>NW_026652282.1:127690960-127766021 GCF_009828535.3 Hylobates moloch
TGGTATCTCATTGTGGTTTTGATTTGCACTTCTTTGATGGCCAGTGATGATGAGCATTTTTTCATGTGTCTTTTGGTTGCATAAATGTCTTCTTTCGAGAAGTGTCTGTTCGTATCCTTTGCCCACTTTTGGATTTTTTTTTGTTTTTTTCTTGTAAATTTGTTTGAGTTCATTGTAGATTCTGGATATTAGCCCTTTGTCAGATGAGTAGATTGCAAAAATTTTCCCCCATTCTGCAGGTTACCTGTTCACTCTGACGGTAGTTTCTTTTGCTGTGCAGAAGCTCTTTAGTTTAATTAGATCCCATTTGTCAATTTTGGCTTTTGTTGCCATTGCTTTTGGTGTTTTAGACATGAAGTCCTTGCCCATGCCTATGTCCTGAATGGTATTGCCTAAGTTTTCTTCTAAGGTTTTTATGGTTTTAGGTCTAACATTTAAGTCTTAGTCCACCTTGAATTAATTTTTGTATAACGTGTAAGGAAGGGATCCAATTTCAGCTTTCTACATATGGCTAGCCAGTTTTCCTAGCACCATTGATTAAATAGGGAATCCTTTCCCCATTTCTTGTTTTTGTCAGGTTTGTCAAAGATCAGATAGTTGTAGATATGTGGCATTATTTCTGAGGGCTCTGTTCTGTTCCATTGATCTATATCTCTGTTTTGGTACCAGTACCATGCTGTTTTGTTTACTGTAGCCTTGTAGTATAGTTTGAAGTCAGGTAGTGTGATGCCTCCAGCTTTGTTCTTTTGGCTTAGGATTCACTTGGCAATGTGGGCTCTTTTTGAAGCAGTGGCTTATAGGTCATAGGTAGAGTAAAAGATTTTCTGATTTGCAATTGGTTACGGAAGAGAAGCATTCTTTAAAAATTTGGGATCAGCCGAAAATAATGATAGTTCTGGCTCATGGGTGTGACTCCCTCCAGGCTCCTCAGGAAGAAATTTAGAACAAAGAACAGTGGTCAGAGTTCAGTCTTCAGTTCCATCTTACCAGAGGGGAGCCAAATACTTCCTGACTCTAACTTCCTTGGCTAGTGTTTTAAGCTGCTATTACTTTCTTGCTTATCAAGCTGCTTATTTACTTCTTAGGGCTAACTAGGTGCCTAGAATTTCCCTTGAAGGAGCTCAAGATTTTCCTTTATTTCCAGCTTGGGGGGCCCTAGACCCATAATAGGGAGATTCCCTGCTCCATCTCACCTCTCCTTGGAAGTCAGAGTACACTTTTTTAAACTTGTTTGCCTACTGGCCTCACCCCTGGCATGTCAACCTTTTATCAGAAAGGTTCAACCAAAGAAGAGGCATGAGTAAAATACAGTTAGTTTGGGCTGGAACCTGTGACTAGCACTGTCGTATCTGTTTCATTCATGTGCAGAAGAAACAAGTTTTTCCAAAAATAAGGCCCAGGGATGTTGGGAAACATCTGGCTATCAGTCAGAACCCTCCTTTAGGCCACCCTTCCAGGATTCAATTCTTTTTGGTCAAAACTGGGCCTGCAGGCATGTGGACCTAGGTGCAGGGGCCTAGCAGGAACTCTTCTGTGAGGGAAAGCTCGGGGAGGGGCAGGGTGGAAGGGGGCTCAGAGGGGCTGCTTGAGATGAGCAATACGCAAACAGAATCTCTGGGTTTTGTTGTCAACACATTTAAAGGAACCAGCATTTGGAAGGGTCATGCTCCCAAGACAAGAAAGAGGAGTTCAGATGGAGGCAAAGACAGAGTATTCAGACGTGAAGTGCTGTGCTTTCTTGACCGATCAGAGGACTCTTGAGGTATTGAATCAAAATCTGGGTTCTATATTCAAAGAGTCTGATAACAGTGTATTCTATGGATTTATATCCTCGATCTGCTACTTATTGTGCGATCTTGGGAAAATTACTTAACTTCTGTGTGCTTCAGTTTCCTCCTCTGAAGAAGTGGGGTATTGTGAATAAGTGAAATAATAGAAAGTACTTCGCATAGAGCTGGGCACAAAGTCAACATTCAATAAATGTCAGATACTTCTCCACCTCTTGTTACTCACATACTGCTTACATCACCATTGTAGAGGTCTGTGTGCTTGTTTCTCTCTCCACTTAGATTCTAAGCCATTGAAGGGAGGGCAGGGGTCATATTTGACATATTCACTGCTCTATGTCCAGAATCTACCTTTACAGCTTTTACTTAGTAGGGTAGGCACTCAAGAAGAAAAAGGAGGAAGGAAGCAGGGGAAGAAGAAAGATAAGAGAGTATTATTTAGTTGAGAAAAGGACTGGAAATCATACGAGAAATGGAGGAAGGAAATGGGGATACTTAACTGATAGAAGAGAAGATTCAAGTGGCCATTAGAATGAATCTCCAAATCACCAAAGGATCTTCTAAAAGAGAGATATAATTTATTCTCCAACAAAGCCAGGGATGACCTGGAGAGCAGTGTGAGGACCAATGATTGAAAGCAATGAAGGTTTTACTGAGTCCTTTAAAGAGAGAGTAGGCTGCCTTAAGGCCAAGTGAATTTCCTGATACTGGAGGAATCCAAGCCAGACCTGGACTAGCCTTTGATACTGCTGCTGGAAAAGGGATTCAACCATCAGACAGGACTAGACTGAATGATCTGGAAAGTGTCTCAAAGTCTAACTTCCCCACCCCTATCTCCAGGGCCTTATATCATTGTACTTTGGATGGCTGTTTTTCTTGGGAGTGCAAATGAGGTGTGAAGTAACTTCTGATCTTTTCTGGCACAGTACGAAGTTGTGCAAGGCTTAGGGAAATAGTTAGCTACACTGAGCAAGCCTTTCCCAAGTCAGTATTGGGGAAAAAAAAAATAACTCCATTAGAAGTGCTAAATGAGGATCATAATGAGATATCTAAAGTCTTGCCAAGTGAATTTAATCACTTTCTGATCCCAACAGCCACACAATTCAACTCTTTCTGAGCATAATTAAGCAAGTGACAATGAGGATACTATTCTAAGACATAGTAATGAGATGCTAAGGGGCCTGAATTCAGCTGGAGGGAAATTCCTATTAAATATTTATTAGATATGCAAGTTCTTTAATAGCTAGAAAAAATAGAAAAGGAAATTTAGTTAAGTGAGGTCCATTTCCTTTGAAATTAAACTGTTGAAAACAGAAGCTGCCGGGTCACTGCTTGTAGGTGTCTTCATTTTTCTGGCCTGAAGGCTTGGCTAGATTCTGTGGCTATAAACACCTAGGTGAGCAGGAGCCACAGAAAAGAAGACTAAATTAGAGAATGATAGAAGTTTTTGGCAGGGTAGTAAAGAAGAGAGAAGGAAGTACTAAGGGGTAGTGGAGTGGGGTAGAAAGCATGAGTTCTGGGGGCTCCAGACAGACTTGTTTGAATTTGAACTTGAAAACCACATGTATGTGTGTGTGATATATATATATATATATATATATGAGTGACCTTAGATTAATCTCTTTATCCTTCTGAGCCTGCAGTCTCTTGCTCTGTGAAATGGGTTTATTCATACCTACCTCACAGGGTTATTTAGAGGACTGGATGAGAAAATGGCTGTAAAAATGCCTTAGAAGGCTGGGCACGGTGGCTCACGCCTGTAATCCCAGCACTTTGGGAGACCAGGAGATCACGAGGTCAAGAGATAGAGACCATCCTAGCCAACATGTTGAAACCCCGTCTCTACTAAAAATACAAAAATTAGCTGGGCATGGTGGCATGTGCCTGTACTCCCAGCTACTTGGGAGGCTGAGGCAGGAGAACCGCTTGAACCTGGGAGGCGGAAGTTGCAGTGAGCCGAGATCGCACCACTGCACTCCAGCCTGGTGACAGAGCGAGACTCCGTCTCCAAAAAAAAAAAACAAAACCAAAAAGCTAGAAACTGTACACACAGAAGGGGCATGACTCATTGACTCAGTCCCTGCAAGAGAATTTCAGTCCCTTCAAGAGAGTTTCCTGAGATGCTAGCAAGCTCCCAGCAGAGTTCAAAGCCCTCCTCACTTGTTGCTTCAGGGAGTAAGCATATCCAGTTGGCTGAAAGACTATTCTGCTTCACATTGACTTTGTTTCTACCTAGCCTTTACAGGACAAGGATCATGATCATGCATTTCTCCTAACTAGTGTTAATCAGTATGCAAATAAGATGCAGGCTCCAGGCTTGGCCAGCAGGAAGGGGAGTTCAACCCCTGCTGGGTGTCCTGTAGGGATGTTTTGGGCAATTGTGAGCCTCACCTGTGCAAGAGGCAGACTAAGCTAAGGCTCTGCTCAGGCCTTAGGCAAGCCTGTTTCAGTACTCCAGACATTCACAGATTGCTTCTCTTTCTGAACTTTTCCTTGATTAACTTTATCACAGCACAGAGTGATAGCAATAACTGTTACTGCTTCTTGGGTGCCTACTTGTGCTAGGTGCCATTTAACCCTGGCAACAACCTGTTGGGTATGTAGCCCAGATATGGGAGATGATTTGCTCAGGGTCATAAAGATACTAACCCAGGTTTCTCTGACTCTCAAGTCCCGGTGATTTTCCCTCTTCCATACAGCCTTTCCCAGAGAAGTACAAACTGAATGATTTGAGGGAACCATTACTTCTGCCTGGAGCACGTGGAGAAGCCAGCTTCTGAGGGCCATGTTCAGGTAGCAGAGGAAGGACTGCCCTTAGATGCATTGGGGTGGGGGTATAGTTACACTGGTGAGCCACGTGTCTGCTGCTAAGCACACCAGGGGAGTGGGGGAGAATCATGCTTTCTGAGGAGCTCTTTGTGGTCTGGCATCTAGAGCTGGTGGGCTCTAGACAGGGCTTGTATCTAATCTTTGATATTGGGAGCCAGAGGGGTGTTCCACTCCTCCATAGGGATCTTCATCTTTTGGTCTGAAAAGGGCTTGGGTAATCTGCAGGGTGGGGCACTGGGAGTGCCAGGAACACAGGCAGAATGCTTGCATGAGAGTGGTCTCTGCTGAACTACCCTTCCTCCTTCCCTGTGCCATCCTACATGGGTCAGAAGCAGTGGATGATTTGGTCCTGAACCAACTGATCAAATGGCCTTTGGCAAATAGTGCCCTCTTGTTATGGAGGGCTTATCTTGGGTCATGGATGTCAGCACTATGCTTGGAACCTTGAAGATCATAACCAAATCAGCTAGAGATATCCTTGACTCTCTTACTTCTTTTAGCCCATTCAGCCCTGTTTCTTCCTGAGAATGTACTTTCATCATTTCCTTGTAGCATAAGCAAATACCATCTCTGTATCAGTCAGGGTTCTCCAGAGACACAAAGAAACAGAACAAATAGGAGAATATATATACACACATACAAATGCACGTATCTGACTGAAACAGTTGTTTCAGATTATCTATCTATCATCTATCTATCTGAAATTATTATAATTATTATAAGGCATTGACTCATGTGATTTGAAGGCTGAGAAGTCCCATGATCTTCTGTCTGCAAGATGAAGCCCCAGGAAAGCCAGTGGTATAAATGGAAGTTCTGATAACTGGAGGGCCATTGGTGTAGATTCCTATCTGAGTCTGAAAGCCTGAGAACCAGGATCTCCGAAGGTAGGAGAAGATCAATGTTCTTCATTCAAGCATTCAGGCAGAGGGAGGACAAATCCAATCTTCCTCTGCCTTTTTGTTTTATTTAGGCCCTCAACAGATTGGATAATGCCCACCCACATTGGGGAGAGCCATATTTTTTACTCATTCAACCAATTCAAATGCCAATCTCTTCCAGAAACATTCTCACAGACATACCCAGAAATAACGTTTTGAATAAGATATCTGAGCATCCTATGGGCATATGACATATAGTATTAACCACGAAAATCTCCTTACCCCTGCCTTGTATGATCATAGCAGGTTCCTATCAGAGAAAGCCTCTTGCCTTTCAGGCCCATCCACCCACTGTCCCAGAGTCCGCTTTCTCAGAAAGCACTCTACGTATGCAGTTGTTCTAGCAGGATGGTGATGCTGCTCTAAACAACAACAAAAAATATCAGACCACATCAGGCCTCTGAGGTATATAGCTAAGTCTGGCAGATAAAAACAAGTTTGTGAAAAGTGAAGTGATAAGGCAAGATTCAAGCAATAGCTCAAATAGATAACACAGAAGAAGATAGGTCACAAGCAGGGTGTGATTAATTTCCCAAAGAGTTTTACTGATGATCATTCCAAGGGCTCAGAGGTGGGAGAAGGAGGTCATAAGGGACATTGGGCGGGAAGAAAACTTAATATAAGAGATGGGTTGTGATATGTATCTTCAAGAATGAATTTAGTTTGGATGGGGAGCAGGGTCATGGAGATCATTTCCATTTATTCTAGAGTAGTTGTATGTCCTAGGTGGCCTCTGTGCCAATGTGGCTGACACTGGGGATGCAGGGTAGCTTCCTGGGGTTGCTCACAGACAGAGCTTGACACAAGCAGGAAAATCAAAGGCACAGACAAGGACAAGAGAGATTACTTGGTTTCCTGTCTCCTATAGAGTACAGATTCCTTCCGAAGTATTCAAGTCCCTCCACCACGTGGGTCTGATTTTCCTCTCCATTTTCATGTCCTCCTCTTTGTTCTATAATTTTTGCTTTATAAATTTTGAAGCTGGGCTGGGCACGGTGGCTCATGTCTGTAATCCCAGCAGCACTTTGGGAGGCCGAGGTGGGCAGATCACCTGAGGTCATGAGTTTGAGACCAGTCTGGCCAACATGAGGAAACTCTGTCTCTACTAAAAATACAAAAATTAGCCAGGCGTGGTGATGCGTGCCTGTAATCCCAACTACTCGGGAGGCTGAGGCAGGAGAATTGTTTGAACCCAAGAGGCAGAGGTTGCAGTGAGCCGAGATCGTGCCACTGCACCCCAGCCTGGGTGACAGAGCGAGACCCTGTCTCAAAAAAAAAAAAGTTGATGCTGGATAGTTTGGTATTCTAAGATTCACAATGCTTACTACTTTTTGCTGAACTGTGTGTTTTATTTATATAAAATCTCTCTCTTCTGCTTAATACTGTTGCCTTAAACTCTACTTTGATAGTAATAGTACCAATCGTGTTTATTTGTATTTGTAGATATATCTTTGCCCTTTTGTTTTATGTCTTTGGGCTTAGTTGGTCCAACACCAGCTCTAAAAGTGATGGGGGCTGGAGGAAGGGGTTGAAGATCCAGCAGAACCGAATGCCGAGTGTCTAACAGTGAAGCTCAGAGGCCAGCAATCAGAACACATCCTCAGTCTAACAGCTCTGTCTTTCAGGAAGTTTGCCAGGATATCTGAGTGCCTTTTTCTGCTCCTCTCTTAGCAGGTAAACAGAACTCTTGGCCTCTACTGAACTTGCTGCTTCTGGCTTCCTTGAACCTTGCCCAATTCTACTAGAAATATAATCTTTGTCACCCTTTGCTAATTCCTGTGCCACTTGTTGGCCCAAACTGGGTCCAGTCTCATTTTACCTACAGTCCCATCTGCCAATGACTCTGGCTGTGACTGATACACAAGTCTTGTTGCCTTGATATCTTTCCAGTCCTGGATGAAACTAAAAAGCATAAATATCTTAGAAAGCAACTGAATTCCTACTATACTAATCAATCTCTAAAAATTAAGAGAGGAAGAAACTAAGCATCTATGATCCATACTGAGGTCAAATTCTAATAAAAATAGCAGAAGTTTTAAGTCTATAAAGCCAATCCCATTTGAATTGTGGGTAATTCCAAGTTACCCTCCAAGCCAAGGGAGCCCGTGGTCAGATGCCATTGCTGATGTTCATAGACTCAAGGTAAAGGCTAGCTGCAGGAGGCCATGCAGTAAGTCATGTGATCTCTCTGGACTATGGGATGCAGCAGCTTTCAGAGAGCCCTGGAAGTAGAGGCTTAGTAGAATTTTGGTGGGAGGGAGGGCTGTTCATTTCAGTGAAGTAAGTGTGTATCAGGTGTCCTTTGTGCCAGACACTGTGCAGGCACTATGGGTATGGGGTGGCTCCTCTGTGTTGTTCACAGACACAGCTGATACAAGCAGTCTCTGAGACAAAAAGGGGTGGAGAGTTCCTACTAGGTGAATGGTGGAAGCTCAGTATGTCTTTGTGAGTGAGAAAACTTAGAATTTAGCTTTTCATATTACTACATAGTTTTACACTTGTACAAAGGAGTGTAAATCTTTTCTATGTGCCGTTTACTTTACAGTTTAGAAAATATGTTCACAGCTGGGCACAGTGGCTCATGCCTGCAATCCCAGCATTTTGGGAGGCTGAGGTGGGCAGATCACAAGGTCAGGAGTTTGAGGTCAGCCTGACCAATATGGTGAAACCCCATCTCTACTAAAAAGACAAAAAAAAATTAGCTGGGTATGGCAGCGCGTGCCTGTAATCCCAGCTACTCAGGAGGCTAAGGCAGGAAAATTGCTTGAACCTGGGAGGCGGAGGTTGTAGTGAGCAGAGATAGTGCCACTGCACTCCAGCCTGGGCAACAGAGCGAGACTCCGTCTCAAAAAAAAAAAAAAAAAAGAAAGAAAGAAAATAAGTTCACATGTTATCCAGTTTGATTCATAAAAAACTATTTTAGTCAGGCTCATTATCTTAATTTTACAGATAACAAAACACAGGCTCACACTGGCTAAGATGCTCATCCAAGGTCACCTAGCTGGTAAGTGGCAGATCTGGAATTTATTTATTTTTTTACTCAGCTGTAATTTTTACTTTTTATCCATCATTTTTTCAATTATTAACATAGTTATACCATTTGTTTAGTTCCGTATTTCATCATTTATATATTATTTATTTTCTCCAGCTTTTTTGAGGTATAAATGATGAATAAAAAGTGCATATATTGAAGGTATACAATATTATGTTTTGATATGGAATTTAAATGCAAGGCTCCTGATACCTAGTTCAAGGTTCTTTGTACAAAATCACTGTTGATGTCATCTGTTGGTGTGAGCCATAACAATCATGATTTCAACCTTTTCCACAAACTACTAAAATGCCAAAGAAATATGGCCACAAGGATATTGGAGTTTTACAACTGTACTATGCCTAAAGCCTTAGGACAGAAGCATAATAGGACAGAGGCATAATAAAGCCACTCATTAAAATATTTAAATCAACTGACAACCATAATAATATTAAATACCCATAGCCATATTAAACTGTGTTTTAGATTAGTCTTTTAAGTGCAGAGACTCTTTTAGAAAAGTGTATCTTCATTGTTTTAGGAACAAGAGGTTCTTCTGAGCAGCTGTAGATCATTGAGGATGGGAGGTGGAGTGGTGGGAGGACACTGAAGGTCTATCAGAGTAGGGTTCTGAGGACCCTCAGAAGTTTTAAGTCTGTAAAGCCAAGTGAATTTGAAATGTGGGTAAGTCTAAGTCACCATCCAAGTCAGCCATCGAACTAATCTAAACAAAGCTTAATGCTCCTACCCATGAGGGCCAAAGGGCAGGATGTTCCAGTAGGCAGATCTTTCTAATGATGACAGATTCCTTTCTTGCATAAATGTTTGATCTTGAGATGTTGAGGGGCCTGATGGCAGTTGCCAAAAAAGTGTGGGAAGCTCAAAAATATTTCCTCATTGCCTGTGTCATAGTTTGTTCCACACAGGTGGTCAAGAGAACACTTATAAAGCACCTAACCTAGAGAGGCTACTGTGGGCTTGATCTGAAATCCAAAGCTTTGTGAGATGATCCTTTCTCAGGCCACGCTGGCCTCTGAGGGATGCCTATTGGAGCTTGACAGTTGGGGTATTTTTTTCCCTGTGCCTGGGAGTGGTAGATTCACAAAGACTGTGGCTCTATGTTGAGCCCAGCTCTTGATCCTTGTTTCCTGGACCTATTGCCTAATCCTTGCTAGCACCATTTATGGTCCAGACTCCTGAGCTTGCCCCTCGCTGACCTCTGAATTCAGATCAAGGAAGTATATACAAAGATACTTAGTACTATCTTTGTAAGGGAGCACTTTTCAAGTCACTTTGATTTTGTAATTGCACTCGAATGAAGAAACATGGTAAAAATCAAGTAGCATAAAGGGGACTAAAACAAAAAGCAATATTTCTACACCTTATCCCTCTCCTGCCCCACCCTCATTCCCTGGTAGTGGACATCTTTAATTATACCTGCTTTAAGCTTTTCTGTTGGCTAACTCTATAACTGTAAAGAATATATTCATATTGTGATATCTATCTATTTATATGTTTTTAAAGACAATCACTTATGGATACTACCTTTCACTTCTTGGAGGTGGTCAACTTCCAAGATGGCCCTCAATTATCTCCACCTCCTGTTATTCACATCCTTGTATAATTCCCTCCCATATTGTACCAGGGTCCATAGTTGAGCTGCATGACCAGTATCATATGGTTGAAGTGATGGTATGCCACTTCTGAGGTTAGGTTATAAAAAACATTGTAGATTCTACCTTGGTCTCTTTCACTCCTTCCCTGCCCCCCATCACTCATACTGGGTGAGGCCAGCTGCCGTGTCTTGAGGACACTCAAATAGTCCTGTGGAGAGGTCCACATTGCAAGGAGCTGAGACTTACAGTCAACAGACTGTAAGGAATTGAGGCCTCCTGCAAACAGCCATGTGAATAAGCTGTCTTAGAAGAACATCCCCCAGCTCCAGTCAAACTTTCAGATGACAGCCAGGGCCAACAGCTTGACTGTAACTTCTTGAAAGACTCTGAACCAGAGCCACTTAGCTAAGCTGTTCTCAGGTTCCTGACCCTCAGAAATAGCAAGAAAATGTTTGTTGCTTTCAGCAAATAAGTTTTGGGGTAATTTATCATGCAATAATTGTTAACTAATATATCTTCCACAATTTGGTGGATATTTTATTGTTTAGTTCTCTCATTAGTTACATTATAACTTTAAATAATAACATTTCTTATTAGTTACATTGTAACTTTAAATAGCAGACCTCTGTTTCTTGGTTGTCATTTTTTAAAAGAGTTTCTTAACTTTCCATTTTCCGGGATGAGAATAATATTGTAGTGTCCCTACCTCTTCCTCCACCTTTCCTTCTCTTTTTCTACCAATTAATGCCAGACAGCTTGACCTTTGTTTTTTAAAATTAGAAAGATTTTAAATGCACAGGAGTAAAGAGAATAGTATGAAAAACCACCACGTACCCATTATCCAGCTTTAATAATTACCAATTCAGGGCCAGTTTTGTTGCATCTCTGGCTCCATCTACTTCCTCCCTCCTATATTATTTTGAAGCAAATCTCATGCTTTGTATAATTTAATCCATATATATTTTAGCATGTATCGATAAAAGTTATGAAATATTTTATAACACAACTAAAATGCAATTATCAAATATAAATATAGCAAAAATTTCTTAATATTATCAAATATCTGGTCAGTGTTCAAATTTTCAATTACATACACGTATACCCACACAGTATACACTTTTTTGAATCAGGATCCAAATAAAGTCCATGTATTATAATTGATTGGTCTTTTAGAATATTTAAAAACTATAAGAAATTCTTCCATCTTTTTGTTCTCATAATTTATTTTCTGAAAAAAAGTTAACATTTTTCCTGTAGAGGTTCTCACAATCTGGATTTTGTTGATTGAATCCCCATGGTATAGGTTAAGATGTTCCTCTGACCTTTGTATTTCATATGAATTGGTAGTTGGATCTATAGGCTTGATCTGATTCAGAGTTGATTTGGAGGAGGCGAAAGTAATGTGTCATATATAGTGTTGGTTGTCTCCTTCAGCAGGTAGAGCTTTAGGTTTTGTTATAATAGCAAACGTTATTGCTCAGTGTTTAGATCCATCACTTCATTAGTGATTGCAAAATGGTGATATTCTAATTCTAGTTATATTTTCACTGATTAGTTAGAATACTTCTATAAAAATAAATTTTCTTCGTCTATGATTTGGTTGCCCAGTAGTATAGTTCATATGGGGAATACAGATCTAATACCTGATTCTTTCCTTTTAATTATGAATTTTCAAAATAATAAGTTGATTCCCTATCATCAGAAAAAAACTGACCAACTAGATTTTTTGATAATAAAATTATGGATTTAAATATATTAAATGTGTTCAATGGCAGTCATTTTTGATACTTAAATTGTGCCATCTTTGGCCAGTAAGTTGTTTCCTGAGTCCTTTTGCCACAGCCCTAGTAGTTTTATAGTTTCCTTGTTATCTGGTAGGACAAGATACGCCATGCTCATCTTGCGCATTTCCTGACCCAGATCTGGAATCAGCCATTTCTCTAAGGGCATTTCATTTCTTTTAGTGGGAAATGGTATTTCAAGGCCAGAATCTGCATTTTAAGGGGATACATTTATATTGGATCAGTCAGTGTTTCTAGAGCATTTCAGTGGAAATGCTAGAAATGTATTTTTTTTTTCCATGGGGGTGGATTTCTGGTGAAAATCGGGAAATTGGCTAGACAAATTCTAAACAAATTGTAACAGTAGGAAATGTATTTTTAAGATTAAATATAACATGAGTTCATATCAATTCAAATTCAGTACTACAGGGTATTTATGTAACTGCAGTCTTACATCCATATCATCTTACTCCCACACTAAGAATCCCAGTTTTCAGGGCCACAGGGACTGATAGAATTAAAATATCACACAATGACTTATTCAATTTATCTCACCTCACAAATAGAACTGTTTCAGAATAACAGTACTAATGCTACCACTACCAACATAATTACTGTAAATAATTTACATTTTTTAAAGTTATTTTTGTCCTTAAAATAAATCTTTCTAGGGATATACTATCAAATTCCTGTGTTTAGAAGTCATGTGGAATAGTTTCTCTCTGTCATCAACTACATATACATGTAGATTAGTTTATGTCATTTTGCTTTCAATTTTTAGGAATTGCTATTTTATAATGTTGTTTTATGATTATATAATATGGTTACATTGTTCCAAAGTCAAATCTACAAGCCAAGGTATATTCGAATAAGTCTAGCTTCTATCTCTTTCTACCTTGTTTCCATCCAACTCTAGAGGCAACCATTTCAAAAAATTTTAAGTTTCATCGTTCTATTTTTTAATGTTTTAGTAGAAGAATATTCATATATTATATTTGTATCCCTCTATTCTTGGATCAATGACAAAATGCTGTTAGCATTTTTCTACACCTTATTTTAACTTAACAAAATTTCCTGGAAGTCACTTTACAGCAGTATATTGAGATTTTCTTCATGTTTTAAAAGATGAACATATTTAATATATGCAACTTGATGAGTTTGGAGATGAGTACACACTTACTTAGTGCATCACCACCACAGTCAAGGCCGTAAACTTATCTATCACCTCCACAAACTTCTCTCCACTGACTTTATTTATTTATAGAGCTCTTCCTCATTTAACAGCTGCATAGTGCTCCATTGTGTAGATGCACTGTAGTTTGTTCAACCGATCCCCTGTTGAACATTTGTGCTGTTACTAGACTTTTGCTGTTACGAATTATTCTGTAATGAATAGCTTTGTATATATGTGTTTTCATATATTGGCCAGTATATTGGTGGGATCGATTCCTAGAATTGGTATTGTCAGGTCAAAAGGCAAATACACATACTTTTGCTAAATATTACCAAATTTCTCTCCATAAAGGGGTTGCATTTTGCATTTCCAATAGCAAGGCTTATAGCATTTCTATTCTCTCTAATGGCTATAATTTATCCTTCCATGCTTTATCTGTAGTGGAAAGCCAATAGCAAGTGTTTATAGTACAAGGCAGTAGAGAAAGCAGTTAGACATACAGGCTCTGGGATCAGACTGCCTGCATCCCAAATCCTGACTCTGCTACTAAGTAGCTGTGCATTCTTGGGCAAATTACTTAACCTCTCTATGTCTGAGTTCCCCATCTGTGAAATGGGCAAGTAGCCAGTATTAGGCTGTTTTACCTGTATTTAAAGTCTATTGTTTAATGAAGCCACTTTCATTAATTATCTAAGCAGGATCTTCTGAATAACTTGGCTGCAGCATCTCCATCAGCACTTACTACTTCACTTTGCAATTTTATGTTATGGAGATGTCTTCTTTTCTTAAACTTCATGAACCCACATCTGTGAGCTTCAGACTTTTTTTTCTGCAGCTTCCTTACCTCTCTCAGCCCTAACAGAATTGAAGAGAGTTAGAGCCTTACTCTAGATTGAGCTTTGGCTTAAGGGAATGTTGTGAGTGGTTTGAACTTCTATCCAAGTCACTAAAACTGTCTCCATATCAGCAATAAGGCTATTTTGCTTTCTTATCATTCATGTGTGCACTTTTAATTTCCTTCAAGAACTTTTCTTTTGCATTCACAACTTGGCTAACTGACACAAGAGGCCTAGCTTTTGACTTATTTCTGTGTATTAGGCAATTCTTGCATTGCTATAAAGAGATACCTGAGGCTGGGTAATTTATAAAGAAAAGAGGTTCAATTGACTCACAGTTCTACAGGCTTTACAGGAAGCATGGTGCTGGCATCTGCTTGACTTCTGGGGAGGCCTTGAGAAGCTTATAATCATGGAGGGAGGTGAAGGGGGAGCAGGCACATCAGATGGTGAAAGCAGAAACAAGTGAGAGAGAGTTGGGGTGGAGGTGCCACACACTTTTAAATGACCAGATCTTATGAAAACTCACTCACTGTTGTGAAGACAGCACCAAGCCATGAGTGATCCACTCCCATGATCAAAACACCTCCTACCAGGCCCCTTCTTTAACACCGGGGATTACAATTCAACATGAGATTTTGGTGGGGACACATATCTAAACTCTATCACTCAGCTTTCAACATGCCTTCCTCACTAAACTTAATCATCTCTAGCTTTCGATTTAAAGTGAGAGATGTATGATTCTTCTCTTCACTTAAACACTTAGAGGCCACTGTAGGGTTATTAATTGGCCCAATTTCAATATCGCATGTCTCAGGGTACAGGGAGGCCTGAGTAGAAGGAAAGAGATGGGGAAAAAGCTGGTCAGTGGGGGAGTCTGAACACACATATTATTTATCAATAAAGTTTGCCAACTTCTTTGGGCATGGTTTGCAGTGCTCCAAAACAGTTACAATAGTAACATCAAAGATAACTCATCACAGATATAATAATAAAAAGTCTGAAATATTGTGAGAATTACCAAAATGTGACACAGAGATTAAAAGTGAGCACATGCTGTTGGAAAAATGGTGCTGATGGACTTCCTGGATGTAGAGTTGCCACAGACCTTTAATGTGTGAAAAATACAATATCTGTGAAGTGCAGATGAGATATGCCTGTACATCAAAACATTGCAATGTACCCTTGAATATATGTAATGTTTATACCTCAAAGTTGAAAAAAGGAAACAAAATAGCTGTCTGCCATCAATGTTTTTCTAACTTTAAACCTTTGAACATTTTTTGTTAGGGATAAATGTTAGTCTTCTGTTTCAGCAGGGCAGGGACTAGGATGTGTGTGGTAAGTGAAGTACCTACAGCATACAATTCAAGGAGCCACTAGGTGCCACACTTATGCTGCCATAGTCCCAGCCTGGCCCAAGGCTTTGCCTATTCTAGAAGGATCCCTGAGGGAGTGAAAATATACAGTTAATGTTGAAAACAGAATCTGGGTCCTTACCAAGTAGCCAAATGGCTACCTCTTTGCTGAGAGAAACTATAGAAAAATAGTTGCCTGGTTCGTTTGTGTTGCTATAACAAAATATATGAGATGGGGTAATTTATAAAGAACAGAAATGTATTATATTTTCCCACAGTTCTGGAGGCTAGGAAGTCCAAGATCAAGATACCTCCAGGTCCAGTTGTCTGGTGAGGGCTGCCGTCTGCTTCCAAGATGATGCCTTTTTGCTGCATCATCTGGAGAAAAGAAGGCAAAAAGCCAAGCAAACTGAATGCTGCATGAAGTCTCTTTTGTAAGAGCCTTTATCTCGTTTATGAAGGATTACTCTTCATGGCCCAAACACCTCTTAAAGACCCCACCTCTTACCACTATTACATTGGCAACACCTAAATTTTGGAGAGGAACATTCAAACCATAGCAATAATGTTTCTGTTATCCCAAGGGACATCACTCAAGGTACAGACTCCCTGGATCAAGCAGACAGAGCTAACATCAGTAACAGCCAAGATATCAGATCCAAATACCAACCCCCAAACATAGCAAAGAACAAATTTAATAATCTCAACATAAAGGCAAGAGTAAGCTTCTCAGCATCCTAGCTTAGATTTTTTTTTTCTAGAGCGATTGGGAAAGGGCTACACACTACCTACAACATGGTAGAAAGGAAGTGAGCATGCAGACAGGAGGAAAAGCCTAGAAGCCTGGAAGAAAGTTGCCATGCAAAAAAAACTACTTCCAGGAAGATCCCCCTTCTTTTTCCCTGGTTCCAGAGAAGATGTGATCACCAAGGAGAAGTCAGTGCCAAGGCTCCCTCTGTAACCTCTGATGATCTTGGAACTAAGATCAGTTAAACATATTACTTACTACAAATAAGAAAGCTTTATCTAATAAAGTTTCACCTGTTCTGGTTTCCTGGAATTTCTTAAGATTCCAAATATCCTAGCACCAAACACAAATTTATTTTTATTATGTTTTCCTTGATAAAATAATACATGATTATTGTATGAAATGTGTTAAAGATAAGCATAAAGAAGAAAATAAAAATTACTCTTGATCTCACCTCTCAGCGATAACCATAGTTGATGTTATAGCATATTTTCTTTCAGAGTATTTTGTACACACAGGTGTGCATCCATGCATGGGATCAGACTGGTTTGTATACTGCTTCTTTGACTTACTATATCTTGAATATCTCTATGTATCATGAAATACTTTTTGAAAATGTGATTTTTAGCAGCAACATCATACTATTCTCATGTATGGTGGTACCATAATATCTTTTCCTACTGTTGAACATTTGGCTGTTTTCAAATTTTTGGAAAAACTGCCACAATGGACTTCCTTGCACATGAGTATTTGTTTATGTAATAAATTCCTTAGACTGGATTCCTAGATGTCAGGCCATTCAGCCAAAGGGCCTGGTCATTTGTAGGGGTATAGGTTCTTACTCCTAAATTGCTTTTAAGAATGATTGTACCAGTTTTCACTTTGGCCAGCAGTATAGATGAATGTTTCTATAGGTGTGTGCCAATCCAGAATATTATAATTAAATGTTCTTTTTTGTCTAATTGATAGGTGAAAAATATTACTTACTTTTTAAATTTCCAGTTCTTCTATTACTAGTGTGGTTGAACATTTAGAATTGTTTATTGGTCATTTATATTTTTTATTTGTAAATTATTTCTTATGAGATATGTTAATTTTTTCTTTGGAGATTGTGATTATTCTCTTAATGCATTGTAGTAGTAATTTTCATAATAAAAAAGTCTAATAGATAATATTCATTGAATATTTATGGCGTGGTAGGCCCAGTTCTAAGCATGTTATATTTATTAACTTTTTAAATCCTCATAAAATGCAAATAGGTAGGTACTATTATTATTCCCATTTTACAGATGCTGAAAATAGGAAAAGGGAAGTTAAAATAATTTGCTCCAAGTCATACAGCTAGCAAGTGGCCAACATGCTTGAAGCAGTCTGACACTGAAGCAGCCACCACACAGTGAAGAGTTTATTAGCTCTGTGTTATAGTGGCTATACATTTTCCCACTTTGAAGAAGCATTTGAAAAACACTATTAAATTTGACTACAGATATGCATTTAAAATATCTGCACCTAAACATTCCATAAGAAAAACTTAAGAAACAAATGACCTTTTTCTCATGTACAGAAAATTTTTCTCCACCCCATGATCTGACATTACCTACATTTTGATGTACTGTTTAATACATTTATTTCCAAAATGTAACTTTTTAATTAATTGGAATTTATTTGGATGGGAGAGGTGAGGTAAAAGTTATTATTTGTTTAATAATTCCTTGACATTCTGCCACCTTTATGAAGTACTGAGAATAAAATGGGGATAATAATGGTCTTTACCTCACAGGGTCATTATAAAGATTAAGTGAGATTAATTTTTTTTAAAACACGCACACATACAAAGTAGGTACCCAATAGAAATTATTGTTTCCCAAATCAGTCTACCCCACTCGGGAAATGTTTCTATGGCAATTGTGTGCGTACTTAACTCTTTTGTACTTGTCTTCTCATCTTCATAGAAAAGAGGGCATCCTTATCCAGTTTGAAAGCCTTTAGAGTTTTATGATCCCTTCTTGAAACATTTTATGAACAGTTTGAAACAATTTGAAGTAGACTTCTCTGAAGGAAGTCATACACTTCATAAACAAGGGGGTGCTTTTGCTATTTTGTCTGAGGAATGATATTTAAACAATTGATTCAGTCATGATGGTGGACACAGCTCTTGATTTAAGGAAATCAATGTGTTGCAATCAGTTACTTAAATTATTATGATGGGAAAAATTGATTTTGTATTTACCTGTTCCCTTTCATAAGTATTGTACTATGGGGTGACAACAATAGACTTGTAACTTTAGTAGTTATAATCATAATAATGGCATCATCCTCAGTTCTTCCCCATCTCACTCCTCACATTCAACTCAGCAGCAAGTTCTGCTGGCTCCACCTCCGTCATATGGCCTATATCCATCTATTTCTCTCTAACCTTGTTGATTCTATCCTGGTCAAGCCACACTATTTTCTCTCCTGTACTATGGTCATAGCTTCTGCTTGTCCCATGCTTCCACCCTTATCCCCACCAGTTCATTTTCCATGCAGCAGCCAAAACGAGCCTCTTAAAATGTAAGCTTTATCTTGTATTCTTCTATTGGAAACCCACAAATGGCCCTATAGGTCAGTGTTTAATGTATTGACTCTGGACTACCTGCATAAGAATCAGATGAGATGTGTGTTTACAGTATGAATGCCTGTACCCTGACTGAGACCTACCTACTGAGAATCTCTGCGGGTAGGGCCCAGGAGATTACATTTTAAACAAGCATCCTGGCTCAATCAGTTCCCTTTGGGAGCCAAGATCATTCCCTGAACCCCTAAGAAACAATGACCTTGACTTTCTCATGTCTCCTCCTCTCAGGATCTAAGAAGGACTTGGCACATGAGAGGTGCTCAGGATTTCTGGGTTGAATGAATAGAATGGAGGATACAACGTATACATATTTGAACGAAAGCTAGGAAGCAGGGGTGAAGACAGCAAGAGCTTGGGATGGCAGACTAAGGTGTTTCCTTTGCGCTGATGTTTAGGGTTTTTCCAGCTCTGACTTTTCTTATGCTTCTACCCACCATTGCTCCTTCCACCTGTCCCCTCTCCCACACAGCCTGAAGTCAGTCTGGACTGACTAATTCTGAACTCCTTGTTTTCCATAAGCCTTTGATTCTAGGCCTTTTGTATTAGTTTTCTATCACTGCATAACAAATTATCACACATTTAACAGCTTAAAACAACACACATTTTTTATCTCTCAGTGTCTGTGTGTCAAAGGTCTGGACACAGCTTAACTGGGCCCTCTGATCAGGGTCTCACAAGGCTGAAATCAAAATATTGTCTAGGGCTGAGGTTTCTTCTGGAGGCTTGGATGGGGAAGAATCTACTTCCAATCCTATTCAGTTTTATGGTAGAAATAATTTCCTTGTGGCTGTATGACTGAAGGTCTTTGGCTTTTGTTCCTGACTGTGGGCTGGGGGCCACTTGACCTTCTTTGTCACAAGGGCTTCCTCAACATGGCTGTTTACTTCATCAAGCCATAAAGGAGAATCTCTCCTTCTAGTCTGCTATGGTGGAGTCCTATATAACAAGGTAATCATGGGAATGACATTCCATGACTCCCATTCTGTAGGTTACATTCTGTATGGTTTGAAGCAAATCACTGGTACCATTTATACTCAGAGAAGATATTATACAAAGGCATGAACACCAGGAGATGGGAATAATCAGGGGTTACCTTAAGGTCTGTCTGCCATATACTAGGATTTTCTGCCTTGTCCTAGCATTGTCACTGGCCCAGGAACTGCTTCAGAGGAGATTCCCTCTTCTGCCCCACCATTAGCAGTAGTGGGATCTTTGGCTATCACTGCTAAAGTGATTGACTCTTCACATCCTAAGATTTCTCCCAAGATACATGGTCTGGTACCTTAGGCACATCTGGGTCTAGTTAGATGAGTTGGTGAGAGCATGGTGCCACAAGTTCTGCTACCCTGGAGAATATGAGCCTGACATGTGTGACCTGTGAGAAAGGTGATTGATTGGAAGGAGCGTATATGGGAGCAGCAGTGCTCATGTATATGTCTATGTATATCTGTGCACACTACCAGATAAAATAATGCTAGGTTCAAAGGCTACTGGTGAGCTATTCAGAGCTTGTTCCTGGGTGTGGCTCAGCTGGAAGAGCTTTAAGAAGCTGAGGATCATAGGGAAATCTTGCTTTTGAAATTGTGGAGGAACACTGATTTTATAAAAGCATTTGGAGTTAAGAGCCAAGAGGTAAATCAAATCCAGAAAGCCAGAGAAGGGAGTCCAAAAGGCCGACAACCTGAGGCTACAGAGGGAGACAGTGAGAGATGGGAGAGAGAGCCTCACGTGGAGTAGTCCTCTAGAAACCATGGGGCATTATTGTAATTAATGAAAGGTCTGCAGAATGATGGCCATGTTGCTCAGACATGAGTTACTCTTGAACATTTAATTTTCCATTTTCTCATAAATATTTGTTGGATAAAAGAATTTTCTTTATTTAGACATGCTACATATGTAGAAATTTGATGCTGTAAAAATCCATGCTTGGGGCCAGGTCAAGTTCTCTTTTTGACTCATCAGTAAAATAGTGCTAAAAGGAAATGATCTTATCTTGCTTTATGGGAGCAAGTACCGCTTTGAAGGGCCCTGCTATCATTCTGTTCAGGCAAAGATTCCTCAACTTGTTCTTGATGGACTGTCTCACAGAGTCATTAGGCTGTTAAACATTGAGCTCTGCACAGTCCATTTTTTTGAAACTTCTTCTGCCTTCTTCTCCTCTGTGGGCCCTCAAATGGCCTGGCAGATCACCAGATCAGTTATGGAGGGCAGATATTCTAAATTGAACAGACTGAGTGAGGCTTAGAGAAACACTTGGGCCATCACTGGTGTCTTCTGCACTCTCTATTAATGAGCATTAGTGCTGAAAATCAGGTGCTGTTCGGTTGGGAAACCTGGTGGCACAACTGCAGAAAGGCTGAACAGAGGTGGGTTGCTTATGGGTGGTAACACGAATGCTACAACCACCCAATTAATATCATTTTTAAAGAAAAGCCCCTTGGTCTGTAATCTACATGGGCATTTGTCTTCCCGTGGAATGTCATTTGAGCTTGCATTGACCAATTCAGATACCTTCCTGAATGAGAATGATACTTTACCTCTAAAATTGATGCAAATCACTAGGCCAAGGATGGAGTCCTCACAGTGGTTGAGTCAAAAAGGTTTTTCTGCTGGCATGTGGAGTAAATATGCCAGCTAGGCAAAGTGTTCTCCTTCTTCCAAGGCATATCTCAGAGTAGTGTACTGTCATCTATTTAGTTGCTCAGTCCAGAATCTGAGAGTCATCCTTGATACCTCTTTCTCCTTGCTCCCAGCTCTGTAGATTGCACCTCCTGAATATCTTTCTCCTATGTACTCCTGTCTTCATTTTTTTCTGCCAACCTAAGCCACATCATCTCTCATCTGGACAATTGTTATAATGAAAAGTGTCAAACTCTGTAAAATATTTGAAGAGATTTATTCTGAACCAAATATGAGTGCCCATGGCCTGTGACACAGCCCACGGGAGGTCCTGAGAACATGTGCCTAAGGTGGTCAGGGTGCAGCTTGGTTTTATACATTTTAGGGAGACATGAGACAGCAATTAAACACATTTGAGAAATACATTGGTTTGGTCCAGAAAGGCGGAAGAATTTAAAGGGGGGTGGGGGCGTGCTTCCAGGCTATATGTAAATTGAAACATTTTCTGGCTGACAATTGGTCGAGTTTGTCTAAAGACCTGGAATCAATAGAAAGGAAATGTTCAGGTTAAGAAAAAAGATTGTGAAGACCAAGTTTCTTTTGAAGTCTCATAGTGGTTGCCCTTACAGACAATAGATGACGAATGTTTCCTATTCAGATCTTTAAAAGGTGCTAGATTCTCATTTAATCTCTTTAGGATTAGGAGGGCCTGGAAGAAGAAGATCTAGCTATGTGAATAGAGACTCCTTACAGATGCAAATTTTCACCACAAAGGACGGCTTTGCAGGGCCATTTCAAAATATGGCAAAGAAACATATTTTGGGGTAAAATATTTTTATTTCCTCTTTGTCACATAATGTTATGCCAGAGTCAAATTGGAAGGTAAGTCACAATATATAGGGTTAAATAAAACCCATCTGATGAGAATATGTGGTTTGTAGGGCATGACTCCCCAAACCCTTAGATAAGAATTTGGGCAAGATAAGAAAAAATCAGAGCTTAGTCCTCACTGTCCTGGTTTCCCAACTCCAGGAGAAGGAGTCCTCTGTCAGTTTCTCCCCTTACCTGCTTTCAATCTGTACTCCATCCATTGGCGAAAGTGATTCTTACTAATGCAGACCTTATTAGGACATTTTCCTCCTTGCTTAGAACTTTGCAATTATTAGGTCAAATCCTTAACACCAGCTAATGATCACTTTTGCCTTTTTTGGCCACATCCTGAGCCATTTGTTCCTTCACTCTCTGCCCTCCAGTCACACAGGCTGCCTTTTGGTCTCTCAGAAGATATATATTCTTTTCCACCTCTAGGCCTTTCTTTCCACATGATCCGTTTGCATGGAATACCCTCCCCTTCTGCTCTTTTGATCTGGTTATTTCTTATTTATCCTTAAAAGTATTGCTCAAATGTCACTTTTTCAAGGAAGCCTGTCTGATCCTTGCCCAAAATAAGAGTAGTTTCATCTACTATTTGTTCTCATACCACTGTGTGCTTCTTCTTTGTAGTACTTATCAGCAGTGTAGTCATGTGATTAAGTGGAATATTAATTGTTTAATGACAGTCTCCAACTTTAGATCATTGGCTCCAGGAAGACAAGAACTGTGTTCTCTTGTTCATTGTGGTCAAACCTGCACTGAGAATAGGGCTTGGCATGTAGAAGCCGTGTACTGGATAGTTGGCACATGAATGAAGGAGTTGTAGGTACTTTTCTACCAGTTACTAGCTGTGTCCTCTTAGGCAAATTACTTAACCTTTTTAAGAGTCCTAATTTGTAAAATGGGCTGTTCTAAGGACTCAATAAAAACACAGGTCAAGTACTTAGCACATGCTAGACACAACAAATATTATTCTTCTCTCAGAATGGAGAATCCCAATTCTGGGAATTGGTCACTGCAGATTCTCTCTACCTGGTTAAACATGTCAGAATTCATCTTGCTAATAAAACCTAGTTTCCTTTGGACAGGCCAATATTGCTTGGAGGACAAGATTAGCAATTCATCCATCTGACCCTGCAAACACCTGGAGCAAAACTGAGCAATTCATCTATGCATCCATTCTTTTACTTAACAAATATATATTGAGCACCTATGGGTTAAGAGCTTGTACTATAACAGTGATCAAGAAATATATTGTCTCTGACCTCTTGGAGCTTACAGTTAGATCCCTTCAATGGTTTGGTTTTCATGTCACCAAACAAATGGCTTGACTCTTCTGTATTTGTCTTTAGGCAGCCCTAGCTGTGGTTTGTGCTGCAGTGTGGAGGAACCCTTAGCTTCTTAGTTCAGTTAGAGACATTTTCTTCTCTAGATACATTTGCGCTGGGATTTTAAAATCATTATCCACAACTGCACTTGAAATTACATTCTTTCTCTTAACATGAATGCAGGCAAGATATTTGTCCTCTTCCTCAGAGAACAGCTGTTTGCAAAGTGTCGGAAAGAAAGGTATCAGGTGAATGGGAATGATATTATAATTTATTGAAAACTATTCAATTTGTTTTCATTCCCTGCCATGTGTCCAAGCTGACAGCATGACTTTGCTTCTGAAGTCTGTTTGCATTTCTTGGTGATTTTAGCTCATTAATGACACCTATCTATTGAAAAGAACAAGGGAAATGTATAACTCCAAGGTACCAGAGCCCTGTCTTTTGCTGTGATTTTCAAAAACACTGATTGATGTATTGTGTATGAATAAGAATACCTCGATTTTGAAATGCATACACACAAAACTGCTCTGCAGAACAACTCATGCTATCGTGCTGACCCTGACCTGTGTGAGCTGCCCGGACTCCAACTCAGCAGGATGGGAAAACACCCACGGAGCCAAGAGTCTCCTGGAACGATGAAACAGGAGGCTTTGCAAAATCTGTTTTTTTCTTAGTCACATGGAGAATCATCTGATCGTGGAGAAAGGAAGAATCTTGTCAGTACCTCATTTATTTGTTTTGGAAAGAGGTAGCAGAGCACCCATGTGTGGATCTGTGCGTGAGCTTGTTGGTTTTGAGGGGGAAACCCAATATTAGGAGAAAGAACACCATTCTTCCTCTGTTCAGAGATGCAGGGGCCTCTCATGTGACAGAGCCAGTTCCATGGCTTCGCCTTTAATGGAGTGAGCAGATTGCAGGAAGAATGTGATGCTGCTCAGTAAATTTAATGACTTTATGAAGATAAATGTTTCCCTTCCGAGGCTCCTTCTTGTCAGAATACATTTAATACCGCCATTCCTTTGAGAACTAAATTCCTGTAGCACTTTGCAGCATATTAACATGTTTTTCTCACCACATGAAATTGCACTTCAAGCAAGAAATAATAATGTTTCTGCCTCCCCTTGTACATTTTTATTACTGCCAATGAATAGGAGTAAATTAACTATTATGGCTAACATTATTCACGGGGACAAATTCCTAACTCATTTTACAGAGAATAATAAATAACTGAATGAATAATATGCCTTTAATTTCACATGTGAATTATCAAAGATTCCTCAGAGTAACAGAAGAGAGGCTATCATGTTTATACACAAAATATAAATATATAGTCAGGGCTTAGCATCACAAGCTACGTCATCTAATAGTCACTTGCTTTTGGCTACACACAGAACCATGCTGCTCCGGGTCTCTGATCCTATGGCACCAAATTCCATCCATCAGTACTTTTCTACCAGTCACATAACATATACTCTAATTAAAAACTAGAAGGGCTATGTTTAGCTTTTACGAACTGTAATTACAATTTTTGTCCAGGTATTTATCACTTCATTCTCTGGGCAACATCAGGACTAAGTAGATCTTTTTCCTGTTAATGAAATGACAAAGCAAATTCTACTCTAATGAAAATTGCCTAACTCCTGGACAGTAATTTTCTTTATTTGGAATTGCCTTCAACACACCCAAATTCCAATACAATGACATAATTTGAACATATTCATGTAGCCTGTTCTAATGGGATTTTTGCTGCACCATAAATTGTCAAGGACCTGAAAGGTACAAGCAGACAGGATAATAGGGAACAGCAGAGCATACACACCCTTCTGGGATATTATTCTACTTAATGACCTTCCCAGATCTCTGTGGCTGCACTGCCACATCTGTGCCCTCCTTGCTAGACATCTATTAAGCAAGGCCTGTGTTGGGGTGCAGGATACAAAGTTGAGGGATTTAAGCCTCCCTGAGAGAGCATATGCCATCTGGTGTCCTTGGTTAGTTGCCTAAAGGGGGTGATAGGCCACAGCAGTGTAGGGCAGGCCTTCAGGGAAGCAGAGGATCAGCTTGGTGGAGAGGAGGGCAGGGCAAGAAGGCCTTCTAGGTTGACACACAGCAGAAGCAGATGTATGCAGGTGGGAATGTTTTGGAAATGCTTGGGAAAGGGGAAGGAGGAGTCCATTTCATTGGAATGGAGCCGAGGTTGTGTGGGGAAAGTGAGCATAGGAACAGACTGTGGCAGGCCTCAGATGCTTGGCTAAAAGAAGGGAGGGCTGCCTCATTCCCCTGGACACTGAGGAACTAATGAAAAATTTTGTGCAAGTGACATGCCTGATACACATCTATGATTTGTGAAACATTTTCTAGAAATTATGTGGAATGGATCTGAACAGAAGCCTGGAAGAGACAGGTCACTAGATAATTGTTTCTCCATTCTTATCACCTGGAAAGTGGGGCTTGGTTTTCATGACAGGAGAAACCTAAGAGAGCATTTGTTGTATACTTTGTCCTGTCTCCCCATCTTGGGACCAAGGAAGAACCACAAACATGGCTTTGCAAGAGTCACTTTAATAGATCACTCCTTCCAGCTACAATCTAGTATTAGGATGGTGCAAAAGTAATTGCGGTTTTTGCCATTAAAAGTATTTGCAAAAACTGCAATTACTTTTGCACCTACCTAATAATTATAGACCAGCAACTGCTAGACTTCTAGGTCTACATAACACTAGGGCTTTTATTTAGGTGAATATCAGGGAAATGGCTCACTGAATGAATCTTGGAGGACATATTGATATGGACAGGAGGCAAGGAAATACTGGTTAAAAGAGGATGTTTCCCTAGCAAAGGCCTCGCCCTTAAGCCTGGAAACCCGCAGCCCTAAAAGGGAATGGGCATTCCTGAATTTGCTCCCAAATGTTGCCTTTTGGCTCACCACAGCCCCCTATCCTGTGCTCAAATAAGCCTCAAACCCCAGACTCCACAAGAAGATGAGCAGAAGATCAGAGGAGCAGAAGAGTGGCATGGCAGAGGAGGAGAGAAGAGAAGGAGCGTCTGTCTGGATGTTGAGAGGAGTTCAGCCGGGGATGGTTGGAGAGGAGAGCAGCCACAGGATGGCCAAACTCCAGGAGAAGATTATCTTCCCACTCCATCTCCTTTCCAGTTCCCCATCCATCCTGTTGGGAGCCAATGGGATGGTGAAGCCAATGATGAAGGAGCCACCTTCACCATTCAATAAAACCTCTGCATTCACCATCCTTCAAGTCTGTGTGTGACCTGATTCTTCCTGGATGCCAGACAAGGACCCGGATGCCAAGAGGGTGCTGAGCTGGTTAACACTTAAGCCATCTGTAAACAGCAGAGCTAAAAATAAAAGCACTGTAACATGCTCACTGGGGCTCCAGGAGTCACAGGCACCCAGTCCTAGACACTACCATGGGGCCAGAGCCCAAAAACACTTGCCCTGGTTCATGCACCTGCCTGTCTGCATGCTCCCCCTCCTGTAAGGGGTTTGAGTGTGTGGTGGACGAAGAGACAAGCTACACACCTGTCGCATGTCATGCGAGGGGGTTCAGGGAGCTCTCCTGTTTCAATATAGGTGAACTAGTGTTCACCTGAGTGGCCATTCAGGCTGTTACTCCCTCAGGGAGCAGATACCCCATTCAAAGACTTTCCTTGTGCTGAACCCTATTCAGACCCTCTTGGAACCACCCAGAGTAAGCCAAATCCCTGAGCACATCTCAATCTTTCTCTTATTTGGATCAAACATCTCCAGTTCAAAAATCCCTGTGACAGATGAGCCAGCTTGCCTTGCTGGTCACCTACTCTTATCAAAGTTCAAGAATTCAATGTCCCTCTGAAAGCATGTTGCCAAGAACTAAGTCCCTCCAGCTGTGGTCTCCTTGGGACAGAGTTGGGCTGGGTCATCACCTCACTTGTTCTGAGCCACATATTCTATTTAGAGAGCCCTATCAGACACTGGTCTTCAGGGAAGCCCCATCTCACAATTGTTTGGGATACAACTGGTCCTTATTAAAAACCCACAATTCATTTTTATGAATGCCATTTATTCAGGTCTTCCCCTAAAAACATTGACTTTTTGGACCTAAGTGCAGAACTTTGCACTATCTTTATTAAACTTCATATTTTTTCACCAACTCCTCCGTTTAAATAACTGTGTGTCCTCATTCTCTTTGATATAGTTTATTTCCTTCCCAGCTTTGTGATATTTGTCAATTTGATCTATAGGCCATCAACATCTGCATCCAAGAGTTTGTTGGAAATTGTTACACTAGATGGGCCTCAGATCCCCCTGCCTCTAACATGTTTGAGTTAATTAGAATTTGAGGCATACAGGCAGTCATTCAACTGGTTATAAATCCACTAAACTATCTGATTTATAGAATTTGCCACCTTCTCATATTGTAAAATTGGGATAGAATGTTGTCTTTTCTAGTGTCCCAATATCATTCCTGTTCTTATAAGAGAACTTTCTCAAGGATTGCTAGACTTTAATTATTCTGTCATTATGATGAGCCTTGGGGCAGAATTTACCCAGGCCAGGAGGTACAAACTCATTTAGAATAACTTACAGTTGTCTTTTGGTAAATATATGCATTTTCTGATTATAAAGTTACTGAACAAAATTGGAAAATGCAGAAAAGAACATTTTTAAATCACCAATATTCCTACCTCTCTGAGATCCTTCTGTTAAAATATTTTTGTATTTCAGAATTTTTCTATGAACATATAGACATATGCATGAATGTATTAAGTGTGTATGTCTGTACAAACATAAGATTGAGGTCATGCTGGATATTTTGTATCCTATTTTATTTTGCTTATTAATTATATTATGAATAATATACTTTTAAAAACGTAATTTTAATGCTGAGTTGTACTCTATCACATAAATATGCCAGAGTTTAGTTGACTAATTAGACTTTTAATAATAGTGTCAAATGCTCTCATTCACAAATGGATGCATTTTTCTAATTATCCCTGTAGGATACATTTTTGTAAATAGAAATATTGAGTCAAACAATATAGATTTTCAAAGATTTTCATATAATTTGCCAAATTGCCTTTCAGAAAAGTCTTACCAGTTGGTAATTTAACATAAGTGTATAAATAGTCATATTCCATCCGCTTTGCCAATTTTATGTATTTTTATGTTTAAAATTTTTGCTAATTTGATGGGCAAATAATGTTGTCTTATGTTCATTTGCATTTCTTTGATTATCAATCATGTTGGCATTTTAAAGTTTATTAAATATATATGATGCATATGTTATCATTGTCTATTTGTGTCTTTTGCCTCTTTTGTGTTGTTTTCCACTTTCTGATTTATGAGAGTTTTTATATATGAAGGATAGTCACTTGTCATATTTCTTGGAATATTTATTTAGTTTCTCACTTGCTTCACTTTCTTCTGTAAAATAGGAATGATCCTATTTACTTTGTAAGACTGGTTTTATGGTTAGCCATGTAATGAATAAAGTCTCTAACACAGTGCCTGGCACATGGTTGATGCTCAATGCGAATGGTTATGACTATAGTTGTTATCAATTCAACTTGTAATCCAATGGATATAGCAGTCTAGGCATTTCCCCCACATGCCAGATCTCTGCGCAGGAAGCCCTAATACTAAAACTGCCTCTGGGCAAACACAGGGTCCAGTCACCTTCTGCCTGCAAGAGTACTCACTAGGTTGGCTGACCCTTTGAAGGAAGACTTCAGCTAGAGGACACAGACTCCAGTGCCACCAAAGAAGTAACACAACATGCCTATGGAGTAGATGCTCTCACTATTCCTCATTTAACCATGAGGAAACTGAAGCACAAGGGGCTTAGAGAACTTGCTCAAGGTCAAAAAGTCACTAAAGAAAACCTAAGTGTGTAGCATCTCAAAAACCAGCCATATTAACTTGAGCAGATCTGCTCTCTGGGCTGAGGGTTTCTTATCTGTAAAGTGAAGAATTTTTAGTAGGCAATCTCCAAGACCCTTGGAATTCCAGCAGTCTGTATTTCACTTAGAGGATCTGTAGGACCCAGTCATTTACCAGCCCAAGTATAGCCCTGAATTTATCAGGCATAAAATTTATTAAATTAATTCACAATTGCCCAAGGGCACTTTGTATCCTTTGCAACTCTTGGTTCTGTTACTTACTTTGCCAGTGAGAAGAGGGTTAAGAGGTACAAGATCAAGCCTCCTTATTCGTTGGACTAGATTTCTACTTACATCTCTTCTGTAATACAAAGTGCAGGTACTAGCTCACAGGTCCCTCAAACTCAACATGTCCAAACTGAACTCAGCTTTTTCCCCTCTAGAATAGCATCCTGTCATAGCATTTCTCATGGTTTGTAATTATGCAAGCCTTGGTGGTATTATTTGCTTTATATCTGTCTCCTCTAGGCAGTTTTACCAATCTAAGAGGTGAAAGGTGGTCCTGAGTGTTACTGTGCATTTTGATCTTACCTCAATTGCAGAATGTTCTACACCATGTTGTACTTGTTAGTTTAGTTATCTCTCTATGGCCAAAGTCTGGGATCCTTAAGAACAAGGCACAACTTCTTTATCTTTGGACCTCTAGTTCCCAGAACAAAATAGCTTCTCAGTATTTTTTGAGCTGGTACAAAATAAGTGCTGCTTAAAAAGTAGACAGCTGAAGGAAAGACTGCCCAACTGAGAAGCCCAGCCACTACTGAGGTCAGAGTCCACATCCTGACCCACCTCAATACCAGCAGAGCAGCTGTGGGCACCTCCTCCTGGCACACATCATACAAGATACTGGGAAAGCTTCCCTCCCAGATTGATGGCCCTTCTAGCCTCCCACTGCATGAAGGAGTGAGAACCACTTCCCAACATAAAGTTGTCAAAAACCAAAGCAGGTAACCAAAATGATCAAACCCTATTAGGCTTCACCCAAGCTTGTTGGAGACCATGTTTTCTGTTTAAGAACCATCTGAGTTTCCCAAAAGAGAAGCCAAAAGGAACTTCAGGAGACACTGAGGGAACACTGGGGAACCATAGTCCTTCTGGGGCTGCTCTGGCTTTGGCTGCCCCTAATACTATGTCCAGTCCTTGCTAAACAGCCAGCCCAGGTGAGGGTGCAAACATTTTCTATTAATTCCTTGTGGCACTGTTGAGGCAGGCCAAAGTCTTCAAGAGAACTTAATACTGAGGGAGCATAGCAAGGCAGTCCTGACTGAGAGGCTTCTTGGGATGCCCCTGACCACGATCAGGCTCAGGCCCCAAATGACTGGTTTTCCTTTGGCTTTTTGGTCCACTGTCCTGTAGTCCAGTCAGCTGTTATCATAGAAGATGCCAACAGACAACTGACTAAGACGGGGTGGCTGCCTCAACAGGGATCCCCTACTCTGCCCTAGCCTGGAATCAGCCACTTTTCCAAGAAGCTCTGGCTCTTTTGAGTGGGGAGTTTAAACCAATATTTGGTTGCTAGGTGAGCTCATTGTCAATAGGGTATCCATGTTTCTAGCTTCTTTCAATGGACAGAGATAGAAGTATATACACACACACACACACGCACACACACGTACCCACCCCAAATTTTAAATTGTAACTTGATAATGATACTTTTAGTTTCAATTCAACGTTCTTTCTCTCTTCCCCTGTTTTATATTTATATAACTTTTCTTCCAGAGTGAGAACTTTAGTTTCCAACAACATTAATGGATTTATTCTTTGCTCATTTCCATAATACACAAAAAGTAGTTTTGGAGCTGTCACCCCTATAAATACCATTACCACCAACAAGCGTATTCAATTGAGTTCCAGCTTGATTGAGAACAGGAGTGCTGCTTCATTGCTGCTAGTTGAGGATGGAATTCCAGGTTCTCCTCTGGGCCTCTGTTGACACTCAGGGATTCTTATTACTGCTGGACGGAGGTAGAAATTCATTCAGACTCCCCACCAGGCTTCCACTGATACATCCCTGGTCCAGATGAGGAAAGACACCTCATTACTACCCTTCACAGGGCCTCCACTGATACTGCGTAGTGGGGCAGGGTTGATTTCTGCCAGCAGGAGATACCTTCAATAATACCACTCAAGCAGGGAGAGGGAAGGACACCTTATTACTGCTGTTCAGAGGTAGAAATTCTGCTTCCCTGTATGGTCTCCCCTGGCACCATTGGGGGTAGCTTTGTCACCAATGGGTGATGGTGAAAATGTAGATTCCACTAAATGTCCTCTGACAGCACTGTAGCAAGAGGGATGGGGCTTCTTGTTACCAATGGGCTCCATGTGCCCTCTGGTGACACAGCATGATGGCAGCCTCTTTACTGCTGGGGAGAGGGGGTTGAAAATCCTAGCTCATCACTTTGCCTTTTGTGACACCACTCTTGTGGTGCTTGGTTTCAGTGTGGTGAGGGTGGAAGTCTAGGCTCCCCACTCAGTCTTTGTTGGCTGGAATGGGGCTGGGGCCATAGTTCTTTCTGTGATGTTTGACTAAAATTGAGTGACTGTTGTTCAATAATTTTGTCTCAATGTGGCTGCTCCTTTCCGGGTCCTTTGGCTAAAGAAAGTAGACTTTTGTGGAAATTTCCTTTTTTCCTGTACCTATTGGCCTTTCCACATTGCCAGGTTCTTCACTCTCAGGTGGAATATATGAGTGGAAAAAAAAAAACAAACAGGAAACTCACTGTCATGTCATGCCCAGGTCCTGGAATGCCTCCTTCTCTCTGATGTTCAAAGTCTTCTCATGTTTGTTTTATATATATAGTGTCCAGGGTTCTCAGCTGTACTTAGGGAGAAATGCCATGTACCCCCCATTACTGGAAGTGTGCAATGAAAAAAATCCTATTTTTTTCCTGGAACCAGAAGTCTCAGTGTAGCTTTAATTTGCATTTATCTTAACATGAGTAAGTTGACCACCTTTTTATATGTTTAAGGGTAACTTGTGTACCTATTTGAGAACTATCTGGTGATGGTGCCAGAAATATTTTCTTTTTTCTCTCTTCTTCTCAATTTCTGGAACAACCTTCATTCTCAGCACAGACGTCAGCTTATGCAGGACTTCCAGTCTGCAGCCCTCTCCCCTGGAACAGCTTTGGAGAAGTTCTCACTTCTTTACCTCTTTTTCCCGCAGCTCTTCAGAGTGAGCAATGCCAGTTTCTTGAATGCTGATGCTGATGCTGAAGGGAAGTCACAGGGAAGGCCTCTGTCCTGAACAATGGCAAACAAAAGTGGGAAAAATGAAAAAAATAAGAGGTTCATGACATTGAGAGTGAGGATTTTCCATGACTGAGTTGACTAAATCCCTGTTGTGTCAGCACAATTACACAGAAAATACACTTTGGGCTTTGTGAAAAAGGCTGGTTAAAATTTTTAAATTTCATAGCAGTCAGCACGTGTAAAGGTTTTAATGGAAAACACTTGTGGCTGAAATGCCTATTAAGACTCTAAATATCATTCAAGGTCTGATGAACATGGCATTCATCATCAAAGAACCCTGCAAGGATTCTTCAATGTCTCCATCCTTGGTTTGCCAGTGTTGGTCTGCACCAAAATGTTACAAATCCTGGCTCAGTGGTCTCTATTGGGTTCCATGTATTGCTAATTTTCTATGTTTCCAGGTGACTCTCGTACAGAATTGAGAACCACTGGTTACAGGATCACTCTTACCTCCCTCTCAGCACTCTCTTCCCCTCTAACTCTCTAGCCAGTAGGATATACCCCTAGTTCCAGAAGTTTAAAGACTCTGAATCTTGCCTCCCATGACTCGTTCTGCCTGGAACATTCTCACCTCTTCATGATGGCTGTCCAACTGGCGAACAGCCATTCTATCTGGGAACCATCCCCTGTTCAGTAGAACTGACTCCTTTGGAGTCCCATGTAGACTTTTCTCCTAGTTTCTCCTCCACTTTTATCTCTTGGAGCCTCTCAGGAGAATGTTCCTTGAGGGCAAGCACCCTGACAGATTCATCTCTAGAGTTCTAGTGCCCGGCATTAAGCATGGTTAAGTGGATGGATAAAGCATGCTTAACCTCGGAGATTTTGGAAGAAAAACCAGAGGAATAACATGGTGTATTACTACTGTTATGTCCATAGTTTTTGTCAGTGCAATTTTCTTTTGCTAAGTATAGTTTCAGACTCTAAAAAGTCAACAGCTAAATGTCACTGGAATCAGCAGAATTGACCCACCACGAAAAAAGATTGGTTGGTTTTCCTCTTTTTTAGAGCAACCTTCCTGGGGATTGCTGCTTGGTGGGCTTGGTCATTTCCTCAAGGGATCAATATCTCACCAATCTTGTTCTGTAGAGCTGTGTCAGGCACTTTTAAACACCTTTCACTATTATTATCAGATCTATCTTTCTAGGCTAGATTCCATTTTGCACTGCATCAGTCCTTTCTCTTAAACTTAAGGCAGCCATATCTTCTTTCCCTTTACATTTGTTTTTATATTTTGTTTCCTGGATTACTGCCAAATAATTACATTAAAAGCTTGAATAAAAATTGAAACTATTTGAAAGACTGTGTCTACAAATAATGGCCAAGGTCTTTTGCTCTGGGAGATATAGTCCCCTTTATCAGACATGATCTTCTTTTCCACCATGTGACCTTGACCTTCCTTTGGCCTATATTCATCAACACTCTGTACCTCGGGGGCATCTTTCATCTTACAACTACACTGTCACTTCGGTACAGGTCTCAACAAATTGATACGTAGTACCAAATGCAAGATTCTGCGTGTGTAAGGAAGTCCAGTGGGCCTTTCCTAGACTGTGCTCAGGTTAACTACTTATTCAAAGGACCTTTGCAGACCTTACTTTTTTCTCTCTTCTTCTCAATTTCTGGAATTGTTTGTTTCTCATTTGTTTCCTTACTTCAACAAGCAATGCTTGGTCCTGGCTTATATTCCTACCCAGGGCAATGTCTTCTTTTTCCCTTATGTGTATAAAGTAATTAATCCCACAAATATTTATTGAGTTCAGGGTATTTTACTTCAGAATTTTCTTGAATGAGTAGCAAGATATTCTCAGCATTGGGAATGCTTCCTCTGCTGGGAACGCCTTTCATTTCTCCCCATTAATCTGGCAAATTCCTTATCCTTCAGGTTTCTACTTTGTCATCATATCTCCCTATAGCATCCCTTACCTCCCCATTCTATGTTAAATGTCCTTTTGTTTTGTGCTCCCATGCCACCCTTTCCCAGCACTGATCTGCTATCTGGAAATGCCAGTTGACTTGCCTGTTTCATCTCCAATAAATCATGAGCTCCTTGGTGACAGGGACTATGTCTCGCTCACCACTATACCATTAGTACCCTGCACAGAGTTTTGTACTGGGCAGTTCCTTGTGTCAGTCAGGATTCAACCAAAGAAACATAAGTAACAGTAAGATACACAGATATAGCATATCTATCTATCTATCTATCTATCTATCTATCTATCTTTCTAGATATATATGTATATGCGTGTGTGTATATATATATAAAACTACACTATTATATATACTACATAATATATATTATATACACTATGTATTATATACAGGTTGAGCATCCATAATCCAAAAATTTGAAATCTAAAACAATCCAAAATCCAAAACTTTTTGAGCGTGGTCATGATGGTCAAAGGAAATGCTCATTGGAGCATTTTGGATTTTGAATTTTCAGATCAGGGATGCTCAAACAGTAAGTAAAATACGAATATTCCAAAATCTGTAAAAAATCTGAAATCCAAAATGTTTCTGGTCACAAGAATTTCGGATAAGTGATACTCAACTTGTGTGTGTGTGTGTGTGTGTGTGTGTGTGTATGCAAAGAACTAGCGTATGTGATTGTCAGGCCTGGCTAAATAAGTCTGAAGTCTGCAGAGCAGGCAGCCAGAAAGGAAAGATCACAAGCAGGCCAGCAGGCTAGAACTTCACAGACACTGGCTGAAGCTTGTTATCCATAGGCAGCAGTCAGGAGAGAAGACAGGCTGAAACGCTGTGAGCAGGAGCTGTTTGGAATCTTTGCCTCATGGAAGGCCTAAACTCTCTTTTGAAAGACTCATCTGATTAAGTCCGGCCCACCCAAGATAATCTCCCTTAAGTTAACTTCAGTGAACTCATTAGAAAATTTAAACACATCTGCAAAATCCCTTCCACCGTAGCACCTAGATTCATGTTTGATTGACTAAATGGGGACTGTAGCTGAGTCCCCATGAGTGTAAAATATCTGACACATCAAAAAGGCATCACAGTGCTCAATAAATGATTATGGAAGGAAAGGAAGCCTGGCTAACTGAGTGAAAAAGCTGGGTTGCTCAAGACCAAGGTCAGATCAAGTATGTATAATCTTGCATTTGGGCATGACAGTGAAATAGGAAAACTCTGGAGTCATTTAAGTCAAGAGAAGATAATCAAAGTACATGGAGTCATTTCTGATCAATCCTGTGCTGTCTACAACTCTGCACTGACAACTGACTGAAGGTCTAATTCCTGAGTTTGATCTTCCTGGCTTTCAAGGAAAGGCCTCATGTCTTCAGCTTGTCTGTGGGGTACACGTGCCACAGCCAGGCCAGACCGTGGGGGTTTCTGGACTAGGCCCACATTCTGCCACCTCTGCTACTTTGCTTCTGTCTGCTGCCTGTCTCTGCCAACACACATGCTGCTCCTTCAAGTCCTTCTTTTAGTACTGTCTTAACTTCTTCCCAATTAGATAACACACCTGCACACAAGGGAACCCTAGCCTACGGCATTAGTCTTGTAGCTATTTCAGCCCCCAAGCATGCTCTGTCTCTTGTTTATTTGTGGCCTTGTCTTCTCATCCATATTGGACTGCAAGCTCTAGGAAGGTGGGCATGGTGCCCTCTGCTTCTTTGTGTCCCCTTCAGAAGGCCTGCACAGAGCAGCTGCTCCATAAATCCTGGAAGCTTTGAATTGAAACAAAGAGTTTAAAATAAACTATCCTTATTCCTTAAGCGGCTGTATTCTGTATCACATGTTTAAATGAAAGACAATTTGTCTTCTAATTAGGTTTTAATGAATTGCACTTGACCTTTGAGCTCTATTTTCAACCTCGAGAGCAGACAGCAAATGTGTAAATTCCAAGTCTTGATTTAATCATAAAAATCACTTCCATTTTTCTAGCATTTTGCAGCCTTCAAATTACATTGCCCTCTCTTCTCTCATAGAAGCTTGTGGGGTAGGTGGAGATTCACCCCATGTCACAGATGAGAAAACTGAATCAGAGAAGTCAAAGCCTCTGCCCAAGTTCACTCAGCTTGTAGGAGGCAAACCAGGGATTCCAACAGGGGTCTCCTGACTTCTAGTGCAGTGTGCTTTTCCCAAAGAGAATAGGTGAAATCACTAATTAGGAAGGCAAAACTGAACACTAATCATTAAAGGTAATGGAGATTTTGTTATGGAACTTTCTGTCAAGTGGAAGCGAGCTCCTGCCTTCTGCTCTTTGCCCTCACCTGTACCTTTCTGCCATACTGTCAGCAGGGACTCTGGGGGCATTTCTCAGTGCTCACTGGAGCATCGTGAGACATTTCCCAATATTTGCCAAAACCGATCTGCATGTGATTTCTGACAGCAATTGCTCTTATTTGCTTGTGGTGACTTTTATTTCAGTTCTTGGTTCTTGCCATAAAATTTTTTGACATGCATTCTTACAAAATTAAGACTGGAATGTAGAGAAACTGGGGGAGCAAGAGAGAACAGTCATGGCTTTGGTCACCAGGCAATTGACAGCAGTTCAATATCTGGTAGCCCCAAATGATTGGTCATTTTCTTTTCAGCACTGGGAGTCCACTAACCTATTCCAGACTCTGCAGTGGCACTCGGGGTAAATAACGGGGAAAGGATCATTACTAGCTTGGTTATAGAGACAGGCACAGCTGGATTGGTTATCAAGGGACAGATTTGTCTCTCTTTGTTGTAATTGAGCCTTATAACCTGGGGAAACTTCCTCATATTTTCCTCATTCCTTGTGAAATCCTCCTCAAACTTTCTGTCCCCACTTCACATTATCTGGGAGACCTGCTCAGATTACTCAGGCCTTGCTTGAGCCAACTGGGACATCACATTACCTAGATTCAGCACTTCATCATAGATGGAGCCCTTTACTCAGGCCCAGAATCTCACCTGGGTCTGATCATAGCCCTGTGAGGTAAGCAGAGCTATTCCTTTCACATTCATTGTACAGTCAAGGATCCTGACAGCCAGGGAAGTTATATGCTTTCTTCAAGGTCACGCAGGCAATATAACTGGTAGAATTGAAATATCTAGTCTCTGTAGCCCATTCTCTGCTTTGATCACAGCCCATGTTCTGCTTATCATATAAGAGGACCTATGAGTGTTCATTGCTGTGTCCTTGAATGTTGGATGAGTGATTGTCTCTCTCCATGTGGTCCCAGGGCCTCTCTCTTCAAGTGTTCTCTTTTTATTCAGCAGTTTAGGCTGAGCTTCCTTACACAATGGTGAGCGTTTCAAAAGCGAAAACAGAAGCTTCCAAGGCTTCTTAAGGCTTAAGCTTATAAGTCACACTCACTTCTGTCACATTCTACTGACCAAAGCAAGTCACAGGGCTATGTATTCCAGAGTCAAGGGGAGAGCAAATTAACTCGACTTGATGGGTAGGGAGCATTGTGTGTATATAGGAAGGGAAGAGATTGCTGTGACCATTTTTGTAGGTAATCTACCAAGAAGGTATTTAATTAATGCCAGTGGTCCCTTTTTCTAGATACAAGTGTTGGGAGAAGCAGAGGAAGAGAAATAATGAATTAATTGATGAATGAGCCAGAGGGTGATATTATTTGGCACACGACAGAAGAGAAGAGTTGAGTCAAAGAGGTGGGTTGAGTCAAATCAGGTGGGCCTAGTGGGCCCCCCTTAGGAGCTTGAGATTTATTCTGAAAAGAGTAGACAGTTTATAAAGGATTTCAAGGACATAATAAGGTGTGCATTTTATTTTTGAGAGAGTTAGGTTTTAGCAAGATCTCCCTAATGGAAGGAGAGTGACAGAGGGCAGAGAGACCAGCTAAGAGGCTGGTATAGTGACAAGGAGAGAAGTGGTGAGGGTTTGAATCATGGAAGTAGCATAGTAAATGGAGAGATCACCCATTTGGAGGATATTATAAAGGTAGTAGTACTTTTAAAACATTTTTGTAAACTTAGACTTGCCACAAAACCAGACTGGCTAGCCCAAAATCAAACTGGATAATCCATGAGGGAGGGCTGAGTAGGAGTTGGGAGATAAATAGAAATTTGGTCTCTTTACCTGACTCCCTTTTCACACTACTATAAACAACTGCCCAAGACTGGAACATTTATAAAGGAAAGAGATTTAATTGACTCACAGTTCTGCATGGCTGAGGAGGTCCCAGGAAAGTTGCAATCATGGTGGAAGGCAAAGGGGAAGCAAGACACCTTTTTCACAAAGCAGCAGAAAGAAGTGCTGAGTGAAGAGGGAAAAGCCCCTTATAAAACCATCAGATCTTGTGAGAACTTACTCACTATCATGAGAACAGTATTCCCATGATTCAGTCACCTCCACCTATCTCTCCCTTGACATGTGGGGATTATGAAGATTACAATTCAAGACGAGATTTGAGTGGGGACACAAAGCCTAACCATATCATCTTATGTGCTGTTACTACCTGCCACAGTTCACTCAATTATTTAAAATCTCATCAGAGACGAAGGTATTGTTACGGCCATTGAAGAGAGTATAATCCAGTTACCACCTTGCATATATTTTTAGTGTACTCTCTGCACTAACATTCAGAGAGCAAAACCTTGTTCATAAGTCTCATAAGTCTGTAAAATATTTCACTTCTTGTTTAACGTATTTCTTCATTGGTTCATTTTAAATGGAAAAATAAGTGAGTTTTACAAGAGCAGTGGGCAACAATGACTCAATGTTTGCCCCTCCTTGAGCCTGTAGCCCTGAGAGCAATTATTCACAGTCCTGCTGGCCGGACGTGTATCCAGCAGGGGGGCTGAGACAAATTACCCATTTCCCCACTGTCAGCACAAAAGGGCTTATTGGAAGCCATTTCATCCAAGCCACTTATTTTAAGGTGAGTATGTGGTGTGTGTGTGTGTGTGTGTGTGTGTGTGTGTGTGTGTGTGTTGAGGGGTATCAGATGGGAAGCCAGGAGAGGAGAGTTGCATGAACAATTCATGGAGGCCCCACAGTCAGAATTGGGTTGTCTTCTATGCCTTGGCACATAGCAACCGATAAACAAGTATGAAAAACAATTGAAAGTACTGAGGACCAAGGTTTTCCTTGCTAGGAGGCAGGTAGATGAAGCTGCATCCTCCTAAGCAATGAAAAGTTGTTCATCCCCCCTCTACATCACTGTAAGACTTGCACCAGGCCAGTGTATTCAGACATTGATAGAATTGCAAAGCAAGTCAAGTATGGGAGAAAATCCCTGTCCAGATGGATGATGGTCTCTCAGGTGACCTGGCCTTATGTAGACTCTCACTCTAGAGAATGACACTTTCACAGATTTCTGTGGAACAAGCTCTGATGACTCGTGGAAGGAAAGCAGAAAAGTAGGCAAGAAAAATATTTGCATCTGCTACATTTGTCACACAAATCATGGGCCCATTATGTCTAAAGGGAGATCAGAACCATGTTTACAGAATGACTGTCAAGGAATGGAATGATTTAAGCATGTAGGCATCTGGTTTATTTTATGTTTGGTATTTTTCTGTAAGATTTGTAGTCATTGGGAATGATGAATGTGCAAAAGCCTGGGAAAGGAAAAGAAAGCCCCTGGATCTCCAGTGAGTATGTAAAGGTAGCTGTCAGAGGGTGGACAGCTGGGAGGACCCTACTCCCTGCCAGTGGAGACCACTGAGCAGGATTTGTAATATTTTGGTGTAGTATTCTGGAGTGGATAGTGGGGGTGATGGTGATGCTCATTGTCATTGCCATTATAAGCACCTACTGTGTGCCAGGCTCTGTGGTAAGCATTTTACATGCATAATCTCCCTTAATTAACTTCACAGCCCAGTGAGGTGCTGTTGTTATCTTCCCCTTGTTACAGATAAAGAAACTGAGGTAGAGATAGTTGATATAATTTCCCTCAGGATGCACAAGTAGTAAGAAGTCCAGCTGGAATTCAAAATTGTCTGGGCCAGGCGCGGTGGCTCACGCCTGTAATCCCAGCACTTTGGGAGGCCGAGGCAGGTGGATCACGAGGTCAGGAGATCGAGACCATCCTGGCTAACACGGTGAAACCCCATCTCTACTAAAAATACAAAAAAATTAGCCAGACGTGGTGGCGGGCGCCTGTAGTCCCAGCCACTCGGGAGGCTGGGGCAGGAGAATGGCGTAAACCCGGGAGGAAGGGCTTGCAGTGAGCCAAGATCGCACCACTGCGCTCCAGCCTGGGCAACAGAGTGAGACTTTGTCTCAAAAAAAAAAAAAAAAAAAAATTATGAGTCTGAAAAGGGTTTGATGCATAATTTCTGCATTAAAAAAGTCACTTAAAATTGAATTGTTTGCACTAAGTTGGCAGATATGAACATTCTGTGGTGCATTGTTCTTGCTAATCCATATATTAGGGGTATCAATAAAGCTTATCATTTGTCAACAAATGATGTTCGATGCATCTGTATACCTAGCAATGTTTCACTAACATGACTCCATTGACCGTGTGAAAGAATGGGAATATGAGATCTAGTTATACTAAATAGAAGCTGTGTGATGTTGAACATGTGGTTTAACCTTTCTGAGTCTCAGGCTCTTCACCTATAAACTGGAGTTAAAAATCTCTGCCCTTCCCCTTCACAAGATGAGTGTAAGGCTATAATGAAGCAAATTAAAAGCTTTGGGACTGGCCAAGTGCCATATGCATGGCAAGTAGGAGACTCGGTTACATACCCAGGATTCATAAAACCCTCAGAAAGAGGGTCCAGGCAGGAGCCTATGACCCTTACCCGGCAAGGCTGATGCAGATCAGGGTCTGCCAGATGTAGGAGGGGTCCTTAGAGATCATGTGGTCTCAACTCTCATTGTACAGATGAGGCCACAGAGGCCCAGAGAGGAAGGGCCTTGCTTAAGGTCACACAGCAGGCAATTTCTCATTTACCTTTCTGAACATGAAGCATTTAATTTCATTTCAGTGCAGCATTGCACAGTTCCCATCTCAATGAACTGCATACTTGCATGATAATCAGTTCAGAAAATTATTACAATACAAACTGAAAGATAAATGATCGTGGCATTTGTTAATACTGTAAACACCATTTGTTGACAAATGATAAGCTTTATTGATACCCCTAATGTATGTATTAGCAAGAACAATGCACCACAAAATGTTAACATCTGCCAACGTAGTGCAAACAATTCAATTATAAGTAACTTTTTTAATGCAGAAATTATGCAATAACAAAGGGTATGGCTGCAAATTAATGTGACACAGAGCCAGGTTTATATATTTAGAGGCACAAACAATAATTTTATACAGAAAGCAAGCAAAAGTTCTTTTAATCATCGCTTTGTCAAAATGACTCTCTGACACCAAATACAGGAGAAAGTCAGGGAATTGAGATGGTTATTAAATCTGACCTTGATCAGATTTTTATTATGTCAGAAAAAAATGGTTCTTAAGAGAGAGAGAGTTGTCATGGGATTAGAGTCCATCTACAGCGAGATGTTTCCATGGCAACAAATCAAACACCATTTCCTCTGACTCCAGTCTCCTGCTTCAGAAGTATGAACTTAGCATTGAATAATTAGAGTGAGACACAGTAATGTTGTGTAAAGACAAAAAAACAGAAGAATCAATCTGGAGGCAGTGAATTATTTTAAAATGGCAATTAACCCCATCAACGTGACTGTCTGCAGCTCATGCTGGCCATGACAGGTCTCACATAGGTATTTGCTTTTACAAATTGAAAGCATAATTTTTTTGTCACACACAACCTTAATAAAAAGCCAAAGCCAAATCATAATTCTACCCAAATTAATGAAGTCTGAAAGTTATAAATAAGGCCATAATAGAAATTCAGAGCTGTGTCCGAATCTGCAGTAGGTGGTAACATGCAATACTCTACCTGAATTCTCCTCATGTTTGAGGGATCTAAAAACATACTTGATACTGGTGCGTGGTTAGTGTCCCACAACCAATGAGCTATCTAAATTCATAGGCTCCAATGTCACACTCCTAAAATCTTGGTGGAAAGTTAAACTGGTGCACACAAAGCCACTTAGAACTTAGGGAGATACCTAAACCTTTTAGCTTCTTGGTTGGCTTGCAGTATTGTCATCTAATTGCATTAAGGTTGTATTCTTCTTCCTCAGGAAATGTATCTCAGGAGCTAATCTGGCGGGTGGCATCTGATGTTCACCGCTGTGTTGTATTTTTCCCCAGATGTTTCCCATTTCTTTCAGAAATGCTTTCTACCCACAGGGAGAGAAGAGAATCTAAGATCGGCATTTGTGCCAGGAGAACATGTTGTCTCACCCATGTTGCCCAAGTCATAATGGGTGAACTCATCAACACAGCAAATCTGTTCCAAACAAATTTGTTTCTATAAAGGGTCTTGGGGCTGGAGAAACACACTGCTCCTGAAAACACACTGTTTCATTCCTAAAACTCTTTCATCTCATTTGGGTCTCACCCAGCTCACTGTCAGAGACCCCCTTTTCGCAGCACCCCCTTTGTAATAATGAATAATAATCTCATTTATTTATTCAGTAAATACAAATGGTATGCTCCCAGATACAAGTCATCTCAAGGTGTTAATCCAGAGAAGAGGATAAGTTACAGAGGTAGGCTGCCCAAGTAGGGCATGTGAGCCCCTAATTGGAAGGTGATGTAGACTCGTTCTCATAAATAAATATTCCTACTTTCTATGTCTCATTGGAAGAAAATGTTGGATTGGCTTGTCAATGGGACCAAATATGAGATTATGCGAGAGAGGCATTTCACAATTTATATGGCTGTGAAAACTGATCTCTCATCTTCTACAAAAGGGGAACAAACCTTGGCCAAGTGATTCCCCACCATAGTCTATGCAGAGCCACATGGCTACTGTTGGTTGATTATTGAACAGATAGTAGCAAAAAAGAAGAAATACCTCAGTTCAAATTCCGGCTCTACCTCTTATTAGTTGTGTGACTTGGAGCAAGTTATTTCAATTCCCTGGACCTCAGTTTCCCCAGCTATAAAATGATGTTAATATCTGCCACATTGGGTTGTTGCCAAGGGCGCAGGAGATAAAATATACGGTACACAGTATAGGACCTGCCATATAGCTTGACACATATTAATAAGAATGCTGATGAATTGGATGTCAACTATATTTTCTGGTTAGATTTTAAAATAAGAACGATTCTGAGGGATTTTTGATGATGAATCTAAGAGCAGTATTATTTAACAGACAGTACGAAATGGGTAGCTTATAAAAATTCATTGGGCTGGTATGACATTTCAGTTCTGTAGTACATTTTGTGACTTAGAAAGGTAAGATAAACATTATTCCCACCTTCATTTTTCAATTCATTTCATTGTATGAAATCTCTTACATGCAAATTATTAGATACTTAAAAAAACGAAACAGCCACTCACTTGGGTTCTTGACCTCTTACATTTGAACAGTCTTACAATTTCTTTTATTCCAGGACAACTTAAAAGCCATCTTTATGTTAATGGTGAAATAGTTACTCTAGGTCTATTCTAATGCCTTTAATAATAGCTGGCAGTTAGAAAGGTGACAAATGCAAGTGTCCCCAGACAAATTTTGTGTCGTGGGTCTTGCTGAGGAAACATTTAGAAGAATTGCCTTTTAGTCAAATGGCTAATTGACAAGCATCTTGGCACAGGGTCAGTGACTTCACCAAAGAAGAGGCCATGTTTCTGGAGAACATGTCATCCTTTGAGACCGTTAGTGAGATCCAAGTATCTGAGTACCCCTTCTATTGAGTAACAAGCAGCTGCCAGTACTCTGCTGTACTCCAGGCTTTCAGCACCCTAGAACCTGAGCTTGGACACTGTGTTCTCTAGATCCTTCCTTACTCACCATCTAAGATCTCAAACCTGGCTACCCTGTCAGCTGTTTGATATTCAGTCAAGAATGAGAAAAAGTCAAATCCCTCCCATCACCTCAGCAGTCGGTGTAGTTGCAATAAAGTCCATGTGCACATGGACTTCATTCAGAAATCTTTCTCACGGCCTCCACATAGTAGGTTGTTACTTGCCGTTGATTCCTAGGCCTACCAGCAGAGCAGAAGCAGCATTGAGATTTGAGGCAATATGTTTTCAAGGGCGGGCTGCCAAAGAGTAGGAAGTTACAACTGACAGGGAAGGTGGAGATACACAACTAGTGCAAAGCTCATATTTCGATGCTGGAAATGCACGCCCTTCACACACACACACACACACACACACACACACACACACACGCACACCACCACAAGGTGTCCCTTCTTTGGAGCAAGACAGTATTTCTAGGAGGTCCCTGTTGAATATCTTTAGGGTCCGTATATGGCGGGAAAACCTGTTACTAACTTTCCACTGAGGTAAGCAACATGGCATGCTAGAAGGAGGGTAGCACAGAAAAAACAACATCGAGCTTGGGCATCCCCATGATCTGATAGTTCTTATAAGAAGGTGGAAACTGGGGACTGAGTTCCAAGGCTGTCTAACTCACTGTGTGACCTTGGGTAAGTCCCTTCTCTCTGGGCCACTTGCTCTCCAAATAGGATTGCATAAAACCAGCAATTGAGTTTAAAAGACATTCAACTGCTATTATTCTGTGGATATCCCTGAAGCTATAGAAGCTGAGAGCTACAAATACCGCCAGTCCATTGAAGGACAATTGGCTTATTCTACTGTAAAAGGAAAGCACTTTGTGAAGTTTAGTATCTTCGAGGTGGTTTCTAGTTTGACGTTCCTGGCCATGCCGTTATGCCTGTTGGTGAGTACATGCGCATGGAAGATGGAGAAGGAAGGGGACAATGAGAGCATTGTTACTACTGGTGCTTCAGTAACTCTAGCCACATGTGCTTGCCTATGAGGGAAAAGCGTTTCTTCTCATCTCCTCCCCAACGACCCAGAGAGGCAGAGACTGGGAAAACAAGGAGCAGAGCTGCCTTCCCTATCCCCTTTCCAGCACCCGTCTCACTCAGAAAGCCCTTTGGGCTTTTGCGAACTCACTGTTTATTTCTGACCTCTGGCCTCTAATTATACTTACCTTTACGGGTTGAATTTTGTCCATAGCCCCATTATGGTTTGGAATTTTGTCTCCTCCAAACCTCATGTTGAAACTTAACCCCAATTTGGCAGTATTGAGAGATGGGGCCTTTGAGAGGTGATTGGGTCGTGAGGGCTCTGCCATCATGAATCGATTAATTCTTTTTTTTCTTTTTTTGAGACGGAGTCTCACTTTGTTGCCCAGGCTGGAGTACAGTGGCACAATCTTGGTTCACTGCAACCTCCACCTCCTGGGCTCAAGCAATTCTCCTGCCTCAGCCTCCCAAGTAACTGGGATTACAGGTGCCCACGACCACGCCTGGCTAATTTTTGTATTTTTAGTAGAGACGGGGCTTCACCATGTTGGCCAGGTGGTCTTGCACTCCTGACCTCAAGCAATCCACCTGCCTCAGCCTCCCAAAGTGCTGGGATTACAGGCGTGAGCCACTGTGCGTGGCCAATTAATTCATTTATAGATTGATGGGTTAATGGATTAATGGGTTATCATGGAATTGGGACTGGTGGCTTTATAGAAAGAAAAAGAGAGACAGTTCAGCCTCCACAACTGTAAGCAATAAATTTCTTTTCTTTATAAATTACCCAATTTCAGATATTCTGTTGTAAGCAACAGAAAACAGATTGAAACAACCCCTAAATTCATATGTTAAAGTCCTAAACCCTAGTATCTCAGAATGTAATCTTATTTAGATGAAAATCATCTTTTAAGATGTAATCAAGTTAAGGTGAGGTAATTGGGATGGGCCTTAACCTAATGACCTGTGTCCTTATTAAAAGGGGACGTTTGGACACGGAGATGGATATGCACACAGGAAGAACACCATGTGAGCATGAAGGCAGAGATCGGGGTGATGCTTCTATAAGTCAAGGAAACAGCCCTGCAAACACCTTGATCTCAGATTTCCAGCCTCCAAACCTGTGAAAAAATACATTCCTGTTGTTTAAGCCACCCAGTTGGTGGCATTTTGTTACAGTAGCCTCAACAAGCTAAGACACTTGCTTTCTTACTTCTGCCACTCAACAGGTCACATGAGCTCATAACCTCTAGCAGAGCTCTCAGGGGATGAAATAGGCTTGTGTCAATGTGCTTGGATAGTATGGTGTCTTAGTTTAGGCAGCCATAACAGAATAACCATAGACTGGATGGCTTAAATAATAAACATTTATTTCTCATATTTCTGGAGGTAGGGAAGTCCAAGATCAAAGTGCTGATAAATTGTCTAGGGAGGGCTGTTGTCCTGGTTTGCAGATGATCATGTTTTAGCTGTATCCTCACGTGGTCAAGAAAGAGATCATCTCTCTTGTTTCTCTTATAAGGGCACTAATCCCATTCATGAGGGCTCTACCTTTATAACTTAATTACCTCCCAAAGGCCTCACCTCCTAATTACATCCTATTGGGGACTGGGCTTCAACATATAAATTTGAGGGGTAGGTACACAAACATTCAGTCCATACCATATGCTTCAGGAAGAATACATTCTAGTCTGTGCTTTGCCATAAAAAAATCTAACTGTGAGACTAAGGGAAAGGCCTCTTCTTTTCTGGGCCTCTTCCCTTTCTGTAAATGAGTTGTTACTTTTGATTGATAAAATGTTCACTCTTGTTTTTAGGGAGTGAAATTTTCCTTTTTCAAAATCAATTTTTTTTTGTGGAATCCAAATAGATTATTATTATTACTATTATTATTATTATACTTTAAGTTTTAGGGTACATGTGCACAATGTGCAGGTTTGTTACATTTGTATCCATGTATCATGTATCCAAATAGATTTTTAAAAAAGTGGGGGCAGAGATTCCAATGTTCCTGCCATGTCTAAAAGTCAGAGATGTTCTTGAGGGCAGGTCTGGGTATACACTGCTGCTGCCTCCTATCCTACAGGACCCAGGTCATGTTCATTGGTCTAAGGTGTTGAATTCAGTGGCATTCTGGTCACTTCCCAGGGGTTCTCAAGTTTGGCAGGTGTATTTGGTATGACAATGTGCATTGATATCACACATCCTGGGAACAGAGGTGAATTCAGAGCCTTCCTCTCATGGAGTTGCCAGGGTCTAGGACAGGGATGAGGTGTTCATGTCATTGCTGCCACTTGGCTATCTTTGGTGGAGCCTGAGGAAGACCCCAGTCTGCTTTTCCCGGCAGTTGGAGCTTGTAGGATATCTCTGGAAGTTCCTGATGGTCCCTGGAGTATACAGCTCTTCTTAGCTGAGACTGCCTCTCTGGCTCTGTTAGAGCCATGGGCCTTGCTGTGGGGAAGCTGGGCCAGAGTTGTTCACCAGGTATGGGGGAAGTAAAGCTGGAGTAAACCTCAGTGCCTCAGGTTTTTGGAGCAAATCCTCCAAGGGCTAGTAAAAGAACAGATGAAAATGAGATCTGTCTGCAGGCCCTGTCTCCGTGGAACGATACTCCCTGGGGAAGCCGTGCTGTTCCTCAAAGGAGGAAGGCCTGGACTTTGGAGTCAGGCACCCCGTAAGTTTGTCTCTGTTGACTCAAAGGGTGTTTTCCTGAGAGACCGCACTAGGCTGGGCCTCTGAGGGGCTGGTGGGTATCATGCACTAACGATGCAGCAGGATACAAAGGAAGGAGTAAGCCTAGTGTGGTGGTGCACACCAGTAGTCCCACCTACTCAGAAGGCTGAGGCAGGAGGATTACTTGAGCCCAGGAATTCAAGACTACAATGAGCAATAATCACACCATTGCACTCTAGCCTGGGTGACATAGTGAGATCCTGACCTCCCCGACTAAAAAGAAGGGAGTGGTCACAGCTCCTAGAACACAATAGATGTCGAGTTTATGATGGCTCTTACTAATTCCTTCCTCCCACAACCTACAACTTGAGCCAACGCTTTCTAAAATCTTATGTCTTGAAAGCTTCATCAGGAACAGGAAAGGCATATTTACACAGGGTCCAGATGCTGCCTCAGACTCCTTCCCAACACAGCACTCCAGACAGCCACTCGCACTCATTGAAAATTAGAAGGTGAGATCAATCGTTTTTGCTATACCTGACCCAGTTGCAGGCAGGCTAGCTTAAAGGAGTTACGGCTCCTGGCTGGTGATGTTTCAGGATGTCAGGCCAAATAGCCTCTGGCCCTTCCTCAGATACCTGAGATCCTCTGTGGGCCCCTTTTCCAACCTGCGGAGGTGGGATTTGTGGGGTATGTGCCTAAGGAGCAGGCCTAGGAAAGAGTGAGATGAAGCAGGCTGGTCCCCATCGCCCGCCCCTCCCACCTCAAGAGCCAACCAGAAAGATTAGTTCATCAAATAAAAGAGAAAAATGATTCCTACATTACTCTTAAATGGCTGTTTCTAAGATTTTGGGTAACAAAAGCAATAATGATTATATTGCTCAAATAATAAAAATGGAGAAGTGTTGCGCATCTGAGCTGACCATATGGGAAGCATCAGGCCTAGCAGCAGGGGCACTGAGCAAAGAGCTGCTGGGGACCCCTGGCCGCTGCTGCATGGGGAGAACAGCCATGGTGGAGAAACCTCATTTTCCTTGGGGACAAACCCAATTCTGCCCTCTCTTCGGAGACCTGGTTATTTCACTTATGTCTTCTTAAAACAAACAGAACAAGACACCGGCTCCTGACGACAATAGCCCGATGTGCATTTGTTTTGGCGCAACACTCTGGGGCTGCCTTTGGTGCTTCTGACTACACTAGGGGGAGGGAAAGCTAAGGGTAAAGGAAGCCCTGGTCGACAACTGGCCCTTTTGTTGGGCCAAGCCTCAAACAAGACCTGTTTTGATCTGTTCCTCATCCAGCCATAGTGGACTCCTGCGAAGGAGAGACTACTGATGGCCTGGGGAGGTCCTTCTGTGAATCCTATGCTTTGGCCAAACCACATTCTTCATTGCTACACAAGCACACCCATGCTTTCATGCCTCTAGACCTTCGTTTTGTTTTGTTTTGTTTTGTTTTCCTGACAGCTACCCTATCTCGTGCCCTTTTGATTGCTTTCTATCAATGCCCAGCTCACCACCTAAAAGACCCATCACAAGTGACACTTCCTCAGGAAGCCATTGCTGGCACCATCTCTCCCTCCTCCCTTCCTTATCTAAATTAATTTCTGTGTGTGTATGTGTGTGTGTGTGTGTGTGCTTGAACTCTCTTTAAGAACCCAGGAATTTGTGCTCTTATTTTGGACATTTGTAACTCTGCTGTGGGCCCATCTCCTCCACTAGACTGGGAGTTCCTTGGGGACAAACTCCAGACTTGCCTTGTCCCTGGAGTTCTCCAGGGGCTGGCCAAGTGGGCAGGAAAGTGTGCTGAATTGTATTTTGAGCTCAGTAACTCAATCCCAGGCTAGTTTAGTAGGCTAAGGTATGGTCCTTAATGGCATTGCACACTTCCCACCCTGTTGCCTGGCATGAAAGCATGTGTTTTCTAGTAGCATATGGCAGTGCCAAACCCTCATTGGCTAGGCCAGACTTCTGCTAACCCTCCATGGAGATTGATTGCTGGAACTGTACCCTAGTTCCTGAGTTGACAACAGACTTTCACTTAGCTTGTACCATCCTCTCTCCTATATAAATGGATGACAGTGTAGACCCATTAAGGTCTTAGCTTGGAGTGGTTGGTCTAGGAAGAGGATGTCCTCGAGGACTTTCTTATGCCTAGTGATCTCTGAAAAGTCCAAGTCTCTCTGTGATCTTATGAACTCATAGATCTCCAGTGTTAGAAGGACCTCAGAAAGTATGCACTATAACCCCTTCAGCTTAAAAGTATGGTAACAGAGGGAGCATATGAATTGTCTAGGGTCACAGAGCAAATCTATGGAAGGGATAGGAAGAAAATCTAGGTCTTCTGACTTCTGGCCAGTTATTCATTAAGTACATCCTCTTTTCTCTGTTTCCTGGTCACTCAGTTAAGAAGCCACGGTTAAGGATGTATGTAAACTGGTGAGGGGCTTGAACATTTCTGGGTTTCAAGTGTATAATTTTTAGAAAGCAATTTATCACGATTTGTAATTGATTAATATAGAATACCCTTTCAATATGCGGAGCAAAATTGTCATTAATAATTCACTGGATTCTACATTTGAGTGACTATATAAATTGTTAAAGCAATTGGAACTCCAAAATCCCAGAGCAGAGTGTCAAAAGTCTCATGGTGAAAATTCTCTAAATGATTATTGTCAATGTTGATGAGACTGCAATAAGACTGGATCCCTGGGATGTTTTAGGGACCGTGCAAATTGGAGCAGGCCCTTGGGGTTGCATTGTGTGTCATCCACTGACAACAGACTCACTCATTCACTCTCATTTGTCTAGTCATCTACTACATATGTGCCAGGCCACTCTGTCCTTTGGAATCTCACTTCTTCTAAGCTATGCTATGGAGTGGCATTTGGTCCCCAGTTTCCTGTAAGTAATGCCTGGGAAAGACAAAGTTCTATACTTAAGGGTGGCCACTGCAGCATTCTTTATAAAAGGGATATATACAAGTTACTTAGAGGAGACTGCTGAATTTAATCAGGACTCATCATTGACAGATGATGTAGAACTTGAGACAGCTGGCTATAAAGACAATGCAGAAGCACATAAGATGCTTCTGGTCAGCGAAACAAATGCCTTCTGTAGAGCAGGACTGCCTGAAATACTATTATGTCCGTGTAAAAATGTGAATGATGTAAACAGGGGCTGGAAAGGGGTTATTCAAAATGAAAGTGTTAGCTTTGCTGTGGAGGTATGGTTGTGAGTGGTCCTTCTATTTCCTAATTCCAGTTTGCTTGATTGATTTCACCTATTCACTTAAAAGGAAACAAAGCCTGATGTCTGCGGTCAATGCAATATGGTGTAGTTTTGGTCTTCTGCCAGCAGGTGGAGATGCCCCGCTTTCTGTTTCCTGGCAGTCAAGCTACCAGAAAAAAAAGTCTTGGTCTCAATTAGAAAGTCCTATAGATTCTCTGCATTTTTATTTAAATATCTAACCATGAATTCTCCAGCACCCAATGAGCCCTGAAAATTATTTCTGATCAGATTATGTGGCTTCAACGGAACAGATCCAAGTTTTATAGGGCCTGAAGCTTACATAATTTGGAAGGCCTTTTTGAGAAAAATAATTCAAAATTACAAAATCAAGTGCAGAGCCTTGTAACGGGTCCCTGCAAATATGGCCCATTTAGCTGAGTCTTCATGAGCTTCCCAGTAAATCCACTTGAGACTGCTGTTTTTCACAGTCCGTCTGGCCTAGGGAGGAAGGGCATTGCCACGGGAAGACCACAAGCTCTTTGAGGGATGGGTCATGTCTTTATCCCCATCAGGCATTGGTAAAAGGTTGTTGACTTCCCTGTTCTTTTCAGTTTAATGCCGAGTGTTTAGTAGGTACTCAATGACTGGGTATTAAATCAGAGGAAGCAGAAACAGTGGCTAGGAAGAAGTCTGGAACCCAAACTCACCTTGTGCGGCAGAGGAAGCCTGAAAGTCATGCCTCTTTATCTCATTCTTCTGAGAGCACCAGCTAGCTGGATGGCAATGACCAGAAGTGCTGCTCTGTGGGCTTCCCACCCATCAGCTACCACATGCAATTCATCTCTGGATTCCGGAGGGTCTGGATTATGCAGTCTTATTTATATAGAGAGAGTTTGACAACTTGAAAGACCCCTTCAGCATGAAATAGGTAACGAAAGATTTTCCTTTAAATTATCCTTAAATTAAGTTTAAATTTAAATTCAAATTAATATGCATAAATAGTTGTGTCTGCAATTCACCTTAATTGCCCTGCCCCATTTTCTTCCTATACTTTATATACAGGTAATCACAATCCTCCTTAATATAAGCATTCTGGAGACTGGCTACTTTCTTTGACCCTTCTGTTTATAGGAATGGTTAATGTCTCACACAACCGTGGCATCTCCCTCTGGAATCATACCACCTGCTTATTCTGGTCTATAATGGATCAACCAGCAGTGGTGTCTGATCCTTATAATTTTTATAACTTGTCCCTAAGGATAACTCCATACTGAATAGGTTTCTTCCTTGTCCTGCCTCCCTCACTATATCATTTGGGTTGGACTAGGCTGTAACAGCAAATAAACCCATACATGTAACGGCTTAACAGAAAAGAACTTTACTCTTTGTGCATGTAACAATCCAGAATGGCCCAAGAGTGGCAAGGGCCTCTGTTCCACACAATCATTCAGGAGCCCAAGCAGAAGGAGGCTCTGCCTTCTTTAGCACATGGTTTTCAGCATCTCTGTGATTATCTCCAACCCAATTAAACAGAAAGAGAAAAACACACAGGTGCCCATGTTAAAGTTTTTAATGGGCCAGCCCTAGAATTTACACACCTTGCTTCTGCTTAAATTTCATCCACTAAATCTTAATCACATGGTCACATGTAATTGCAAGGGAGACTAGAAAATGTAGTCTTATTGTGCATCCAAGAAAAATAAATAGATTCTGGTGGACAGGTAGCAGTCTCTGCCATATCACATACAGCATAGCATATATTAATGAGCAGTTTAGGTTCCTCCCAGACATTAATTTTAAGATGTTAGAGTAAGAATGTTTTTACTTTTCCCTTCGAAACAAAATTGGGGAAAAATGAATGAGAAACAAAAACAAAGACAGTATTTTTGTTGAAACTAGGAAACTCCTATAATCAGGAACCGGACAAATAAGATGGGATGTCACATGCAGTGAACTTTGGACTGGAGTGATGGGGGCTCCAATAGAAAATAACTGCTTTTCCAAATCTTGAGGAGAGCTGGCAGAGCACAAAATTCTCCAAAGTAGTTGACCTACTCGGAGGGCAAATCTAATAATCTTTTGTTTGCAACAATAAGATCTGGGTGCCTGTTTAGCTGAGGGAATCTCCCCGACTTCCTTGGATACTTTAAAATGGCAAGGGAGGTAGGAATGAGTGAGAAAACTCACAGAGACTCCATCTTTGTAAATGTGCAGCATGTAGAAGAAAAACTGTGGGTGTTAAGCAGCTCTGTAGTAGCCATTCTTTGTGAGCTAAGAAGAAAGGTTAAACCACCTCTCAGTGACTCTCTATTGCACACGAAGCACATTCACAAAACCCACTTCACAACCTTCTCCCACAAGACCATGAATCATAAAGGATTTTACTAGGTATTAGGGGATTTTCTACTAATGCAGAACACAGCCCCAGCCCCTCTTCCACACTACTTCTTTCAAATACCTGCTCTAGGAAGATTTCTGCTCACTCAAGGATGATTACTAATAAAAAAGGAACAAGGAGATCCATACAAAAATACCACAAAATGGTGGAAAATAGCAGGACAAAAAAGGCAAACAGCCTACACAGTATGAACATTTTGATGTGGAGTAGATGAAAATCATGACCAAATATTTAAGAACTCAGTAACTTAACAATTGAAGTAATTTGTGAATTAAGAGCTTAATGCAGAGGTATAAGGAATCAAGAAAAGCAACAAAAATTAAAATTGAGCTGCCTGTATCTAGGACACAAAGTAGAAGAGAATACTAAAATCATCAGAGAAATTATGGTTAGCTTGTAAATAGTAGTAAATGGTGACACAATATTATCATACTAGCTGATGTAAGAGTACAGATGGTTGACAGCAGAAAAATAGATAGTGGCTTTGAGGCAATTGAGCAAAATGAAATGGAAATTATAAAAAGTGATTAGAAGAAAATTGTAGATATGGAAGACAGGCAAAGTGGTGACAACACTAGAATTAATGTTTTCTTCTTTAAGAAGAAAAAACTAGAAAAGTATAAAATATCCAAATACGTAATTTTAAAAACTTTACTGATATTAAAAAAGATTTGAATCTAAGGATCTGAAGGGCATGGTGTTTCTTAAGGAAAAAAATGTCTAGTCAGCACTGAACCATAGTCTAGTAAGGTTTCCTGAAATAAAGACAAAGAAAAAATAATCCTATGGGGCATCCAGGCAAAAATGATCAAACTACTATAACAGCAAAATAAAAAAACACAAGTTGGCTTTAGGCTATCCTACATACAACATTACATGACAGTAGAGAAGTGCTTAAAAAATTACCAAAAAAAGATGATGTGAGCCAGTAAATTTGACCTAGCTAAACTGTCATTCAGGTGTAATGGTGACAGATAAATATTTTCAAATATGCAATAGTGTTTCATGGGCTATAGTTTCCAAGAACACTTTTTTGAAGACACTACTAGAAGATAAAGTTGAACCAAAAGGTGAATGAGAAAAGCGGTGGCAAAAATAAATGTAGAACTATGGTTAAACGTTTTAACAATTATGGGAACTACCACTGCAATATACATGTAAATGTAATCAACCATGATGATGAAGAAATATTAAAATACCCAGTAAAAATTAGGGAATGTAAGGGGAGAGAAAGTGAGATTGTGCATGTCATAGCATGACTCCATCACTAAAAATAAAAATAAGAAAAAAATTAGCAGGGTGTGGTGGTGCACACCTGTAGTCCCATCTACTTGAGAAGCTGAGGCAGGAGGATTGCTTGAGCCCAGGAGTTCAAGGCTACAGTGAGCTATGATCATGCCACTGCACTCTGGCCTGGGCAACACAGCAAGACCCTGTCTCTAAGAAAGAAAACAATTATAAACAAAATGTAAAGAATACAGAGAGAACTAGAAACACATATAGAGTAGTTCTTTATTTAGCTACACCTTTCCATGACAAATAGTCAAAAAATAAGTAGTTGTGGAGGACTTAACCAAATTAATAAGGTAATTTAAAAATCTATTTTATTAATATCTAATCAATAAGTTAAATCAATTACATATTCTTAAATCAGAGAGTACATATTCTTTTTAAGCACCCATGGAATAATCATAAGAACTATTTAGAGCACCAAGAAATCACTGATGCTAAAACCTTAACAAGGGTGCTAGATTTTCTGTTGTCAACTTGGTATTATCACCACCCCTTCAGAGAAACAAGGGAATATATTTCCCAGAATTACCTGCCATGTAAGTCTTCTGGGTTAGACTTAAACAAATAAGAGGAAATTTTAAGAGATTTAGGAGACAGAAGAGAAGCAGAGACCATTTGTCTTTGGACATAGAGCAATGAGACATATGAGCCATGTTGGTGATGGCTTGAGTACCACCACTTTATTGCCACAGAATGGGAGATTTCTCAGAGGTTCTTGAGAATTCCAGAAGTTTCCCAATAAGTATTGAAGGATCCTTACTTCTATGCTTCAGGCTTAAGTCTTTAGTGTCTGCTTCCCTAACCTTCCAGGTGTAACTTTCCTGGTCTTCTGCAGTGACTCTGCTGACCTGTTTCATCAGCTTTCCCAAAATTCAAATAAGCCCTCATTTCTCTATTAAACCCTCCACTCCTGGTATACTTAAGTGGCTTCATTTTCCTGAGTGAACACAGGTTGATAAATACAAAAGAAAATTAAAGACAACTTCTCATGTGAGTATAGATATAAAAATGCTAAATGAAATATTAGCAAATAGATTTATTAATATTTACAGATGTTACACCTGGAAAAACTAAAAGAAATACTGTAAACTATTAAGTAACAGGAACAGTAAGGTAGCTGGGTAAAAAATTAATATACAAATATCAATAGCTTTCTTTATTCTCAAATAACAACTAGATAAAAAATATAAAGCAGAGGTTGGCAAACTTTTTTTGTAAAATGCCAGATAATAAATATATTTGGCTTTCCAGGCCATATGGTCTCTGTTATGACCACTTCATTCTGCCATTTCAGTCTGAAAGCCGCCATACTCAACATGTAAATAAATGGAGGTGGCCATTTAAACTTTATTACAAAACTTTATTTACAAAAACAGGCGATAGTTTGCCGATCTTTGATAAAGAGCAAAGGGAGAAAAGACTATATTTAAGACATCCAAAATGGAGATTAGAAAAATAAACTTAATTAGAAATATGCAATATTTATATGAAGGAAACTGTTGAGGGACATAAAAGAAGATTTGAATATATGGAAAGACATAGCCTAATTTGGGATAAAGTCAGTTAAATTACATTGATGTCAATTTGCCCCACAATAGCATAGAAATTCAATGCAACTTTTGATGCATAAAATAAACTTAAATATACAATAAGTTTGATATGTAATATTGTTTTGGGAAAAAGTAGACACAAGCAAAAAGTAATCTGAAAAACACAGGCTTCTGCCAAAAAACAAAACCAAAAATATAAAGACAGAAAAAAAAGACAAGTTGGCTAAACACCAGCTGCCACCAGCAAGATAAAATGGAGCAGCAACATCTAGCTCTTCATAAGATCACAGAAATACCATCAAAGAAAGACTGCTCAGGCACATAAAGGATCATCTAATATGTTAAGCCATTCCCCAAATTAAAATGACATAATAGAAGGAGCTGGAACCATTGGCTTACTATGGTCCCAGAAGAGGTGACACTGTGAATCCAGCCCAAGGGAGATAATAATACTCATAACTGAATAGCACTTATTCAGAGCTTGTTGCCAGCCCTCAGTGGGTTACATGATTTCCTCATTTAACTTCTCGTAAGAACTCTATGAAGTGACAAATATTATTACACATTGGGTGGAAAGTGGTGGGAGTAAGAAAAAGGGTTAAAGGGAAGAGGCAAATATATTTTGTATATATAGGTAAAGTTCACCTTGAGGACTTGAGAACTTCTTAGGTACTGCTGATTTGTTGCTTCTCCCTCTGACTTGCGTCTAGGTGATGTAAATAATAAATTGTGAAGTTGCCCATTCATATTTCCGTATGAAGTAAGTATGGGGTGGAGAAAGGCAGAGGCTTAGTCCTCTGAACATTCCTGTGACAGATAGGCATAGGGTAATTTTGGAAGCCTTCAATATAGCTGGATCTCCTGTTTAGAGGAGAAGATGTTACTGATAGCCAACAGCTGGGCTCTTGGAGTGGCTGTGGTCTCATTCCTGCCCAAATCAGTCACTATGGTGGGGAGAGCAGGCGCTAGGTGTTGTAATGTTTGGCAGGGCCAAGCTGGAGTTATTTCCAGCAGGCTTTAGTCTCCCAGGCCCTGCATAGTGTGAGGGAGAGGGCTGGATCCCAAATGAAAATTCAGGCCTATTACCAGATAAAGCAGAAATTAATTATAGGTAGGCCAACAATAGCTAGCTATTAATTATGCAAAGAATTTATCAATTTAACCAAGTACACATTAAGGTGTACATAGAAAAATATTATAAGCAAAATGTAGAAACAGAAATGACAAATGGGGAACAACAAATTCCAAAATATATGACTGACAAGTAATTTCCTAAATATATAAAGAGCTCCTAAAAATAAACAGAATTGTTCCTTCTCTGCTGAAACTCCTTCAAATACCTCCTTATCTCACTGAGAGCCAAACCCAAAGTCTTTCCAGTAGCCCACAAGGCCCTACTGAGCTGTTGTCTCCCTCACTCATTCCCTGCCACTCCATTCCACTTGCTCACTCTGTTCCAGCCACACTGGCCTCCTTGAAATTCCTACAGCAGCTCTTGCTTTGGGGGCCTTGCTTTTCCTCACCATGTAATGCTTGTCTCCAAGATGTCTGTGTAACTCACATTTTCACCTCCTTTAAGTCTTTACTCAAATGTCACCTTCTTGGTAAAACTGTCCATGTCCACCCTATTAAAATTGTAACGCTTCAATCCCACACTCCACATCTTTCTTACCCTGTTTTATTTCTCTCCATGGCACTTATCATGATCAAATTTTGTGTGTAGATACTTGTGTTCATCAGAGGTCTCCAGAGAGAATCAATAAGAGATATATAGCTATATAGAAAGAGATTCAGGATGAAGGATTGTCTCACACTGTCATGTAGTCTGAGCAGCACCATGATCTGCCATCTACAAGCTGGAGACCCAGGAAAGCCAGTGGTGTGGTTCCAGTCCAAACCAGAAGCCCTGAGAACCAGGGGAGCCAGTGGTGTAAGTCCTGATCTGAGTCCAAAGATCTGAGAACCAGGAGCATCAAAGTCCCAGGACAGGAGAAGACAGACGTCCCAGATCAAGATAAGAAGAGAGAATTTTACCTTCTATGACGTTTTTGTTCCATTTGTGCCCTCAATGGATTAGATGATGGCCACTCACATTGGTCAGGTTGGATCTTCTTTACTCAGTCTACTGACTCAAATGCCAATTTCTTCTGGAAACACCCTTACAGACACATCCAGAAATAATGTTTTAGCAGCTATCTGAGCATCCCTTAGCTCAGCCAAGTTGACACATGCAATTAACCATCACACTAATTATTTGTTTGTTGTCTGCTTTCTCCCACTAGATATCACTGCTGTATCCTCAGTGCCTAGAACAGTGCCTGCACATAAGAACATCTCAATGAATATTTATTGGATGAAAAGATGTGAACATATGGTTAACAGGAAAATATATGAAAATTAATTTTATTTCAATTTAAAATGTTATGTCTACTTAACAGGGCATAAATATTGCTCAAAATAAGTATGTATAGAGCTATTAACATTCTTCTTAATGGTGCCGTGGATTTCCACTGGATAAATATGCTGGAATTTATTTAACTCGTCCCCTATTGATGAACATTTACATTGTTTACAATAGTGTGCTATTGCAAATATTGCTGTATTTGTGGAGAAAGAATCAACTCAAATGCCCATCAGTGACAGATTTGATGAAGAAAATGTGGTACATACACACCATGGAATACTATGCAGCTGTAACAAGGAATGATAACATTTCCTTTGCAGGGATGTGGATGGAGCTGGAAGAATAATCTTTTCAATAAATGATGCTGGAACAATTGAGTATTCAAATGCAAAAAAAGAACCTTGACCACTACCTCACCATAATCAGAAATTAATTTGAAATAGAACACAGACCTAAATGTAAAACCTAAAACTGTAAAACTTTTAGAAGAAAATCTATGACTTTGGGTTAGGCAATGATTTCTTAGATATGACACCAAAAGCACAATCCATAAAAGAACCAAATGATAAACTGGAAAAAATAAAAAAATTCATCTCCTTTACAGGACACTGATAAAATAATAAAAAGACAAGGCACAGAAAATATTTGCAAAGCAAATACCTGACAAAGACTTATATTTAGATTTATACAGAGAACTCTCAAAAGTGAATCATAAGAAAACAAACGGCCCTCTCTAGGCAGCCCAGTACCTTAAGGGGCTGCAGCTTGTGCTCTCCCAAAGATGTGTTGCAAGCAGTTATGTCATTCATTCATGCAACAAATATTTGTTGAGTATCTACTCTGAGTCAGACATTATTTAGGCGCTAATGCTGCAGCAGTACCTGAAATTATCATGAAGCATCCATTCTTTTTCGTTCTTTTTCTTCTTCTTCCTTTTTTTTTTTTTTTTTTTTTTTTTTTTTGAGAAGCCAGGATCCCAAGGAACCAAGTGAAAGACTGGTTGGCAAAGATCCATTTGAAGTGTGATGTGAGTGAAAAACATATGCTTGTTGAATTAAGTAATGATAATCCTATGCTCTGTTTTTACTCATAGCAGCTTCTGTTGTTCCTTTTATTAATACTTCTGGCTTGTTTCTTTTTTATCTCAGGGCTAAAATATCCCATTTGAAAAACCACCTTTTTTCCCAGTCTTCTGCTTTGTCAAGTTATAGCATAGCAAGTTTTATTATTTTTTAATTATGCTTTAAGTTCTGGGATACATGTGCAGAACGTGCAGTTTTCTTACATAGGTATACACGTGCCATGGTGGTTTGCTGCATCCATCAACCTGGGAGAAGATGGACCAAAACAAATGCACAGATTGATATATAATAGTCATCTACATAGGCTAAGTCTTCTAGATAATTCCATCTTAAATTACCATTTTCTCTGGTCACTAAGAAGGGACAGGAACCTCAATAGCATGATATATCCTTTCAAGTTGGTAGACATCAATGGGCATATGAAGGCAATCTTTCCTCTGTCCTCCTTTATTGGAACTATTTGATAATGCCCACATCTTGAGTCTAGTTCTTAGAACCACCGGCTGCCAAGCAAAGCAAAGTTCAAGCATCTTGAACTTGGTGCGTAACACATTAGTGTACTTTAGTGTATTTAAAAAATTTATGTGTAAAATGGCCTATGCACATCCATATTCTTCTACATACTACAATCGAGGATGCATAGGGGACCAGAGGACTTGGGGTTTAAATCCCTAATTTGGAATTCTTCAATGTAGCCGCAGTTAACCCTGATGTTAGACAATGCCATCTTCTGGATCACTCTCAAACCATTCAGTTCTAGCCTCTTATTCACCTTGAGCCCAACCCACATCTCCTTCATGGAAGTAGAAACATAACTTCTGACTTGCATTTCCTTTTTATGTGTCCTACCACTCATCAGAAGTCAGGGAATCCCCAGATTAATGCTCTTGAGCCTTCCTTTGGGGAGTCAAGTTGGTGCTAGCCCAAGGGAAAAAGTAGGTGGTAATGGCCTCTGTCTTTTTTGTAGGCATGAGCACATGGTACTTGGCTAGGAAAGCCATTTGGATGTATAAAATATGTAGTTCCAGTAGCACCAAGCTAGCACTTTAAAAATGCAACATTTATTTCCACTGCTACTAACACTGCATGCATGCCTCATGAGTCTGGGTATGCAAGAGTAGGAATATTCTCCTTCCTGCTGACTTCTACTATGTCTATGCTGCACAGGGAACTAACTGAAGTTAAAATACTCATCCACTCTCATCACTTCTGTTCCTGTATTCTCATTTTTTTTTTTTTATAACACTTCTCACCAGCTGACATATTGTTTGGTTTGTTCATTTGTTTACTTATGATTCTCTCCCCTCACTAGAATCCTAGCTGCTTAGAAGAAGGAACTTTTATTTGTTCACTATTGTCCCTCCACTACTTAGCATAGTGTCTAAGTAAATAGTAAATGCTCATAGTATATGCTCAAAAAATATTTTGGAAGAAAGAAAGGATGGGATAAAAGGAATGAGAAAGGGAAGGAGGCAGGGAGAGAGAGGAATGTAAAGGAAGGAAGAGAGAAGACATTCTGTTAACTGAGAGGGCTCTCTTACTTTTTCACTTCTGACTGATCAGACTTGGTAGACCAAAGGCCAGAATTTGGTCCACAGAGTTGCCAAATTCCTGCTGGAACCAATTGCATTCCATTTGTCTTTCCCCGGGGGCACTGAAGCCTACTCTCTCTGAAGCTCCTCCCCTTGATGCCAGACTGTTGCAAGGTATTTCTGCTCCATTGTGCAGATGAGAAAAACAGATGTTATATCATAAAAGAAGACCTCACTCCTTCTTGAAGTTTCTGCAAGTGACTCCCCAGTGGCTGTGAAGGCAAGAATGCCCATCTTTCTGGAAAACTCTTTCTATTCCTGCATTTTCTTTTCCCTTATTAATTCTCCAGTGCTCTGAGTTAGGGCTACCCCCACTGAGAGGTCTCAGAAGATGTTGACTGACTAGCTAAATTATGCTATTGATGTGGCTTAATTAATACTAATGACATATCATGAGAATTACAGATATGTACCCATGTCTAGGAAATGTCAGTGACAAGAGAATTAAGGTGTCAGTTCTCATAAAACATGAACAAAAATCTCCTCAGGGTAGTTGGAGACAGTTACCTCCTCTCCCGGTAAAAATGCCCTTGAATTATATCAGAACCTGCTTGTGAATCCTGTATCTGTAGTCTTCTTAGGTTTGGAATGAGTGTGGTAATATTTAAATTACACATTCCCCATCAACCATGCAGTTATCAGTAAGACGATAACAAGAAGGATGGGGTGCAGGTGGTAAGAGTGCATTGAACAGTGTTGTGCAACGGTTGGCAGCACAACCAGGCATCCATGGGTAACATATATCCAGGCAGATGAATATACAGATTAGCATCCTGGGGTTAATTTCACTTTGCAGATAATTAACATGTCCTTATTTTGGAAATAAATGCTTCTGCAGTTAAAATAAATGTACTTAATTAGTAGAGGCATTTAGTTCTGAGGTGGAAAGTAAATGTACTAATGGAATAAATGGTTGTATACACATTTTATATTCCAAATCTAAGTTAAATGCATCTCCTTCAAGCCATACATGTAGGAGGTGGATTTTAGATTGTGAGAACCTGTTGCTGGGAGGCAGCATGGCATGTGCCTTGTGCCAAGTTGCAGGCCAGGATTGTCCAATTTGTCTGAGCCTGTGCTCTGGATCAGTGACATAGCACTGGCCCGGCTTGTGGGTTAAGTCATCTCATGCTGTCAAATTCAGGTTGCTCTTTCCAGTGCCGACCTCTCTTCCCAACTGCCTGCTGGGCATTTACACTAGGCTGACAGCTGAGACCCCCAGTTTAACTGGTCAAGACAGGCTTCTGCACTCCTGTTGTCCCCAAAGCCCTGCAACCACACCAACACTTCCCTGAGGACCTTTTGTTTATCTTTTCTGTTCCTGGCTCTTTGTAAAGCTTGAGTCACCTCTGACGCAACTCTTGCCTCTTTCCTTCAAATCTTCCTTCAACTCCAGCCCATCTTCCACGATTTCCCATCATCTCTTTGAAATCTAGTCCTGCCTACATTCCCTTGCCACTGTCCTGGTTCTATTAAGCCTATCCCTTAAGCATCTCTTGACGATCCACTTTTCCCATGTTCCCTCCATATATATGGTGCCAGTGAAATCTTCGCAGTCTCTTCTTTGTTCCTCTATACCTAAATCTTGCTTCCATCCAGTCTGTTTTCCACATTGCCACCAGAGTGACTGCAGATCGAAAGCTGATTATGTCACCTCCCTGCCTAAACTCTTTCATGGATTACACACCCTACTCCTCAAACTGCCTTCAGGATAAAGCCCAAACCTTTTAAAAAGACATTCAAGGAACACCGTGGTCTGGGCCCTACCATCCAGTTCAGTCTGTTCTTTATGTACCCTCAGGACACATATCAGAGCTCCTCACTAGCCTGTGGAAATTTCTGTACTCGTCATCATCAGTGCGTTTGCTTAGGCTATTGCTTTGTTGTAGTGTGATGAATTCTTTGGGCCTCTAAATGTGATTTATGGCAGAAGCTATAGGGGAGTGTGGCCATTGTCCCAAGAAGGAATCACTCTTCACTACTCTATTCCTTGCTACCCCCAAGCGATGTTCAGCCTTTGGGGACCCCTCTTGTAGATGGGGCTAGGAGCATGGTGGGGGGGGAATCCTCTTTTGATGAAGCCTTCCTAGGGATTTGGCTAAAGGTTTCTCTCCATACCCTGGATTCTGACCTGGTGCCAACAGGAGAGTGAGGCAGCCCTGCCCACCCTCACCTCAGCACAGGAATATCAGTTTTCTCTGTTGCTGCTAAGAACAACCCCTGAGCTCTGCTCCCTCTTTCTGTGATAGAAATATTCTGAGCCTCCCGCTGGGAATCTTACTTCACACCCACACCATTTGCACGCACACAGCTGCACACACGCACACAGCTGCACATACGCACATGGGCACATGCACACACACACACAAACACAGTCATTCATCAGCACAGGCTTGGGCTGGAAATAACTGAGACTAGCTGAGGTGAGGACTTCAGAAAGATTCCAAGGGAGAAGGATCTTGCATCATGATTTGGATAGTACAGGAGAGCAAGCAGAGAACAGAAGTCTTTGAGAGCCGACAAGGTGAGACGCTTGGGTTGCTGAAGGATCTATTCCTCTGGGTCAGTGACAAGGCCCAGGCTGGAGATCCCTGAATCCAGTGCAATTAATTTATTTTATAAATATTTATTTAGCACCAACTATGCACTAGGCGCTATTCAATTTAGGCAATGGGGAGGAAACCACAAACAAGACTAACATGACCTTTCATAGTGCCTATTCTGTTCTTGTGGAAATAAGAAACCCTCCCTTAAGCTAATTGCCAAGTCTTGGCAGTTCTACCTCATAAATAGCTCTGAAGTGTGCCAGTGTCACTCCTCTTCCACTGCTGGTCCTTCGGTTCAGGCCTTCGTTATCCTCATTCATTTATTCATTCATCCATCCATCATGTCTAATTTTTTTTTTGAGACAGAGTCTCAGTCTGTTGCCCAGACTGGAGTGCAGTGATACAATCTTGGCTCACTGTAGCCTCAACCTCCCTGGCTCAAAGGATCCTCCTGCCTCAGTTCCCCAGGTAGCTGGGCTACAGATGCACACCACCAGTCCTGGCTATTTTTTTTTGGTATTGTTTGTTTGTTTGTTTATTTATTTATTTATTTATTTATTTATTTATTTATTTTGAGATGGAGTCTCGCTGTGTTGTCCAGGTTGGAGTGCAGTGGCTCCATCTCAGCTCACTGCAACCTCTGTCTCCTGGATTCAAGTGATTCTTCTGCCTCAGTCTCCTGAGTAGCTGAGACTACAGGGGCATGCCAGCTTTTTTTTTTTTTTTTTGTATTTTCTGTAGAGACATGGTTTCCCCATGTTGCCCAGGCTGGCCTCAAACTGCTGAGCTCAAGGGATCCTCCCACCTCGGCCTCTGAAAGTGCTAGGATTACAGGCATGAACCACCACACCTGGCCTCAGAATATTTATTGGGTACCTACAGTATTCCAGCAGTGAGCAAAACAGACAAGTCTTATTTTCCTGAACTTAGAGTCTTGTTGGGGGAGACAGATATCAATATCTCACTTAACATCTTAGACACTCTCAGATAGAATTCTGTTCAGGGCACCTTGAGGACACAAAGGAGAGCAGGGTCACTTCTGCCAGGTCATTTGTTGGCAGGAAAGATTTGCTATGAGCTGAGTCTTTACAGATGAGGAAGTATCCCTCAGGTCAATAGGGAAATGTACTTGCCAGGTCCACGGAGCAGGATGGGCAAAGGCATAGAGATGGGATACAGTCTGGGGTATTCAGGGAACTGCCAACACTTACGTATGGCTGAAAGTTAAGTTGGATGATGAATTTGACTGCATCCATGAAAAAAAAAAAAACCAAGCTAGAGCTTTACCAGGTTACCTAGAAAGATTTCTGAGAGAGATTTCTGAGTGAGGAAAGTACTGTGCAGAAATTGTACACATTGTGATCTCAGATTTCTAAAACAATGATCAACTGCCCCAAATGTATTTGAGCATATAGAAAAATATTGAAAGATATCATTGAGGTTGTTGACATGTGTTATGGAGAATGAGACAGAAGTGAAAGGAGGTGAAAAAAGGGGGGAGGGTAGTGATGCAAAAAGGGAAGGAAATGTCAAATGAATAAATAATGCATTTATTTATGAATGAATGCATGCATGCATAAATGCGTGGAGATTGTAATGGCAGGAATTAATATGTGTCTGGCTTCCTGAGTCCAGAAGATAAGGTTGAGTCCAGCCTGCAGTGGGAGCGTCATGGTAACAATAGTCTAGCCATAAACCTGAAGCCCTTGCCAGAGCCTAGGGTCCTGGGGTTAGAGATGAGCTCAGGCTCCTCCCACAAGATTGAGGAAAGCCCAGGTTTATGAGCACTTCTGATATGGTTTGGCCGTGTCCCCACCAAAACCTCATCTTGAATTGTAGCTCCCATAATTCCCATGTGTTGTGGGAGGGAGCCAATGGGAGAAAATTGAATAATGGGGGGCAGTTTCCCCTATAGTTTTCTCGTGGTAGTGAATAAGTCTCATGAGTAAATATATGAACATCATTAAAGACAGTGCCTGGCATATAGTAAGCACTCCATAATTGTTAGCTACCAACAGCAATAGCAAGAATAACTATTTCAGAGTTGAGATTCTGCCAACTCTGAGGAATAATTAAAACTTTACTTTGCATTTAGATTTAGAAGAAAAGAAAGGACAACAGCATTTAACCAATGCCTACCATGTGCCAGGTTGTAGTAATACTTTTCCTCAGTTGATATGTTTACTACGCGTCAACTCAGTGAAGCTCAGTGAGGCTCAGGGAGGCTCACTGAAGTAACTGGGCCAGGATTATACAGCCAGCAAATGGCAGAGCTGCAACTGAATTCCAGTTTATCTGATTCCAAGGCCTCTCTTGATTGACTTAGTCTACATACAAATGGTGCCTCAAATTCTAAAGTACAGCTTTTAAAAATAACGTTAGCCTTTTACAGTAATAAGGAAACTTGAGCTTGGAATAAATGCCCAATTGATGTTGGGTGCCCTCTCGAAGGATTTACCTTTAATAGTTTCCTTTGGGTGTTGGCCCTGAATTGAAGCTATGACCACCTTCTCCAGGAAAATCCACCCAGGCACATGCACACAATGTTGTTTGGGAGGGTCTGCAGCTCTCTTGAACCCTCTCAACTGCCCCCAGTCTAAGAACTGCTGCTTGAAGGGGAAAGGAAAGCCTCGTGGTTTTAGAGGCAGCTTTCACTCCCTCTCCTTGTTGCTTTCTTCTTTCCACAGTATTCAGAGAAACACACTTTGGAAAGTCAATCCCCTTAGGTGATGGATGCAGAAACCCAAGCCCAGAGATGGGCAATTCCTTATGCTGGTGCTACAACTGAACTGCCGCATGAGAGGAGGGTGAGAAGAGCTCCTGTTTAGCACTGTTTGGAGGTCTGTGGTTTTACCTGCACCAGCTTATTTAGTCCTCATGATAATCTGAGTTACAATCCAGCTCTGCCAATTTACTAGCTATATTGGAAAATTACCAAATATTTCTAGGCCTCAATTTCTTCAACTGTAATTGGAGGATAAATCACAGGATCTTTGTGAGGATTGAGATCTTATGCCTGTGCCCGGGACATGTGGGGGCCTAGAGAGGTGATATCCTGCTCTCTTTCCTGCATTTCCCATGTCACAGGGCAGTATGTGGCCACCAACAGAGGTAACACATCCTAGCCTACAGTGGAGGGAGGTTCTGAGCATCCAATTTTTGCCCAGAAACAGAGATACACACATTTCCAAACATGCATAATTTGAAGGGTCTTGGGCAAGGTGCATGCCTGACACGGAAGCCCTGCCTTCCAGAGCTATATCCTGACTGAGAAGTGTACAGCATTAGTGATATAGAGGCACAGAGGTGTAGGCCTTTGAAAGGCTCAGGGAAAAGGCTGTGAGACTCCACAGGAAGGACCTAAGCAGTGAAAGCCTGAGAGCCCAGGAAATCAGGTTTCAGCTAATCCCTACATGAAACACAGTGAATAATGGGAAAATCCCAGGCGGAATCAACAGCTCTATGCTTCAGATGGCAAGCTTGGGCTTCCCTGAAGATGCTTTCCACCACTGGCTCAACCTTTATTGAGCCACAAAGGAGACTTCAAGAGCCACAAAGGAGACTTCAAGTGTCCTAATCATCTCTGTTCGACTCAGCCCTGTATTGCTTGGCTGTTTATTAGCCTCCTGCCTCATGAACAGGATGGAAAGAGCACAGAACAATGGATTGTGGGATTGTGGCCTAGCCAATCTCTTTGTTGAGTTATTGTCTGTGGTGGCTGCTGGCATGCTAGTGTCCCCCGTGTGTCTACAGCACCATGGTAAATGAAATGGTCAGGATCGGGGTGAAGTGGCTCCATCCTTCCCTTGGCTAAGCTGGTGCAGAGATGAAGACACCAGGAGTGAAGGAGTTGACATCAGCTCATGAAAGAGGCAGAGCCTCCCCTCACATCTATCACTAACTCTTTGGGCCTCACACACAGTTCTCTGCCAGTGCTCACTGTTGCCTCAGCAGGGCTGCCGAATCAGCCTTCCTGGTCCTCCCCCTCTCACATCCAGCACTGAAGTGAAAGCTCTCTGGGAAACTAAGCTCCAAGCTAGAGGAGGTCATTTTAAAATAACCTACGGAAGTTCTTTGAAGACACTGCTGTCATGGCAGATAAAGGAAACTCAGGGGCTACAGTGTGCTTAGATTTTTAAAAAGCATCCGACAATGTTCAGCATCTGAGATGAATGGGTGAGGTAGAGGGTAATGAGAGAGGTTGTTAGATGGCATGATGGTTGAATTAAAAATAGCACTTGGCTCTTTTGTGAGTATGTCTTTGAAGGGTCTCTCCTATGAAATGCCATTGGCTACGCCCAGTTTGTGTGAAGACAGAATCATCCATGAGCCCAATTATTGCCGGGAGGGTATCTGCCCCCTCATCCCAGCTGCTCGTTGGGTAGAATATTTGGGACTTCCAGCTAGGATGTCCCCCTACACAGGGCTCACTTTACAGGGATGTGCTTTGCCTTTGCTGTTTAATACAGTAGTCCTAGCAGGGATGTGACATGATACCAAGTCCTGGTTTCTCCCCCAACACCCTCCTGGCATATAATCAACACAAACAAATGTTCACTATGACAAGGATTCTCAAGGGCCACTATATGGGATGGGGGACATTGAATAAAGCCCTCATGTGACTCTCTCCCCAAGTCTCTTCCCATTGGAGAAATATTGCTATAGCCGAATGAATACTGAGCTGGTAGACAGGAAGCCAGGGTTTGAGTCGTGGCTTTCATTTGTTAGTTGTGTGGCTTGCAACAAGCCACTTTCCTCCTCCAGACCTAGTTTACTCATCTGTGGAATGATGACTTTTACAGTTCCTTTTCACTCTGGGTCTCTGGGTTTAGTGTTTCTCTCTGGACCTACCTGCCTGAGAACCATCAGGATAAAAACCTACAGATTTCTGTGCCCCTCCCCAGATTACTGAATTAGAATCTCAGGAGGTAGGGACTGAGGACCTACCTTCCTAACAAGATACCCAGGGGATTCTTAAGCATTACGGAATCAGAGAGCCACTTTTCTCTCATGTCCATAATGCACATTCATACGTATCCACCACTCACCCATACTTTCACACCCACACATACATAGATACACCCTAGCTCATACATAGATAACCCTAGTATTTGTATACTTACACAAATATCCTCACACAGAGACACATAGGCTCATAGATGCTTCCTCACTCATGCTGTCTCTCGTACACGCGGGTACCTAAACACACACACGTTTATATATATGGTTCTCACCTATTTTATCTCTCACACATAGATCCCTATACACAACACACCTACACAGAGGTGCATATACACTCCCTCACTCACTCTCTGTCTCAGCCACACAACATACCTAAACACCTCCCTCACCCATACATACATACACACATACACACACACACACACACACACTTCATTTTTTCACACGTTCGAGTTCTTACTATGTGTCAGCAATTTCCAGACCCTATAAAACTCAATCATGTCCTACTAAGTATTTGTGAGCCCCAAGTTAAGATGCTCTGTGTTAAGCAGACATTGAGAAATAGGAATGCTCTCCCTCCTTTCCTTCTCCCCAGAAAGCATGGGGAAATATTTCTTCTGGCATTCTGAGCTGCTGGGGGATGACTGCACACCCTTTGCCAGTTTGGGCAGGCCTGTGCTCTCGCCCTGCTCCCCCATGCCCACCCTTTTACCTCCACTTAGAAGTTGCAGAGGATCACAGTTTCCCCTTCCGTTGCTCAGTATGCCAGAAGAGTCAGTGACTTTTCCTGTTCTTCCATTTCTATTTTTAATTACAACTAACTGGGGACAGGAGTGAAACATTTTCGCAATTTAATCTTAGTGTAAAATGGTGTATTTTCACTTCATTAGCTAAAAGGGAAATCAAATGGCTTATCAAAGGTTGAGCTTCACATTTGCATATGGGTCTGGGATTCGTGAAGCAGAATTTGTAACAGCTATAAAAGCCCTACAAGTGTCTCTGGAGACCACCAGCTTTATCATTTCAACTGCAGCATTATAAAATGACATTTGGACATGAAGTAGGGTGGGTGTGCTTGAGTCACAGTGAAGCATGCGGAAATTTCAGCTGTGTATTAGTTATCTATTGCTGCATAACAAACAAAATCACCCCAAAACTTAGTGGCTTAAAACAACCAACAATTATTATTTCACAGTTTGTATGGGTCAGCAATCTGGGTGCAGCTTAGCTGGAGGCCACTAGCTCAAGGTATGTCATGCAGTCCATGATGGCAGTTGGAGCTGCAGTCATCTCAAGGGTCAACTCTGGGGAAATGGGTGCAAGCTCATGCACATGGACCCCTCCAAATGATGGCATGGCAGCTGGATTCACCTAGAAGGAGCAATCTAAGAGAGAGCAAGAGAGTACAAGCAAGAGAAAGACACTAAGACGGAAACTGGAGTTTTTTTTTGTTTGTTTTTTGATTTTTATTCTTTGCCTTTTTTTAAAATTATACTTTAAGTTCTAGGGTACATGTGCACAACGTGCAGGTTTGTTACATATGTATACATGTGCCATGTTGGTGTGCTGCACCTATTAATTTGTCATTTACATTAGTTATATCTCCTAATGCTATCCCTCCCCCCTTCCCTGACCCGACAGGCCCTGGTGTGTGATGTTCCCAACCCTGTGTCCAAGTGTTCTCATTGTTCAATTCCCACCTATGAGTGAGCACATGTGGTGTCTGGTTTTTTGTCCCTACGATAGTTTGCTGAGAATGATGGTTTCCAGCTTCATCCATGTCCCTACAAAGGACATGAACTCATCCTTTTTAATGGCTGCATAGTATTCCATGGTATATATTTGCCACATTTTCTTAATCCAGTCTATCATTGATGGACATTTGGGTTGGTTCCAAGTCTTTGCTATTGTGAATAGTGCCACAATAAACATACGTGTGCATGTGTCTTTATAGCAGCATGATTTATAATCCTTTGGGTATATACCCAGTAATGGGATGGCTGGGTCAAATGGTATGTCTAGTTCTAGATCCTTGAGGAATCGCCACACTGTCTTCCACAATGGTTGAACCAGTTTACAGTCCCACCAACAGTGTAAAAGTGTTCCTATTTCTCCACAACTTCTCCAGCACCTGTTGTTTCCTAACTTTTTAATGATGGCCATTCTAACTGGTGTGAGATGGTATCTCATTGTGGTTTTGATTTGCATTTCTCTGATGGCCAGTGATGAACATTTTTTCATGTGTCTGTTGGCTGCATAAATGTCTTCTTTTGAGAAGTGTCTGTTCATATCCTTCGCCCACTTTTTGATGGGTTTGTTTGTTTTTTTCTTGTAAATTTGTTTGAGTTCTTTGTAGATTCTAGATATTAGCCCTTTGTCAGATGAATAGATTGCAAAAATTTTCTCCCATTCTGTAGGTTGCCTGTTCACTCTGATGGTAGTTTCTTTTGCTGTGCAGAAGCTCTTTAGTTTAATTATATATTTGTCAATTTTGGCTTTTGTTGTCATTGCTTTTGGTGTTTTAGACATGAAGTCCTTGCCCATGCCTATGTCCTGAATGGTATTGCCTACGTTTTCTTCTAGGGTTTTTTATGGTTTTAGGTCTAAAATTAAAGTCTTTAATCCATCTTGAATTAATTTTTGTATAAGGTGTAAAGAGGGGATCCAGTTTCAGCTTTCTACATATGGCTAGCCAGTTTTCCCAGCACCATTTATTAAATAGGGAATCCTTTCCCCAACAGCCCTAAAAACTCTCAATAAATTAGGTATTGATGGGATGTATCTCAAAATAATAAGAGCTATTTATGGCAAACCCACATCCAATATCATACTGAATGGTCAAAAACTGGAAGCATTACCTTTGAAAACTGGCACAAGACAGGGATGCCCTCTCTCACCACTCCTATTCAACATAGTGCTGGAAGTTCTGGCCAGGACAATCAGGCAGGAGAGAGAAATAAAGGGTATTCACTTAGGAAAAGAGAAAGTCAAATTGTCCCTGTTTGCAGATGACATGATTGTATATTTAGAAAACCCCATCATCTCAGTCCAAAATCTCCTTAAGCTGAAAGCAACTTCAGCAAAGTCTCAGGATACAAAATCAATATGCAAAAATCACAAGCATTCCTATACACCAATAACAGACAAAACAGAGAGCCAAATCATGAGTGAACTCCCATTCACAATTGCTTCAAAGAGAATAAAATACCTAGGAATCCAACTTACAAGGGATGTGAAGGACCTCTTCAAGGAGAACTACAAACCACTGCTCAACAAAATAAAAGAGGACACAAACAAACGGAAGAACATTCCATGCTCGTGGATAGGAAGAATCAATATCATGAAAATGGCCATACTGCCCAAGGTAATTTATAGATTTAATGCCATCCCCATCAAGCTACCAATGACTTTCTTCACAGAATTGGAAAAAAACGACTTTAAAGTTCATATGGAACCAAAAAAGAGCCCGCATTTCCAAGACAATCCTAAGCCAAAAGAACAAAGCTGGAGGCATCATGCTACCTGACTTCAAACTATACTACAAGGCTACAGTAACCAAAACAGCATGGTACTGGTAACAAAAACAGAGATATAGACCAATGGAATGGAACGGAGCCCTCGGAAACTGGAGTTTTTTAATAACCTAATCTCAGAAGTCACATCCCATCACTTCTGCCATATTTGGTTTTGTTTTAAGTGAGTCATTAGGTCCAGCCCAAGCCTAACAGGAGAGAATGACACAGGGCATTGATCCCAAGAGATGGGGCCATTGGGTGTCATCTCAGAGGCCACTTTAGAGACAGCATACTACAAGTTGCAAGGAGGACTTGGAAGAGAAAATGTCATCAAAGATGAAGGAGCAGTACGGGCCTCTGGCCCCCTCCTCATGTCTTCCTGCCCATTCTTTGCTTTTCTTCTTTCTGGGCCTTTTTTTTCTGTACCTTTCGAAGGCCCTCACAGAGTGTCTGATCAATTTGTGGTGGGAAAAAATTAATATTTTTTTTCCTTGGCCTCTCTAGGTACTCTGTTGTGCAGGTAGTGCCTGGGGATGTAGCCATGGAAACCAAGAGAAGGGCTCAATGGCTTAATATGAGAAAGTGGGCAGCAATATTTCAAAACCACACAAAATCCCAGGAGAGGGCCGGATTGAGGATGGAGCACCATCGAGGCCAAATGAGAGCTGCTTTTTGACATTAGGGGAGAAGGGAGAGAAATAGATGGAATAAGTAGGTACCACAAAGAGTGGGTTTGAGATGGAGAATTGGAAGAGGACTTAGAGAATATTTTGCTGCATGTTGTAAGATGTACTTTTGTCCTCACCTCTCCATACGCTCTCCAACCTTCTCAAGGGTTATTGAGTGAAGTCCTCCCCTATTCTTCAAATCATTCTGGAGTTGGGTGTGTGATTCTTTTGCAGAAACACTGATCTTAGATTGGTTTCAGGGTGGTCTAGTTTCATTCCAGTTAAGGTTGCTTTGCTTTTATGGTATGCCTTTAAGATAAGACCCAGATCCTAGTGATCACTCTAATTCCATGTTTGGCCCAATGTTGGCATAGAGTAAGTGTCACTGAGTAGAGAATGATTCTGGGATCAGGCCATTCACTTATATCCAAACATTTCTATGGAACATCTATCATGTGATATAAACCGTGCTAAGCCCTTTAGAGAAGAAACAAAACACAAAAATAGCTCTTGTCCTCTACGAATGTAAGACAGTGGAGAGAAGAGCTAAGACATAAGCCAAAACAAGAAAAGAACGATATTATGGCATGTACCAAAAAGGGTTAGGAAGCACTGTGAGAGTTGAGCCAGAGGCAAAATCACTTATGGCTGTGTGAGTGGAAAGGATAAAATATTTCCTGGAGGCAGTGGTTGTCAAACTGGACTTGAGGATGCCAAGGGAGGTGAGATTCAAGGTCAATGGAGTGACAGAAGCAAACAAAAGTGGGAAACTGGGGTCCTCAGTGTGACTGAGGCTTATAATCCACACTCAACTGTGGTAGTGGTGGGGAGAGGAGGTGGCATTGTCAAGTTGGACCCCAACCAAAAAGCTCTGAAGGCCACACTAAGAAACTTAGGGAGCCTTTAGCAAGTTTTGAATAGATAAATGTCCTGCGCTTTGGTCAGAAAATGTCTGCCAATCATCTGTTGAATGCAGCAACTAGAACTTTGGTCATGATCTGGATGAGAGGTAATAGGCTTCTGGATCACAGTGGTGCTTACAGGAGTGGGAAGGAAGGGCCAGATGAAAGAACCAAAGCTAATGCTGACTGCCTGGGGCTTGGGGACAGATTAAGCAGGTGAAGTCAGGAGGATGGAGAAGGCATGGCTGGTAAGCTTCAAGCCAGGGTCAGTAAAAGAAAGTGGCATTAGGCAGGCATGGGTATGGCTGGAGTATAGCTGGTCAGGCCAGGTGGTTGGCCAGCCTTGTTAGGATAGTGCTGAGTATGGCATTGGCTGATTTAGCAAATACAAAACAGAATATCCAATTAAATTTACATTTCAGGTAAACATCAAATAAATGTTTAGTACATGTAAGTATTTTCCATGCGATTTGTGAGATAAGCATAACTATGGGACATACTTATACAAAAAACTTATTAATTGTTTATCTGAAATTCAAATTTTACTGAACCTCTCTATTTTTTTCTGCATCCCTAAATAACTGTCATGAAGCAGCTGTGCATCTTTCTGGAGAGGCATTGTAGAACAGCAGTGGTTAACTGCACGGAACCTGGTAGCAGACCAGCTGAGTTCAAATCCAGTTTCTAGTGCTTATTAGTTATGTGACCTTGAAAAAGTGACTCAACATCCCTGAA
>NW_026652282.1:127766031-127768357 GCF_009828535.3 Hylobates moloch
TTTCCTTGGCCTCTCTAGGTACTCTGTTGTGCAGGTAGTGCCTGGGGATGTAGCCATGGAAACCAAGAGAAGGGCTCAATGGCTTAATATGAGAAAGTGGGCAGCAATATTTCAAAACCACACAAAATCCCAGGAGAGGGCCGGATTGAGGATGGAGCACCATCGAGGCCAAATGAGAGCTGCTTTTTGACATTAGGGGAGAAGGGAGAGAAATAGATGGAATAAGTAGGTACCACAAAGAGTGGGTTTGAGATGGAGAATTGGAAGAGGACTTAGAGAATATTTTGCTGCATGTTGTAAGATGTACTTTTGTCCTCACCTCTCCATACGCTCTCCAACCTTCTCAAGGGTTATTGAGTGAAGTCCTCCCCTATTCTTCAAATCATTCTGGAGTTGGGTGTGTGATTCTTTTGCAGAAACACTGATCTTAGATTGGTTTCAGGGTGGTCTAGTTTCATTCCAGTTAAGGTTGCTTTGCTTTTATGGTATGCCTTTAAGATAAGACCCAGATCCTAGTGATCACTCTAATTCCATGTTTGGCCCAATGTTGGCATAGAGTAAGTGTCACTGAGTAGAGAATGATTCTGGGATCAGGCCATTCACTTATATCCAAACATTTCTATGGAACATCTATCATGTGATATAAACCGTGCTAAGCCCTTTAGAGAAGAAACAAAACACAAAAATAGCTCTTGTCCTCTACGAATGTAAGACAGTGGAGAGAAGAGCTAAGACATAGGCCAAAACAAGAAAAGAACGATATTATGGCATGTACCAAAAAGGGTTAGGAAGCACTGTGAGAGTTGAGCCAGAGGCAAAATCACTTATGGCTGTGTGAGTGGAAAGGATAAAATATTTCCTGGAGGCAGTGGTTGTCAAACTGGACTTGAGGATGCCAAGGGAGGTGAGATTCAAGGTCAATGGAGTGACAGAAGCAAACAAAAGTGGGAAACTGGGGTCCTCAGTGTGACTGAGGCTTATAATCCACACTCAACTGTGGTAGTGGTGGGGAGAGGAGGTGGCATTGTCAAGTTGGACCCCAACCAAAAAGCTCTGAAGGCCACACTAAGAAACTTAGGGAGCCTTTAGCAAGTTTTGAATAGATAAATGTCCTGCGCTTTGGTCAGAAAATGTCTGCCAATCATCTGTTGAATGCAGCAACTAGAACTTTGGTCATGATCTGGATGAGAGGTAATAGGCTTCTGGATCACAGTGGTGCTTACAGGAGTGGGAAGGAAGGGCCAGATGAAAGAACCAAAGCTAATGCTGACTGCCTGGGGCTTGGGGACAGATTAAGCAGGTGAAGTCAGGAGGATGGAGAAGGCATGGCTGGTAAGCTTCAAGCCAGGGTCAGTAAAAGAAAGTGGCATTAGGCAGGCATGGGTATGGCTGGAGTATAGCTGGTCAGGCCAGGTGGTTGGCCAGCCTTGTTAGGATAGTGCTGAGTATGGCATTGGCTGATTTAGCAAATACAAAACAGAATATCCAATTAAATTTACATTTCAGGTAAACATCAAATAAATGTTTAGTACATGTAAGTATTTTCCATGCGATTTGTGAGATAAGCATAACTATGGGACATACTTATACAAAAAACTTATTAATTGTTTATCTGAAATTCAAATTTTACTGAACCTCTCTATTTTTTTCTGCATCCCTAAATAACTGTCATGAAGCAGCTGTGCATCTTTCTGGAGAGGCATTGTAGAACAGCAGTGGTTAACTGCACGGAACCTGGTAGCAGACCAGCTGAGTTCAAATCCAGTTTCTAGTGCTTATTAGTTATGTGACCTTGAAAAAGTGACTCAACATCCCTGAAAGCTCATCTAGGAATGGAAAGAATGACTTCTTTCTTGACCACCTACCAAGGTGATTGTGGATCCCAGATGAAGCAGTGGCGTGCAGTAGTGCTTTGAAACCCATAGGGCATCGTGAGGCACTGTAATGATCCCTGAAGAAGATGAATACATTGGCCTCATTAAGAAGCCTGCTGGCTGGTGTGGGATTTGGGGCTCTAATTAATTCAAAATATCAAATACTAAGCTGCAGTTTTTTCTTTCTTCTTTCTAGAAGCTTGGGGGAGAAGGGGAAAAGAAACAGGCAGGCACCGTCCACGCATCCCCACCTCTGGGATTTCATGATGTCCTAAGGAGAAATATTCACCAAACAGCTTGCACTTAATTTCCCTGAAGCCATCATGCAGCCGAGACCAGAGCTTTTGGTTCTCCTAGGTACCTGTGTAATTGTCACACTGGCATTCCCAAAACGCATTTCTGCTCAGCAGCTGCTGAGTGCTGGCTGGGGGAAGAGTGAGGAGACTGAGTTC
>NW_026652282.1:127768367-127833009 GCF_009828535.3 Hylobates moloch
TGCTTTTATGGTATGCCTTTAAGATAAGACCCAGATCCTAGTGATCACTCTAATTCCATGTTTGGCCCAATGTTGGCATAGAGTAAGTGTCACTGAGTAGAGAATGATTCTGGGATCAGGCCATTCACTTATATCCAAACATTTCTATGGAACATCTATCATGTGATATAAACCGTGCTAAGCCCTTTAGAGAAGAAACAAAACACAAAAATAGCTCTTGTCCTCTACGAATGTAAGACAGTGGAGAGAAGAGCTAAGACATAGGCCAAAACAAGAAAAGAACGATATTATGGCATGTACCAAAAAGGGTTAGGAAGCACTGTGAGAGTTGAGCCAGAGGCAAAATCACTTATGGCTGTGTGAGTGGAAAGGATAAAATATTTCCTGGAGGCAGTGGTTGTCAAACTGGACTTGAGGATGCCAAGGGAGGTGAGATTCAAGGTCAATGGAGTGACAGAAGCAAACAAAAGTGGGAAACTGGGGTCCTCAGTGTGACTGAGGCTTATAATCCACACTCAACTGTGGTAGTGGTGGGGAGAGGAGGTGGCATTGTCAAGTTGGACCCCAACCAAAAAGCTCTGAAGGCCACACTAAGAAACTTAGGGAGCCTTTAGCAAGTTTTGAATAGATAAATGTCCTGCGCTTTGGTCAGAAAATGTCTGCCAATCATCTGTTGAATGCAGCAACTAGAACTTTGGTCATGATCTGGATGAGAGGTAATAGGCTTCTGGATCACAGTGGTGCTTACAGGAGTGGGAAGGAAGGGCCAGATGAAAGAACCAAAGCTAATGCTGACTGCCTGGGGCTTGGGGACAGATTAAGCAGGTGAAGTCAGGAGGATGGAGAAGGCATGGCTGGTAAGCTTCAAGCCAGGGTCAGTAAAAGAAAGTGGCATTAGGCAGGCATGGGTATGGCTGGAGTATAGCTGGTCAGGCCAGGTGGTTGGCCAGCCTTGTTAGGATAGTGCTGAGTATGGCATTGGCTGATTTAGCAAATACAAAACAGAATATCCAATTAAATTTACATTTCAGGTAAACATCAAATAAATGTTTAGTACATGTAAGTATTTTCCATGCGATTTGTGAGATAAGCATAACTATGGGACATACTTATACAAAAAACTTATTAATTGTTTATCTGAAATTCAAATTTTACTGAACCTCTCTATTTTTTTCTGCATCCCTAAATAACTGTCATGAAGCAGCTGTGCATCTTTCTGGAGAGGCATTGTAGAACAGCAGTGGTTAACTGCACGGAACCTGGTAGCAGACCAGCTGAGTTCAAATCCAGTTTCTAGTGCTTATTAGTTATGTGACCTTGAAAAAGTGACTCAACATCCCTGAAAGCTCATCTAGGAATGGAAAGAATGACTTCTTTCTTGACCACCTACCAAGGTGATTGTGGATCCCAGATGAAGCAGTGGCGTGCAGTAGTGCTTTGAAACCCATAGGGCATCGTGAGGCACTGTAATGATCCCTGAAGAAGATGAATACATTGGCCTCATTAAGAAGCCTGCTGGCTGGTGTGGGATTTGGGGCTCTAATTAATTCAAAATATCAAATACTAAGCTGCAGTTTTTTCTTTCTTCTTTCTAGAAGCTTGGGGGAGAAGGGGAAAAGAAACAGGCAGGCACCGTCCACGCATCCCCACCTCTGGGATTTCATGATGTCCTAAGGAGAAATATTCACCAAACAGCTTGCACTTAATTTCCCTGAAGCCATCATGCAGCCGAGACCAGAGCTTTTGGTTCTCCTAGGTACCTGTGTAATTGTCACACTGGCATTCCCAAAACGCATTTCTGCTCAGCAGCTGCTGAGTGCTGGCTGGGGGAAGAGTGAGGAGACTGAGTTCTGAGCACATTTCTCTGAAGGGGCAGGGCTTCTTATGCAGGAAGGGCTGTCATATAACACAGGGACAAGACAGGCACCAGAATCAATCACAGACTGGCATTTGAGTAGAATTCCAGGGAAAGGGCATATTTATCAGAAAACAAATAGAGGGGTGGCAGGTATCAGCACAGAAAGTGTGTGTATAACTGTGATTTTTCTCAAAATCTTGGCAACCAAGTCAGGGCACTATGAGTGACAGAGAGAAGGCAAATTATTGCAATTCAAATCCCTTTTATTGCTTTAGATGTGCAGCAGCCATGGAAAAACCAACTACAACACAGTGCCACAAAGCACAAAACTCCTCTACAGCCACTAGACAGATGCAAAAATTCCCTAAATCAAAATGCTCTGAATCTAAAACCGCCAAAACATGGGTAGATATGTATGTATGTTGAGGGACGGGCCATTTATTTCTTGCAACGAATTCATAGGGGAATTTTTCTTTTCTTGCAGTATTCTTCAGATTACCTTGGGAGTTTGTTAGGGGCTGAATTGTGTGCCCCTCAAATTCATACATTGAAGTCCTAACCTCCTATGCTTCAGATTGTAACTGTATTTGGAGACAGGAGATAGGCCTTTAAAGAGGTAAAATGAGGTCATATGGGTAAGCCCTAATCCAATCCAACTGATGTCCTGCAAAGAAGAACAGATTAGGACACAGACACACACATAGGAAAGGCTATGCGAGGACACAGGGAAAAGGTGGCCATCTGCAAGCCAAAGAGAGAAGCTTTGAGAGGAACCAACCTTGCTGACATCTTGATCTCAGATTTCCAGCCTCCAGGACTATGAGGAAATAAACGTCTATTGATTAAGCCACACAGCCTGTGGTACTTTGTCAGGGCAGCCCAAGCAAACTAAGACAGGGTCCAAGGCAGGAGCATCTCTGCTGGGCTCTTTCTAGTAGAGTCAGTTTAACACTGCTTTTCTAAGGGCTTCAAGGGCTGTGCTGCTTAAACCTTTGCACTCATGCCAGACAACATTCTAAAACCTGAATAATGGCAGGACATCTTCCTAGAACCATGACTGTGTTTAGAAATTTCTAGGGAGCCAGTTTAAATTTAAATACCCATAAGTATATTTTGGAGCAGAATGAAAAATTTCACGTGAATATTTATTTGTTTGTTTGTGTATTTATTTATTCATGAGACCGTTTCACTCTGTTGTCCAGGCTGGAGTGCAATGGCACAATCTTGGCTCACTGCAACTTTGGCCTCCCGGGTTCAAGGGATTCTCCTGCCTCAGCCTCCCAAGTAGCTGGGATTACAGTCATGTGCCACCATGCTAGGCTATTTTTTTTTAAATATATATTTAGTAGAGACACGGTTTCACCATGTTGGTCAGGCTCATCTTGAACTCCTGATGTCAGGTGATCCACCTGCCTCGGCCTCCCAAAGTGCTGGGATTACAGGTGTGAGCCACCACACCCAGCCACATGAATATTCAAGATAAAACAAGTTACCTTAAACAAATCTCCTGCTTGCTTCTGGAAAGGTATCAAGAACCAAAGCATGGAAAACCTTGTATGTCTGTGACAAGTGATGGGAAGCTATTAGAGGGTTTTGATGAGGGAGCTGACCTGGGTTGGTTAGGTTTTACAGTTTTTTAGGTATCTACTTGCTTCTTAAACAATATTTAACCAAGACACCATTGATTTAAAGCCCTCAACTCTATTGGAATCAAGGATGGCTAAGGTAAGGTATAAGAGTAGGGAGAGAAAGTGAGCACAATATTTTGGGGTTTGTTGATTTCTTATTGGTATTCATTTTTGTAAAAGGTGGTAAGCTGTGGAACAGCATGTGGCAAAGATGGACTGGATATTCACCAATCCTGTTTTCTCTTCTTGGGTACACAGAAAGACTACATTTCTTAGCCCTGCTTATGGTCGGGTTGGATGGAGTGTGAGCACAAGTGAGAGTGTGCCATTTCTAAGCCTGGCTATAGAATCCCTTATACCTCTGTCCATGCTCTCTTGTTCCCTTCTTTAGAGATTGTGCACACTATATAGCTATCCCTCAGTATTCACAGGGATGAGTTCCAGGACCTCTGCAGCTACCAAAATTTGTGGGTGCTCAAGTCTGTGATATAGAATGGTATAGTACTTGCATATAACCTACACACATCCTGACTAATACTTCAAATCATATTGAGATTACTTTTAATACCTAACACAATGTGAATGCTATGTAAATAGTTGTTATACTGTGTTGTTTTCTTCTGTTTGTATTTTTTACTGTTGTATTGTTATTTTTCATTTGTTATTTTCCTGAATATTTTCTGTCTGCAGTTGGTTGAATCTGTGAATGCAGAACCTGCCTTTACAGAGGGCTCACTATATGTTGAAGACTGTAGCATCACTAGATAGAAGAAATCTGGATCCCTAGATAATCACGTGGAAAATAGCCTCCAATGAGAGCTGTCCAATCTATGTTATATTTTGATGTGAATGAGAAAGAAATCTTTATTGTGTTAATCCACTGAGATTCTGGGGCTGTATGCCACAGCAGCTAGAGCTGCCTGTCCAGATACAGGAACAGAGCTAGTTTGATGACTCTTCAAATACTTATTGAATGATTACTATATTCCAAGTATTGTGCCAGGTGCTAGGGATATAATGATGAGCGAATTAGACATGGTCCCTCTACTCAGATCTTCTAGTTTGGTGGGAGAGGTATACATTTCAGTGAATGATCTCACAAATTTAAACAAAATTGCAACTGTGGTAAGTGCACCGGCAGAAAGGTACATGGTGTGGCAAGAATGTAGAGTAAGGGGATTTTACCTATTCTGCTGGGAGAGGGGATTTAAAATGAAAGTGACAGTTGAGCTGAGATCTGAAGAATGTGTAGGCGTTAGCTAAAGGAAGGGGTGGGGAAGAGGTTTCCAGGCCGAAGAAGCAAACAGCATGTGCACCAAACCGAAAGGAGGCCAGGGGGTTAATTCTTCAGTAATTTTTAGCTATAGGAACCTGCTCATTAGTCAAAAACTTGCTCATTTGCTTCTTTTAATAACATCCCTTCCTCATGATTAGGACCAAGCTGCAAAAGTGACTTCACTCAGATTTCTTATTTAATGGAGATCCTAAGACAGGAAGAAACACAAATGTGGTGGAAAGGAACTTTCTGAAAGGTATTCCTTGGCATAAGCAGAGTTCCATTTTAACAATAAACAGGAATTGATCATTTAGAGTTATTGTAGTTAATCATATCAGAGCCTACTCAAGGATTATTGACACTAAAAGCTTCCACAATGTGCCACAGTCTGTTTGGGGACCCTTTAATCTATGGTCGATTGACACCATCAACCGTAACGACTTCTTCTGAGGGGAAATAAAATAACTGCATGATATTGCTGCAGCACAATAAAAATGGAAGTTGTAAACTTGACAATGTGAATTAGTTTATTTTTTTATACAACAGATGTTGTTTGACCTAGAAGAAGAAATAATATTATAGAAATTGTGATCAGTCTGAAGGAAAAATTAAAGATGTCTAAAAATAAAATACAAATAGCAGCTGCTTGAATTGTCTTTCTAATATATCGGGACTGACAGATTTTTCTTTTTCAATTGAGTTGGGATTTTCAAGGAGGCATTTGGATAGGAAGGTAGTTTCAGGAGGGTACTCATGTTGTGTGGTATATGACCTTTTCCAGTGCCAGGAGGTCTCACTGTCTCACGACATCTCTGTGAGTCTGGCACTAAATCCTGGGACCAAAAGCAATGGCAGCTCTGTGGGTCAGGGGCTCTCAGCAGCCCAAATATTTTGCCATGGCATGCCCTGCATGCTTTTGCTTCTCTTCCCTCCTGTCCACTGATTTTGAGGACACGCTGACACACAGATTTTAATTTTTGCACATAGACTCCAGTCTCTACAACGACCTTATTTCTTCTTCTCAGCAAACAAACAAACAAACAAACAAACAAAAACTGTAGATGCAGAAGATGTAATTATCAAACTGCCCAAGGGATTGAGAGCAGAATATAGCTCTGGATTGGATCATATTAACTAGTGAAGAGCCACAATAGCTTGAGAACTATGCAAATACCTTCCAATTCATGGTTTTCTTCACTTGAACCTTGCCATTAGCTACAAAAAATTCTATTCCTGTATCGTGTGCTTACTATGTGTCAGACACTATGCTAAGCACTTTACCTACCTTATGTCTTTTCAGGTCTCATGGTGAATTAAAGATGGATGCAAAGTTGTTGACATTCCTTCCATCAAGAGGAATCTATATCTACACGATCTTTGACCAGTAGAATACAATGGCAGTGATGCGTACCAATTTTCTGAATCTTGAGACACCTCTCTGGGAGCTCTGGGATGCTGTGGATGAACTCTAACTACCCTGAAGCCATGTGTAAGCATTCTGGTCAATAATCCCCCCTGAGTGGAAAACTTCCAACCATCCCCAGAAGTTGGGGCACCAGACATGTGGCTGAAGCCATCTTAAATTTTGCAAATTGGCCCACCTGTCAGCTGACACCACCAAGTGAGCCCAGCTGATGCCATGTGGAGCAGGATCTGCCAACTGAACCCTTCCAGAATCCTTACCCCACACAATGATGACTGAAGCTACTGATGCTTACAAACTTTGGGCCCTGGCTTCCTTCTGTTTTTGAGATTATCTTGAATGGAATAGATAGCATGGGAGCGGCATGGTGAGATTTTGTGTTAGATCCTATTTCTTAGCTATCAGGAGCTAACTATTCCTTGAGGACCCAGTTCTTGACACTCTCAATCTCCCATCAGTTAGATCCTGCTCCTCAATGGTTACCCAGACAATAGCTTCCCTGGCAGAAAGATGGCCTGTTCTTCGGAGTCCTACTTCTGGCTTTTGCCTCCTTGGACCTCTTGGTAGCAGCAATTTTTTGACTCATATCTAAACTTGCTTTCCCTTCTAGACACTGTCTCCAGTCTCTCACTTAAGCCCTGGGGAAGGGAAATACGCAGCCCTGTTTCTTTTCCTACATGTGCCATTGAATATAACTCTGAAAATACCTCTTGAATCTGTTTACTCTTCTCCATTCCTACTGTCTCCACCTAAGTTCAGGCAACCATCATCTCTTGGACGATTTAAACCATCTTGCATATGGATAGTCTCTCCTCCTTCAACCTTTCACTCTATAGCCAGAGAGGGATTTCCAGAATTGAAAACTAACCAGCTACTTTATTGATTGTAACCTTTCAATAGCTCCATTACTGCAATAGTAATTCAAACTTCTTAATATGGTTTCATTACCAGGCTCCTATCTTGCTTCTTTGCCATTAGCCAGACAGACAAAACTGGATTCTTTAGCCAGCCTAAGTTTCTTTAGGTCCCCACAATGTGTCCTGTTCTTATTTATCTCTAAGCCTTTGGCCTTGTACTTCCCTTTGTCTGTGTGGAGTACCGTAGTACTCCCTGCTGTGTTCCTGATCAAGGAACACAGATTGTCTTGACCTCTCTGCTACCTGGCCAGCTACATGTTTTTCCCTGCAGGCTTGAACACAAGCCAGGGTCTTGAATATTCCCAAACACTGATAAACTTGTTTAGGCTATAGTCCAAAAAACTAAAAAATCAAACATATTGCTACAGACAAAAAATAGCCCCTCCCCCTGAGCTAGATACTTAAAGCCGCACATAAACTCCATAGCCCAACCCCCTTGTTGCAGACTACCTAGGTGGAAATTCTCCTGCTCACTGTCCATTTTGAGGACTGCTCAAATTTACATACAGAACTCTGTATGTAAATTCTCTTAATAAATGCTTTGGATGGATCTCCGTGGCATTTAGTCCTTCTTTCTTTGGAATCCCAACTGGCCCTGTTTGGGGCAATCCCTTGCAGAAACACCCCGCTACTGCTTTTGGGGCCACTCTAACCACAGGTTAAGCCTGATGGAATAGCCTGCAACACCCTTCCGCCTTTATCAGGCTTAGTGCTGTTCACTTCTATGATATCATCTTAGATGTCACTTCATTCAGGAAACCTTGCACCATCCCTGGAGACTAGGGGTTTTCTCTATGTGTTAGCATAGCACCTGTGCCTATCTTTATCACCATACTGGTCATAATTCATTTTAAGTGGGTTAGTTATCTGTCTCCTTGCTATCTTGTGATCTCCTTGAGGGCCAGGGCCACATCTCTTTCCATCCTGAATTCATGATCATTTACAACAAAAGAAACAAGATATGGTCTCTTCCTGAGAGATCACAGGGTCGCCTGTCACTGTGGGTATAGCAAATATTTGTTACGTAAATGGAGAAATGACAAATGGGGAGCAAGTTCAAGGCTTGGCAATTGGATGCTCCACTCCTGCTAGTGGCCATTGCCCTTGTTCTTCTTTTCCCTTTCTGAGCATGATAAAGCTGGTCTACAGGTGGGCCCTGAATTGCAGAAGTTAGGAGATCTGGTTGCCTTGCCGTTAGTGAAAGGTGCAGGAAATCTTTTGAAAGTGTATCCTTTTAGGCTTATATTCCCACTAAAAAGCCCTGACAAGCAGCCCAAGCTCTAAAGTATTTGACAGTGAAGAAGATGGGCAAGGCATTTTTAGATGTCAGAGTGGCTGAAATTCAGATTGTTGCAGAACAGAACCCATCCATTTTTATTTTATACAAATGTGCTGAACTCCATTCCTTTCTCCAAGCTGCCCTGTCACGGAGGGATTCATGATGTGCACTGGCCATTTATTTGTCCCTGGCCTCACTGTTCACAGAGGGAGGCATGTCCATTGGATTGATGGCATGATTTCTGCAAAAGGACACTATTTTGAAGTAATGTCAAAAGGCCTGTGTATTCTGTGGCTCAGTTAATCGAGAGAGATGCAGCTTTGGTCTAAGAAGGAAGGAAGCATTGGTGATTGCCAAGCAGACACTGAGTAACTCTGCAGCGTCCTACTAGGCTGGAGGGCTGGGATTGAAACAAGACTGGAAGGTGGCTCTTTTTGTCAGACTGTGTCCACTTTGATGCCACAGATATTAGCTGAGTACATACTCTGTGCCCGCATAGCCAGAGGTGATGTCTCTGGTGCACTCCCTGTTCTCAAGGAGCCTGCTAGTCTTTACAATATTCCTTTTCACCTCATCTCTCTTTCTCTCTCCAAAAGGAAGGCCTGTATCCTCTTCTCTGTGCCTCTAGGGAGCAGGAAACCAAAAGACTGTCCTAAGCAATCTACAACAGGGGTTAATCGTAGTCGGCTACCTAGGGTACTTGGAACCCAGAGATATTGATGAGAAGGTGGCACTGCTAGCTGCCTGGAAACTTGTTAGGGGGATAGCAGCACACCCTTTCTGTGGCTGCTGGAGATCAAATGCTCCCTCTATGCTAGGCAAGCCCACAGCCAGGGGTCTTGGCTCCAGGTGGGGTTTATCTGTGGACTCTGCACGAGCTTCCTGGCAGAATCTTACAGCTGCTTTTGCCCAGATAATAAGGGACCTTAATAATTTGTGCCCATGTCTGTGACTGGGTGGGGGTCCTAGCAATTATGTATTTTGGCAGAAATTCTTTTTATTAAAGAGGGGTTCCTCAAATTCTATGAGGTTTAGACACAACAAGACCTGGATCTACTCCTAGAAGAATGGTTTGATTATTTCTTCTGTGTCTCTTTTTGCTATATTGTATCTTATTTATTTTTACCAATGCTCTATATTTTTAATATTTTATCCTCTTAAAAGAGATTAATTTCAAGGTCAGACTGTATAAAGGAAGGAAGCTAAGTTTTCTGTTAATTCATTCACAAATATTTGCTGAGCACCTTCTATGTGTCAGACACTGGCACAGAGGTGAAAAGAGGGTCAGTTTACCTACTCTCAAGGAGCTTGAAGTCTTATGGGGGAAACAATCAGTAGTAATATTAATACATGTAAAATTATAATAACAAGTGCTCCAAAGGGAAGGTTAAGAGACCCTCAACAGCCTATAAAGAAGGGGTTTGTCCTGGCCTGAAAGTCAGGAAGGGCTTTCTGAGAAAGTACTTTCTTCTTTAAATCTTCTAGGGCTTTCAAGATCTTTCTCTGTGAAGTCAGAGATGTTAAACTTGGCCTTAAAGAAAATTCCATACAAACAGAGATCAATTTTATAAAAAGTACACTTATCCCTGGAAAGCCAGGGGAATAGCCACATGGAAAGAACACAGAGCAACTTAGTGCAGCTGCACCTTACTTATGCATTCCCTATTGTACATTTCATCTGATAACAACTTGAACAAAACCTATGGAAGTGCTTATTCCCTGTGGGAATGTGGGCCCATCTGTGGTGCTCACTTCCAGCCTCAACTGGTAGCAATTTCCCTATATCTTCTTTGTTTTGATTTAGCAAGCTTTCAGCTTGACCCCACCATAGGAGGCCACCTGATGTAGAAAAACTTTTTTTTTAACTTAGACAGACCTGGATTTAGATTGTGGTTCAAGATATGGTTTGGATGTGTCCTCACCCAAATCTCATCTTGAGTTGTAGCTCCCATAGTTCCCACATGTTGTGGGAGGAAACCAGTGGGAGATAACCGAATCATGGGGGTGGTCTCCCCCATACTGTTCTCATGGTAGTGAAAAAGTCTCATGAGATCTGATGGTTTTATAAGGGGTTTCCCCTTTCACTTGGCTCCCATTCTCTCTTGCCTATTGCCATGTAAGACAAGCTTTTTGCCTTCCACCGTGATTGTGAGGCCCCCCAAGCCATGTGGAAATGTAAGTCCATTAAACTCTTTTTTCTTTATAAATTACCGAGTCTCAGGTACGTCTTTATCAGCAGTGTGAAAATGACTAATATAGTAAATTGGTACTGACAGAGTGGAGCACTGCTGTAAAGATACCCAAAAATGTGGAAACAGCTTTGGAACTGAGTAAACAGGCAGAGGTTGGAACAGTTTGGAGGGCTCGGAAGAAGACAGGAAAATTTGGGAAAGTTTGGAACTTCCTAGAGACTTGTTGAATGGCTTTGACCAAAATGTTAATAATTACAAGGACAATGAAATCCAGGCTGAGGTGATTTCAGATGGAGATGAGGAACTTGTTGGGAACTGGAGTAAAGGCCACACTTGCTATGTTTTAGCAAAGAGACTGGTGGCATTTTGCCTCTCCCCTAGGGATTTGTGGAACTTTAAACTTAAGAGAGATGATTTAGGGTATTTGGTGGAAGAAATTTCTAAGCAGCAAAGCATTCAAAATGTGACTTGGGGGCTGTTAAAAGCATTCAGTTTTAAAAGGGAGACAGAATAAAAGTTCTGAAAATTTGCAGCCTGACATGGAATAGATAAGAAAAACTCATTTTCTGAAGAGAAAATCAAGCTGGCTGCAGAAATTTGCATCAGTAACCAAGCGACAAATGTTAATGGCTAAGACAATGGGGAAAATGGCTCCAAGGCACGTCAGAGACCTTTGAGGCAGTCCCTCTCATCAAGGACCCCAAGGCCTAAGAGGAAAAAAATAGTTTCTTGGGGTGGGCTCAGGGCTCTCGACTGTGTGCAGCCTAGGGACTTGGTGCCCTCCATCCCAGCTGCTCTAGTTATGGCTAAAAGGCACCAAGGTACAGCTCGGTGCATGGCTTCAGAGGGTGCAAGCCCCAAGCCTTGGCAGCTTGCACATGGTGTTGAGCCTGCAGGTTCACAGAAGTAAAGAATTGAGGTTTGGGAACTTCTGCCTGGATTTCAGAGTATGTATGGAAATGCCTCGATGTCCAGGCAGAAGCTTGCTCCAAGGGGCAGGGCACTCATGGAGAACCTCAACTAGGGCATTGAGGAAGGGAAATGTGGGGTTGAAGCCTCCACACAGAGTCCCCACTGGGGCATTGCCTAGTGGTGCTGTGAGAAGAGGGCCACTGTCCTCCAGACCCCAGAATGGTAGATCCACCAACAGCTTGCATGTGTGCCTGGAAAGGCCACAGACACTCAACGCCAGCCCGTGAAAGCAGCCAGGAAGGAGGCTGTACCCTGCAAAGCCACAGGGCTGGAGCTGCCCAAGACCATGGGAACCCACCTCTTGCATCAGTGTGACCCGGATTTGAGACACGGAGTCAATGGAGATTATTTTGAAGCTTTAAGATTTGACTGCCCCACTGGATTTTGTACTTGTATGGGGCCTTTAGACCCCTGGTTTTGGCCAATTTCTCTCATTTGGAATGGGTATATTTACCTAATTGTATCTAGGAAGTAACTAACTCGGCTTGGATTTTACATGCTCATAGGCGGGAGGGACTGGCCTTGTCTCAGATAAGACTTTGGACTGTGGACTTTTGAGTTAATGCTGAAATGAGTTAAGACTTTGGGGGACTGTTGGGAAGGCATGATGGTTTTGAAATGTGTGGACATGAGATTTGGGAGGGGCCAGGCATGGAATGATATGGTTTGGCTGTGTCCCCACCCAAATTTCATCTTGCATTTTAGCTCCCATAATTCCCACATGTTGTGGGAAGGACCTGGTGGGCGATAATTGAATGATGGGGACTGTTTCCCCCATACTGTTCTTGTGGTAGTGAGTGAGTTCTCACGAGATCTGATGGTTTTATAAGGGGTTTCCCCTTTGGCTTGGCTCTCGTTCTCTCTTGACTGCTGCCATGTAAGATGTGCCTTTCGCCTTCTGCCATAGTTGTGAGGCCTCCCCAGCCATGTAGAACTGTGAGTTTATTAAACCTCTTTTTCTTTATAAATTGCCCAGTCTCAGGTATGTCTTTGTTGACAGTGTGAAAACAGATTAATACAGTTCTGCTACTTCCAAGTGTAATCTCATGTCTCTGAGCCTCAGTTTTCTTATGCATTTTTAAGTGTACAATTCAATGATTTCTCTTAAGTTTACTGAGTTTTACAACAATCATTATAATTCAATTTTAGAGTGTTTTTATCATAAATTTCTATCTATTAAAACAGAATGATACCCACATTAAAGTGCTATTACAAGGATGAAATGAGGTCATTATAAAGACAGATATTTCTGTGTCTGTAACACAGAAAATGCTCAAAAATGGTATAAAAGGTGAACTCATGGAAATGCTGGAATAAGGAACTCCAAAAATCTGCCTCCCAAAAAAGTCAATTTAAAAAACCGGCAAAAATTATCAGAGTCAACTTTTTTGTAACTCTGAAAGTTAACCAAGCCTTGCAGCAACCCATGGGGGCACTTATTCAAAAAATGCACTGCTGAATCTCAATAAGAACAACAAGCTTTATGGTATTTTCGTTTACCCTAGTACTATTCCTCACTAACCAGCTCAGAGTTATCCTTAAATATAACAGCCTATATTACTGGTTCTGGAGGGAGTAGAGATTTCATTTGCAAATAATTGTCATTATTTTATCTAGTGGTTCCCTGGAAGATCCAACCAGAAGCCCTCTCTTTATTTCATCTGACTCAGAACTCTCCCACTGCTCATGATGCTACCCTGGGGGCATTTGTCAAAAACACTTATAGGCAAAAGTTTTAGTCTTTGCTGCTTGAGGCAATGCATAATAATCAGGGCAAACAATAGATTAACCAAAAAGCCTTGGAAGAAAGGCTGGGGAATGCATGTCCACAAGTGCTTTGTAAAGTTTCAACAAGGGAAATTATCCTGTTTTAGAAATAGAAAAATGAGTGAAGGAAAAAGAGCAAGGCCATCTGAGACCTGTGAGACACCATCAAGTGTACTAACATAGGTATAATGGAAGTTCCAGAATGAGAGAGACAAAGTGGCAAAAGAAGTATGGGAGAAAATAATGGCTGAAAAATTACCAAATTTTATAAAAAACTATTAATTTGTAATCTGATAAGTTCAATGAACTATAAGAAGGATAAACTCAAAGAGATCCACACCTAGACACATCATAACCAAACTGTTCAAAGACAAAGACAGAATCTTGAAAGCAGCAAGAGAAACAACTCATCACCACCTACAAGGGATACTCAATAAAATTAGCAGCTAATTTCTCACTGGAGATCATATCAGCCAGAAGACTGTAAGATGGCATAGCCAAGGTGCTGAAATAAAAAAAAAAATGCTTGCACTCAGGAATTCTACATCTGGGAAAACTATCCTTCAAAAATGAAGGAGAAATTAAGACATCTCAAGATAGAAAAAAAAAGATTCCGGGAAGAGTTCATTCCTAACAGATCTGCCCTGTAAGAAATGCTAAGGGGAATCCTTAAAGCTTACATAGAAGGAGACTAGAGAGCAGTAAGTCAAATACAATGGGAAAAAAGAACATCAGCAGAGGTAACTACATAGGTAAATATAAAAGACAGTATAAATGAATTTTTAATTTGTAAATCCTCTTTTTCTAGTTATTCGAAAAGACAACTGCACACAGCAATAATTGTAAATTTATGTTAATGAGAACTCAGTGTATAAAGAGTAACTTGTGACAATAACAGCAGGAAGTCAGAGTTTGAAACTGCAGGTACAAAGCTTTTGCATACTATTGAAGTTAAATGAGTATTAATCTGAATAAGATTATTCTAAATTAAGGTCTTATTTTTAATCCCCAGGACAAACACCAGGAAAATAACTGAAAAATATATAGTAAACAAAGTGTCAAGGGAATTAAAATGGTACACTAAAAGATATCTATTTGCCACAAATTTCCTCTAGTAATAGAGGAAACTAAGAACAAATGGTATGGCATATATAAAAGATGTAGCCAAATGGCACAATTGCGTTCTTCTCTATCTGTAGTTACATTAAATGTAAATGAATTAAGCTCTACAATTAAGAGATTGACATAATGGATAAAAATGTGATCCAACTGTATCATGTCTACAGAAGACTCATGTTAAATTCAAAAATACAAACAGGATGAAAAATAAAAGGATGAAAAGAGATATACCATGCAAATGATAAAAAGAGAGAGTTGGAATGGCTAGAATAATATCAGAGACAACAGACTTTAACAAAAATAAATTATTACTAAAGATAAAGAGAACATTTTATAATGATAAAGGGTAAATCCATCAAGAAGATATTGGCAATGTATGTTGACAATTAGATAGCCTAGTGAAATTGACAATAAAAATAAGACATAAAGAAATAGAAAGACAGCCTGTGTTCATGGATTGGAATGTTTAATATGCATTAGATGACAATACTCTCCATATCAATATACTAGTTTGATCCAATTCCTATCAAGCTACCATCTTTTGCAGAAATGGACAAGCTCATTCCAAAATTTTTATAGAAATGCAAGAGAACTTTAATGCCAAAACAATCTTGGGAAAGAAAAACAAAGTTGAAGGACTCACACATTCTGATTTCAAAACTTACTACAAATTTCCAGAAAGCAAGACAACGTGATACTGTGTTTTGAGAGCCTCCAGCTAAATTAGGGTTCCAGTACCAGAGCAACTAGTAACCCTGCCCTAATGGAAAATGAAGAGAAGCTGGACATTAGAGTTTATATTGTGCCTTTCATAAGATAGTTTTTTTTTTACCTAGTGAATGACTTAATGCCTACTTGTTCAACATGCAACCAAGGGGTCCCTCGCATGGGAAACTTGTTTATACTGGCAGATGCCCTTGCAGCTCTTGTCTGACTCGTGTCCAGTTTATGCCTGCATGACCATCACTCTGGAGCTGGGAGCCTGACCTTTTGTTCTCTCTGGCACTCTGGGGAAAATTTGACCTGGGGCACCCCCTGATTCATCAGATGGAAGGCACAAATTCAATATACCACCACAAAAGGAAGTAAGTTCAAAGATTTTTTTTTTCTTACAGCTTCTGGACAGGGAGAGTACAACGAGTTAGGAGGGCAATGCTTCACTCCCACATCACAGGAGACAGGATGAAGACTTAGGCAGAGAGAGAGAGAGCATGGCAACTAGAAGCATATAAATGTGACTCTTGAACAATATGGATTTGAACTTCAAGGTTCCACTTATACACAGATTTTCTTCTATTTAGGCCACCCCTGAGACAGCAAGATCAACCCCCTCTTCCTCCTCCTCAGCCTACTCAACATGAAGTTGGCTAGGATGAAGACCTTTATGTTAATACACTTCCACTTAAAGACTAGTAAATGTTTTTCTCCTTCTTGTAATTTTCTTAATAATGCTTTCTTTTCTCTAGCTTACTTTCAAAGAATAAAGTATATGATACATATAATGTACAAAATATGTGTTAATTTACTGTTAATATTTGTTATCTGTAAGGCTTCTGGTCAGCAGTGGACAATTAGTTTTAAGTTTTGGGGGATTCTGACTTCAACAAATGGCTCTAGGACAACTAAATATCTCAGGCAAATGAATGTGTACCTTTACTTCATACCATATGCAAATATTAACTCAAAATTCATCAAACATCTAAATGTAAGAGCTAAATCTACAGAATTTTTAGAAGAAAATATAAGGATAAGTGTTTGTGACCTTGCACTAGGCAATGATTTCTTAGCTATGACACCAAAAGCACAAGCATCCAAATAAAAAATAGATAAATTGGGCTTCATCAAAAGCAAAACTTTTACAATTCAAAGTATACTATCAAGAAAGTGAAGGGCAAAACTCGGAGGAGATCTAGCAAAATGGGCAAAGAGAAGCCTCCAGTGACAGTCCCTTCACATAGGAACACCAAGTTGAATGGCTATCTACACACAAAAAAGTACTAAAAGTCAAGTGAGTGATCACAATACCTGGTTTTAGCTGCATGTCACTGAAAGAGGCACTGAAGAAGATAGGAAAGATAGTCTTGAATTGCCAACACCACTCCTCCCGCATCCCCTGGCAGGGTCCACATGGTGCAGAGAATCTGTGTGCCTGGGGGAGGGCAAGTGTAGCACCTGTGGGACATTGCATTGGAACTCAGTACTGCTCTGTCACAGTGGAAAACAATAAAGACAGAACTCAGCCAGCACCCGTGGAGAGAGCTTTTTGACCAGCCCTACCCAGAGGCAAATCGTCCATCCCAGTCGTTGGAACCTGGATTCCAGCAAGCTCCTCCAACGTAAGCTAAAGTTCTCTGGAGTCTTAATAAACTTGAAAGGCAGTCTAGGCCACAAGGACTGCAATTTCTGGGCAAGTCTTGGTGCTATGCTGGGCTTGGAGCCAGTGGACTTGGGGTGCACATGACTTCATGGGACACCAGCTAGTGAGGACAAGGGAGTACCTGTGTCACTCCTCCCCTAACCCCAGGCAGTTCAGTTCACAGCTCTAGGAGAGACTACTTCCCTCTGCTTGAGGAGAGGAGAGGTGAGAATAAAGAGGGCTTTGACTTGCAACTTGGATACCGGCTCAGCCAGAATAGAATATGATGCCAGGGAGAGTACTGAGGCTGCCATTCCAGGGTCTAGCTCTGGGATTACATTTCTAAACAAATTCTGGGCCAGAAGGAAACCTGCTGCCTTGAAGGGAAGGGCCCAGTCCTAGCAGAATCCATCATCTGCTAACTAAAGGGCCCTTGGGCCCTGAATAATCAACAGTGGTACCAGGCAGTATTCACCATGGACCTTGGATGAGACTCAGAGCTGTGCTGGATTCAGGTGTGACCCAGTACATTCCCATCTGTGGTGGGGGAGATATACCTTCTGCCTGAGAAAAAGAGGAGGGAAGAGTAATGGAGACTGTGTCTTGCAGCTTGGGTACCAGCTCGGCCACAGTGGGGTAGAGTACCAAGTGGGCTCCTGGGGTCACCAATTCCAGGACTTGGCTCCTGGATGGCATTTCTGGACCTTCCCTGGGCCAGAGGGGAGCCCACTGCCCTGAAGGGGGACAGTGAGGTCTGGCAGCATTCGCTGCAAGCTAACTGAAGTGCTCTTGGGCCTTAAGTGAACATCAGTGGTAACCAGGCAGTACTTGTGTTGGGCCTGAGGCAGTGGTGGCCCAGGAACAGACTCCTCTGCTTGAAGAAAAGGGAGGGGAGAGTGCAAAAGACTTTGTCTTCTGGCTTGGGCATCAGCTCAGCTGCAGTAGAATACAGCCTCAGGTAGATTCCGAAGGCCCCCAACTCCAAGCTCTGGCTCCAGGACAGCATATCTGGACCCATCTGGAGCTGGGGGAACTCGCTTCCCTGAAGGGAAGGACACAAGCCTGGCTGGATTTGCCACCTTCTGATCGCAGAGTCCTTGGGCCTTGAGTGAACATATCCAGTAGACAGGCAGTGGTCACTCGGACTTTGGGTGAGATCCTGGGCTATTCTGGCTTCAGGTCTGACTCAGCATACTACCAGAGGTGGTAGCCATGGGGACGATTGTGTCATCCCTCTCCCAGCTCCAGGAAGCTTGGCAGAAACAGACTCCATTTGTTTGGGGAAAAGTAAGAGAAGGGAACAAGTGTCTCTTCATGGTAATCCAATAAATGATCCCAGATCTTATCCAAGACCACCAAGGCAGTACCTCCATAAGTCTGCAAGAGCCACAGGATTACTGGGCTTGAGGTGTTCCCTGAAGCAGACATGGCTGCAATTAACATAGATTTAGATTACCACACCCAAGTCACTACAAATACCTGGAAAGCTTTCTCAAAAAATACTGGTACAAACAAGCCCAGACTGAGAAAGGTACAATAAATACCTATCTCTTCAATGCCCAGACACTGACAAACATCTACAAGCATCAAGACCATCCAGAAAAACATGACTTCACCAAAACAACTAAATAAGGCACCAGTGATCAGTCCCAGAGAGACAGAGATATGTGACCTTTCGGACATGTAATTCAAAATAGCTATTTGAGGAAGCTCAAGAAAACCCAAGATAACACAGAGAAGGAATTCAGAATCCTATAATAAATTGAACAAATAGATTAAATAATTAAAAAGAATTGAGCAGAAATTCTGGAGCTGAGAAATGCAATTGACATCCAGAATCTCTTAACAGCAGAACTGAGCAAGAAGAAAGAATTAGTGAACTTGGAGACAGCCTATTTGAAAATATAAAGTCAGAGCAAACAAAAGAAAAAAGAATATAAACCTATGAAGTATGCCTACAAGATCTGGAAAACAGCCTAAAAAGGGCAAATCTAAGAGTTATTGGTCTTAAAGAGGAAGTGGAGAGGGAAAGATTAGGGTATGAAGTTTATTCAAAGGAATAATAACAGCTTTGCAAACCTATAGTAGATATCAATATTCAGGTAGAAGAAGGTTATAGAACATCAAGCAGATTTAACCAAAAGAACACTACCTCAGAGACATTAAATAAGCGAACTACCAAAGATCAAGAATAATAATAAAAAAGCCTTTCCTCTTAGATCTGGAACATGACAAGGAAGCCCATTTTCACCACTGTTGTTCAACATACTACTGGAAGTTCTAGTTAAAGCAATCAGGCAAGAGAAAGAAATAAAGCACATACAAATTGAAAAGGAAGAAGTCAAATTACCCTTTTTTGCAGATGTTATGATCTTTATTTGGAAAACCTAAAGACTCCACCAAAAAACTATTAGGATTGATAAACATTTTCAGTAATGTTGCAGCATACAAAATAAACTTACAAAATTGGTAGCATATCTACATGCCAACAGCAAGCAATCTGAAAAAGAAATCAGGACAGTAATGGTATTTATAATAGCTACATATAAAATAAAATACCTAGGAATAAACTTAACCACAAGATGCAAAAACATCTCTACAATGGGCCGGGTGCGGTGGCTCATGCCTATAATTCCAGTACTTTGGGAGGCCGAGGCAGGCGGATCACAAGGTCAGGAGTTTGAGAACATTTTGGCCAACATGGTGAAACCCCATCTCTACTAATAATACAAAAATTAGCCAGGCATGGTGGCGGGCACCTGTAGTCCCAGCTACTCTGGAGGCTGAGGCAGGAGAATCGCTTGAACCTGGGAGGTGGAGGTTGCAGTGAGCTGAGATTGCACCACTGCACTCCAGCCTGGGTGACAAGAGCAAAATTCCATCTAAAAAATATATATATATATCTACAGAGAAAACTATAAAACATGGATGCAAGAAATTGAAGAGGACACCAAAAAATGGAATGATATTTCATGTTCATAGATTGGAAGAATTAATATTGTCAAAATGTTCATACTATCCATAACAGTCTACAGATTCAATGCAATCTCTGTCAGAATATCAATGACATTCTTCCCAGAAATAGAAAAATAATTCTAAAATTTATATCAAACCACAAAATCCCTGAATAGCCAAAGTTGTACTGAGCAAAAATAACACAATTAAAGGCATCACATTACCTGAATTCAAATAATACTACAGAGGTATAGTAACCAAAACAGCATGGTACTGTCATAAAAACAGACACATGGACTAATGGAACATAATAGAGTACCCAGAAATAAATCTGTACATCTGTAGTGACTTCTTTTTGACAAAGGTGCCAAGAACACACATTGCAGAAAGGACAGTCTCTTCATTAAATGATGCTGAGAAAACTGGATAGCCATATGCAAAAGAATGAGATTATACTCCTATCTCTCACCATATTCCACAATGAAATCAAGATGGACTACATGCTTAAATCTAAAACTTTAAACTATGAAACTTCTACAAGAAAACATCGAGGACACTCTCCAGGACATGCAAAATGATCAAAGACTTCTTGAGTAATACCCCAAAAGCACGGGGAACCAAAGCAAAAATGGACAAATGAGATAATATCAAGCTAAAAACCTTCTGCACAGCAAAAGAAATAATTAACAAAGTGAAAAGACAACGTACAGAATGGGAGAAAATATTTACAAGCTACCCACCTGACAAGTGATTAATAACTGGAATATATTAACTCAATCAGAAAAAAACTAATAATCTGGTTTAAAAATGAACAAAAGATCTAAATAGACATTACTCAAAAGAAGACATACAAATGTTCTATGCCTGTTTCCTATGCAAAGAGGCATAGGAAAAGGTACTCAACATCACTGATCATCAGAGAAATGTAAATCAAAACTACATTGAGCTATCATCTTGCCCCAGTTGGAATAGCTTTATCCAAAATACACGCAATAACGAATGCTGGCAAGAATGTGGAGGAAAGGGAGCCCTCGTACACTGTTGGTGGGAAGGTAAATTAATACAACTAGTATGGAGAACAGTTTGGAGGTTCCTCAAAAAACTAAAAAACTACCATATGATCTGGCAATTCCACTGCTAGGTATATACCCAAAAGAAAGGAAATCAGTATATTGAAGAGCTATCTGCACTCCTATGTTTATTGCTGCACTATTCACAATAGCCAAGATTTAGAAGCAACCTAAGTGTCCATCAACAGGCAAATGGATGAAGAAAATGTGGTACATATACACAATGGAGTACTATTCAGCCATGGAAAAGAATGAGATCTCGTAATTTGCAGCAACATGGACACAGCTGAAGGTGATTATGTTAAATGAAATAAACCAGGCACAGAAATACAAACTTTGCATGTTCTCACTCACTTATCATTGCTAAAAATATTAAGACAATTTAACTCATGGAGATAGAGAATACAATGACGGTTACCAGAGGATGGGAAGGGTAGTATTGGGGGGAGGGGGAGTGGGGATGATTGATAGGTACAAAATTATTGTTAGATAGAATGAATAAGATCTATTACTTAAGAGCACAACATGGTGACTACAGCCAACAGTAATTTATTGTACCTTTTAAAATAACTAAAATTGGATTGTTTGTAACACAAAGAAAGGGTAAATTCTTGATGTGATACTTATACCATTTACCCTGATGTAATTATTACACATTGTATTCCTGTATTAATGTATCTCATGTACCCCATTAATATATACCTACTATGTACCACCAAAAAATTAAAAATAAAAGGTGGATCTCCAATCTTTAAAAATAAAAGGCAACTCTCCAATCTTAAAAAAATAAGAAAGTGAAAAGACAACCCACAAAATGGAGGAAATAAGGAGTTATAAATATTAAATAAATTAATAGTAGTATTTAATACCTGGCAACATACGTTAGCTATTATTATAAATTTATTACCAGGCTTATTCATGTTGTCCCAAATGACAGGATTTTCTTCTTTTAAAAGGGATAATAGTATTCTATTTTATATTTATGCAGTGTATTGCATTTTCTGTTTTCATTCATTCATTCATTCATTCATTCATTCATTCATTCATTCATTGATGGATACTTAGGTTAACTCCATATCTTGACTATTGTGAATAATGCTACAATGAACATGAGAACACAAGCTATCTCTTCAACATACTGATTTAATTTCCTTTGGGTATGTACTCAGAAGAAGGATTGCTGGATCATGGTAGTTCTAGTTTTGGTTTTCTGATGAAGCTCTGTACTATACTACATAATGTCTTTACATTCCCACCAACGGTGTACCAGGATTACTTTTTCTCCACATCCTCACCAACAATTCTCATCTTTTGTCTTTTGATAGTAGTCATTTTAACAGGTATGTGGTGATATCTCCTTGTTGTCAAATTAGTATTTCCCTCATGATTAATGATGTTGAGCATTTTTTCATATGTCTGCTGGCCATTTGTATGTATTCTTTTCAGAAATGTCTATTTGGGTTCTTTGCCCATTTTTAAATCTGGTTACTTACTTTCTTACTATTGAGTTGTTTGAGTTCCTTGTATATTTTGGATATTAACTCTGTATCAGATGCATGGTTTGCAAATATTTTCTCCCATTCTGTAGGTTGTCTCTTCAGTCTGTTGATTATTTCCTTTGCTGTGCAGAAGCTTTTTATTTTAACTTGATGTAAACTCATTCGCCAGTTTTTGCTTTGGTTGTCTGTGCTTTTCAATCCTTAGCCATAAAATCATTGCCCAGAACAATGTCATGAAGCTTTTCCCTAGGTTTTCTTCTAGTAGTTTTACAGTTTCATATCTTGTGTTTAAGTCTTTAATACATTTTGAGTTTAATTTTGTATATGGGATAGGATGAGAGTCTAATTTTATTCTTCAGCATGTGAATATCCAGTTTTTCCAGCACTGTTTATTGAAGAGGCTGTCCTTTCTCTATTGTGTGTTCTTGGCATCCTCATTGAAAATCAATTGACCATAAATGGGTTGATTTATTTCTGGGTTCTCTAGTCTGTTCCCTTGGTCTATGTTTCTATTCTTATACCAGTAGTACGCTGTTTTGGTTGTTATAGCTTGGTAGTAGATTTTGAAATCAGGCAGTCTGATGGCTTTGTTCTTTCTTCTCAAGATTGCTTTGGTTATTTGGGACCTTTTGTGCTACCATATAAGTTTTAAGATGTTTTTTATTTCTGTGAAAAATGTAACTAGAATTTTGATAGAGATTGCATTGGATCTGTAGATTATTTTTGACAGTATGAACATTTGAACAATATTAATTATTCCCACTTGTGAACATGGAATATATCTTTATATTTTATTATAGATATTTTATTATCTATAATATTATATATTATCTATATTATTATAGATATTTTACATGCTTCTAAGGTATGTTTGTGTTAGTAAATTAAGGTCATTTAAAGAGACTGAGACAAAATATCAGCTGACTTTTCAGCCCTGGTGTGGTACAGGACTTGTTCTGTAAGGCTCCCTAAGGACACCATTTTGAGAATACAGCTTGGAGGAAGACTTTCATCCCCTTGCCACTGTTATCAGTAGGCATAGTGAACTTATGTCATAGCTCAGATCTACCCAAACATCTGTAGTGAAGGAAGTAAAACTATCCCTAAGAAGATGTACAACTTGGGGGACTGACTACAAAGAGGGCCTGGGGGCCAACATTTGATTGCAAATTTTTCTTCCTCCCTCAATAGTTCTACCAATAGAGATTCTTTTGGAAGGACAAACTACTCCCAGGTGAAAATTCATTTTTTTACCAAATCATTCTGGCATATGAATATTACAAATGAAATTAGAGTTGCGCAAGTCCACAATGACTGTATGGGAGTGTCTGTAACTGTGGTTCATCCAGAGAAGCACTTCTCAACTATAGCAGCACATTGGAAACACCTGGAAAGTTTTTACAATATCAATGCCCAGTCTCACTTCCAGAGATTCAAAGTTAACTGTTCTGGTGTAAATTCTGGCCGTGGATGTGTTTAAAAAGCTCCTCAAGTAATTCTAATGTGCAGTTCACACTGAGAACTACCAAACTAAGGATACCTGCAAAGCAACAGCAGGTGACCTGCACGAAGTTGACAAACAACCTGAGGATTTCTGTAGTTTCTGTTTGTTTAAATTCACTAATTTTATCATTTGGCATGCAGGATACTGTCCTGGAGCAGTGACCCAGCCAGCTTGGATGCATGGACTGACAGACACTATGAAGCTTCAGACACACATGAGCCTCTGACCATAGACTGGAGGTATGCAGCAGAGAGTACGAGCTTTGATAGGTGCTTCCATGGAGACAGTGGTTTGCAGGATTAGCTATCTGCATGGGTAAATAATAAATGTGTAATGTTAATTTGCAAAAGGATTTGTTTTTGCTGATTTCATTTATTTTGTGTGATTTTCCTTAAGATTATTTGAATGTGTTTATAACAAACAAGACTAGAATCAGGGCCTATTTTATTAGGCATATAATTGGTTTGGATGGTTGAATGAAGTTTGGCCAATATGGAATAATGTGGCCATATCTGATTGCCACAGTCTCCACAAATGTTGACGGGATATATGGGTGTAACCATCAGCTACCAACCTTATAAACATGAGCAAATGGACAACTGCTGTATTCTGGCCTCAAAACTACAAAAGCATAAAATGTACAAACTTCTAAGCCAATAAAAAAAATAACACATGACTTGCCAAGACTCACAAAATTGACACTCCGTGACTTCTATAAAATTATGCTAAGGATTTGGCCTGAAATTGTCAGAATCTGAGATAATGAAAGACCCATCTGAAAAATTTCACTGGCAGTTCTTTAAAAAAATTTGCAGTATAATTGAGGGTACCTTGCCAATTTACCATAAATTTCCCAGCCAAGGAGACTGATGAACAAATGAAAGTCCCCCTCACCATCTGAGCAAAAACTTAGCTCATCAAGGTTTGGAATTACTTAGAGCAAGGCTACTTTTGTGATGGCCTATCCTTTAGCTTGGCTGTTGTGCACAGCAGTTATAATGAGGGAGAGCTGAGAGTGATTATTCTTATAGAAGATATGCTGGAGTAGTCGCTATTTCTGAGTATTGGTAGATGGAGGTGTACAGATGTGAAAGGCCATGACTTGGGTTCTATTTCTGAATTTGCCCACCTGTATCTCCATATGTGAAATTTCAAAGTCAGCATTCTTTAATCCAGCAATCTTTAGAGAGAGTCTACTATGTGCAAGGTATTGGGAGTTCAAAGGTGAATGTGATATGGCTGTTTCCTTTGAGACACTCATAATCCAACACTAAGTACAGACACATAGTTCAGTGTAACAGAATAGGAGTCTAGAATTTTACACACATATATTGTTCTTCACTACTACAGTTTTACCTTTTGGAGACTGTTATATAAATGGATAATATAGAATACAACTTGAGACTAGCTTTTGACTCAGCATAATGCCTTTTAGATTCATCCAAGTTGATACCTATGACTATTTTTTATTGCTGAGTAGTCCACTGTATACATGTATCATAGTTTGTTGATCTATTCTCCTATTGAGGGACGTTTGAGTTGTTTCCAATATGAGGCTATTGTAAATAAGCTGCTCTGAGCATAGATACATATGTTTTTGTGTGGATATAAGTTTTAATATCTCTGGGGAAAATGTTCAAGAGAGCTATAGGTGGGTTATATGGTTAGTGCATGCTTAACTTTATAACAAAACAACCTATTTTCTGGAGTGGCTGTACCATTTTGAATTCCCACCAACAATGTATATGAATTCCAGTTGCTCACTGATGCTTTGTCAGTAATTTTTATTTTAGCCATTCTCATAGGTTTGTAGTGATATATCATTGTGGTTTTAATTTGCATTTCCCTGATAGCTAGCGACGCTGAACATGTTTTCATATGCACATTCACCTTTCATATATCTTCTTTGGTAAAGCGTCTCTTCAGGTCTCTAACCCATTTTCTAATTGCATTGTTTTCTTATTGTTGAACTATTGTTGAGTCTCTTTATATGTTCAGTAAAGTCTTTTATCAGATATATAATTTGAAACATATTTTCACAAGTCTTTAGATTGTATTTTCATTTTCTTACAGTGTATTGCACAGCAAAATTTTTCATTTTGCTGAAGTCCAATTTATCAATTTTTCTTCTATGCATCAGTCCATTGGTCATGTCTAAGAAATCATTGCATAACTTAAGCTTACAGAATTTTTCTCCTGTGTTTTCTTGTAAATCTTTCACAATATCATGTTTTACATTTAGATTGATGATCCATTTAATTTTTATAAGGTGTGAAGTTAGGTAAAATAAGATGTCTGTTTTTCCTATACATGTTCAAATTTTGTAAAACCATTTTTTGAAAAGACTATCTTTCCTCTGTCAAAAATCAATTGAACTTATTTGTGTGGATCATTTTCTGGACATAATTCTGTTCCATCGATCTATATGTCTACCAATATCACACTGTATTTATTACTGTAGCTATATACAGGTAATAGGTTGTAAAACTGCGTAGTGCGTCTTTCAACATTATTCTTTCAAATTGTTTTCACTATTTGGGTTCCTTTTCTTTTCCACATAAATTTTAGAGTTACCTTGTCTGTATCTATTAAAAATCCTGCTGGGATTTTAGTTAGAATTTTATTAAATATATAGAACAATTTTGGGAAATATTGCTAATATGTTGAGTCTTCCAATCTGTAAACATAGTTTGTCTCTCCATTTCTTTCGGTTGTCTTGTTTTCCATCAATGTTTTGTAATTTTAAGCATACACATTCTATACACGTTTTGCTACATTTCTACCTACATATTTTTTAGCTATTGTAAATGGCATTTAAAAAAAATTGTGGTCTCCAAATCTTCATTGCTAGTATTTAGAAATATGTTGGATTTTTGTGTGTTGATATTCTATCCTGTGACTTTTATTAACTCACTTATTAGTTCTGGGAGATTTTTGTAGATACCTTAGGATGCTCTACATAAGCAATCATGCCAAATAAAATAGGGACGATATTATTTCTTCCTTCCCAATCTGTATGGTTCTTAGTTCTTTTTCCTTCTTTATTGCACTAAGACTTTCAGTAAGATATTGAATAGGAGTGGTGAAAGTAGACATTCTAGCCTTGTTTTAAATCTTAAGGGGAAAGCGTTTAGTCTTTCGCCATTAAACATTATGCTAGCTTTTTGGTAGATGCCCTTATCAGTTGAGGAAGTGTTTCTTGTAAATGTATATTACATTATGTCAAATGCTTCTTCTGCGTCTGTTGTTAGGATTACATTTTCTTCTTTATACTGTTAATATGATGGATTACATTCATTGATTGAATATAGAACCAATGTTATAATTTCTTTATTATTATTCCTTTTACATATAATTCTTTTTGCATATTGCTGAATTTTATTTGCTAATATTTTGTTGAAGAACTTTGCATTCATGAGGAGTATTGGTCTGCACTTTTCTTATAATTAGTTTGTCTGACTTTGGTATCACAGTCATAATGGCCTCATAAAATGAATCATGAAGTGTTTCCTCCTATTCTAATTTTGGGAAGAGATTATGTAAAATGGGTGTTATATCTTATATGAGTGCTTAATAGAATTCGCTAATAAATTTTTCATTTCTTTTTTGAAAGTTTTAAACTACAGATTCAATTTCTTTATTAACTATAGTACTATATAGATTTATGCATTCCTTTTTAATAAGTTTTGATAGCTTGTGGTTTTCAAGGAACTGGCCTATTTAATCTAAATTGCCAAATATATATAAATAGAGTTGTTCATATGATTCCCTTACTTCCCTTTTATTGTTTGTAGGGTTTCTGGGGATATTCCCTATTTTATTTCTGATATTAATTTGTGTCTTCTCTCTTTTTTTAAAATAAGTCTTGCTGTGGGTGATATCAATTTTACTGATTTTTGTTAAATTTTTTATTTCGGTTTTTTTATTGTTTTAAATTTCATTGATTTCTGCTCTTATTTTTACTATCCTCTTTCTTCCACTTGCTTTTGCTTTTTTCATATCTTTTAAAAATTTTATTTTAATTTTCAGGATACATGTGCAGGGCGTGCAGGATTGTTACACAGGTAAACGTATGCCATGGTGGTTTGCTGCACCTATCAACCCATCACCTAAGTATTAAGCCCTGCATGCATTAGCTATTTATCCTGATGCCCAGCCCCCCCACTGCACCCCCACCCCAACAGGCCCTGGTGTGTGTTGTTCCTTTCCCTGAGTCCATGTGTTCTTATTGCTCGGCTCCCACTTGTAAATGAGAACATGCAGTGTTTGGTTTTCTGTTCCTGCATTGGTTTGCTGAGGATAATGGCTTCTAGCACCATCTATGTCCTTGCAAAGGGCATGATCTCATTGCTTTTTATGGCTGCATAGTATTCCATGGTGTATATGTACCACATTTTCTTCATCCAGTCTATCATTTATGGACATTTGGGTTGATTCCATGTCTTTGTTATTGTGAATAGTGCTGTGAGGAACATACACATGTATGTATCTTTATGACAGAATGATTTATATTCCTTTGGGTGTATACCCGGTAATGGGATTGCATGGTCAAATGGTATTTCTGGTTCTAGATCTTTGAGGAATCACCACACTGTCTTCCACAATGGTCGAACTAATTTACATTCCCATCAACAGTGTAAAAGTGTTCCTATTTCTCCAGAGCCTTGCCAGCATCTGTTGTTTCTTGACTTTTTAATAATCTCCATACTGACTGGAGTGAGATGGTGTCTCATTGTGGTTTTGATTTGCATTTCTCTAATAATCAGTGATGTTGAGCGGTTTTTCATATGTTTGTTGGTCACATTTGTATCTTGAAGTGCAAGCTTATTTGAGATCTTTCTTATTTTCTAAAATAAACAGAGCTGTATACTTTACTCTATGTGCAACTTTCGCTGCATCCCATAGATTTTTATATGTTGTATTTGCATTTTTATTCAGTTAAATATATTTTTAACACTTTACTGAGACTTTTTGTTTGGCTTATGGAATATTTTAAATTGCATTTTTTTGTAAATTTGTAGATTTTCCTGATGTCTTTGTACTATTGATTTCTTGTTTAATTCCCCACTCTCTTGGGACCAAAGCTGTTCCAAATGGGGAAGACTTACCCCTCTCAGAGTTCTAGGTGCTTTTGGGCCCCTGCTGCAGTGACTGTAATTTGCCACTTGGATTCAAACACAGCAGCTGGATTTGGAACCAGTTCTTTCCGATTCCAACATTTCAAATCATCCTTGACTTCTGGTTTTATTTATTTATTTATTTATTTTACTATAAATTCTGGGATACATGTGCAGAATGTGCAGGTTAGCTTTGTTACATAGGTATACGTGAGCCATGGTGGTTTGCTGCACCTATCAACCTGTCACCTAGGTTTTAAGCCCTGCATGCATTAGCTATTTGTCCTTCTCTCCCTCCCCTCACCACCCCCCACAGGTCCTGGTGTCTGTTGTTCCCCTCCTTGTGTCCTTGTGTTTTCATTGTTAAACTCCCACTTATGAGTGAGCACATGCAGTATTTGGTTTTCTGTTCCTATGTTAGTTTGCTGAGGATCATGGCTTCCAGTTTCATCCATGTCCCTGCAAAAGATATGATCTCATTCCTTTTTACGGTGGCATAGTAGTCCGTAGTGTATATGTACCACATTTTCTTTATTCAGTCAATTATTGGTGGGCATCTGGGTTGGTTCCATGTCTTTGCTATTATGAATAGTGCTGCAATAAAGATGCATGTTCATGTATCTTTATAATAGAATGATTTATATTTCTCTGGGTATACATCCAGTAATGAGATTGCTGGGTCAAATGATATTTCTGGTTCTAGATCCTTGAAGAATCACCACACTGTCTTCCAAAATAGTTGAACTAATTTACATTCCCACCAAAAATGTAAAAGTGTTCCCTAATTCTCTACAGTCTTGCCAGCATCTGTTGTTCTTTGACTTCTTAATAATAGCCATTCTGACTGGCATGAGATGGTATCTCATTGTGGTTTTCATTTGCATTCCTCTAATGATCAGTGATGTTGAGCTGTTTTTCATGTTTTTTGGCCGCATAAATGCCTTCTTTTGAGAAGTGTCTGTCCATATCCTTCGCCCACTTTTTGATGTTTTTTTTTTCTTGTAAATTTGTTTAAGTTCCTTGTAAGTTCTGGTATTAGGCCTTTGTGAGATGGATAGATTGCAAAATTTTCTCCCTTTCTGTAGGTTGCCTATTCGTTCTGATGATAGCTTCTTTTGCTGTGCAGAAGTTCTTTAATTAGATCCCATTTGTTAATTTTAGCTTTTGTTGCAACTGCTTTTGGTGATTTCATCATAAAATTTTTGTCCATGCCTATGAATTGAGTGGTATTGCCTAGGTTTTCTTCTAGGGTTTTTATGGCTTTGGGTTTTGCATTTAAGCCTTTAATCCATCTTGAGTTAATTTTTGTATAAGGTGTAAGGAAGGGGTCTAGTTTCAGTTTTCTGCAGATGGCTAGCCAGTTTTCCAGCACCCTTTATTAAATATGGAATCCTTTCCTCATTGCTTGTTTTTGTCAGGTTCGTCAAAGATCAGATGGTTGTAGATGTGTGGTCTTATTTCTGAGGTCTCTGTTCTGCTCCATTAGTCTATATGTCTGTTCTGGTACCAGCACCATGACGTTTTCATTACTGTAGCCTTGTAGTATCATTTAAAGTCAGGTAGTGTGATGCCTCCAGCTTTGTCTTTTTTGCTTAGGATTGTCTTGGCTGTGTGGGATCTTTTTTGGTTCCATATGAAGTTTAAAGCAGTTTTTTTCTAATTATGTGAAGAACGTCAATGGTAGTTTGATGGGAATAGCATAGCTCGTAGACTACAATCCTGTATACTATTTTACTGTACTGAATACTGTAGGCAACTGTAACAGTATGGTAAGTATTTGTGTGTCTAAATGTATCCAAATATAGAAAAGGTACAGTAAAAATATGCTATTATAACCTTATAAAACCACCGTCTTATATGTGGTCCATTGTTAACCAAAATATTATGTGACACGAGTGCAGTTTTTTTAAACACAAAGCCAACTGAACACAATTCATCAGTAGGCATAATTTGCACCCCAGATTATGACTCCTGATGCAAATGAAGAGGAGCTGTTAAAGATAAGCAATGATTTAACCCTGAAGTTCCTACAAGACAAGGCAAAGATGGACAAATCATGGCCTAGAGGGTCTTCAGCTGCTCACAAAAGGAAGTAGACTAGCCTATAAAGAGAGAAAACTTGTTTTTTAAATTTCAGAACTCTAAGAAAAAATTGTTGCCTAAGTCTTTGCTTAAGGGAACTTGTATGACACAATGGATAGTATACCTAACAAGAGTTTTACCTAAGAAATGTACTGATATTTTACATATGGTATCTATTATGTGGGCCCTCAGGAAAATCCAAATGCATAATGTTAAGCTATAGTTTTGTAAAGGCAGTTCCACTGGGAGCAGAGTGATAGAGACCAGGTCTGTAGCTTCCTGGTGCGCTGGTATGAAAGGAGGATAAAGCTTTGAAAATTTGGAGGAATTCCGTAAAACTGGCACTCTCGAATATCAACAGCTTCCTCTGGGTTTTTGACAGAACTGTAATGCAGATAATTCAAACTCGTGGTCCCAAGAGAGGGTTAGAAAGAATGAGAGGTGCTCTTCAATGTTGACAGAAAGAGGATCTATATCCAGTTCAGCATGGAGTAACCAGAATATCACCTATAGGCTGGGACTATGCTCATCTCAAAGGAAAGCTTCATTTATACATTTGGGATGTATTATTTCTTTCCCCAGTCAACCTTTGCTGCAATATATCTGTGCATAGCACAGACACACAAGGAGCCATGATTACATCCATTCTCATGGCTTTAAATATCAACTTTATGCTCATGGCTTCCAAACTGGTATTTCTAGTCTAGACTTTTTTCCCTGAGCTGCAGACTTGCACAGTCAACTGTTTTCTTTACATTTCCCCTTGGATGTCTCATAAGCATCCTAAATCCTGCATGGCCAAAATGTAACTCTTCATTTTTTAATTTTTTTAAATTTTCAACTTTTATTTTAAGTTCAGGGGTGCATGTGTAGGTTTGTTACATAGGTAAATATGAGCCTGAACCTTGAAGTCTGATGCTTGGGTGTGACTCCTAGGGCCATTTTTAACCAGTTGTGTGACATTGATCAAGTCATTCAAAACCTCTATGACTCAGTTTTCTCATTTGCAAAATTGGAATAATAATAACACTTTAGGAGTATTAAATGAGAGACAGCATAATAAACTCTTAGAATGGCAGCCAGCACTTAGTAGTGCATGTCCAATAAATGTTTGCTGTTATTATCCTCCTTCCTACCTTGTATTCTGTCTATTAGCAGTTTTATTCCTCTGTGAAATATACATAATACAGTTTATATTGCAGGAATATTTGGATGATTAAGTGAGATAAAGTACATACAGCATCTGAGTGTCAGATCCTCAATAAATAGTAACGTTTACGGATAATTATTATTTTTTCTGAGGCATCAAGGAACAGTAAAAAGAATTTATTCATCCATTATGATTCAAGAAATATTTTTTAAGCATCTACTAAATGTCAGGCATTATGATAGACACTGGGAATGGAGTCATGGTATAAACAAAGATTCCTATATCTTTGCCCTCATGAGAGTTTATTTTCCAATGCCCAATGTAGGATTGGATTGTCCTCCATGTAGGCAGATAATCAATCAATAAGTGAAGTAAATAAGTCACTTATATAGTATGTTAGCTGGTAAAAAGTGCTACTGGGAATAATAATGCCAGGAAGGAAAATTAGGAGTTTAGGAGAGGCGAGGATGATAGTTCTAAACAGGATGGCCAGGGAAGGACTCCCTGAGAAAATAATATTTGAGTAAAAACATAACTGAAGGGAGGAGAAAACCCCATGAATATCTGAGGAAAGAGAATTGAAGGTAGAGTGAAAAGCACTTGCTGATGCCCTGAGTAAGTCACATGGCCAGCTTGTTTGAGGAACAGCAGAGGGAATTGAGGAGAATGGTAACAAATGAAGTCAGATAGGCAACAAGGGACTAGAGCATGGAGGGCATTCTAGACCCTTGTAAAGACTGACTTTTAGTTTGAATGAGATGAAGAGCCTGTGGAAAGTGTCAGTGATGGAAAAAACATGAACATTTTGAAAGATCCATTCTGCCTGCTATACTAGGACTATACTGAAGTGGTTTGGGGGAAGAATGGAAATAGCGAGTCTAGCTAGGAGGCTATTGCAATAAAGTGAACCAGAGAAGATGGCAGCTTAGGCCTGAGTGGTTTCAATAGAGGGAAAGAGAAGGGTTCAGCTTCTGAATATATTTTGAAGGTAGAGCTTGCATGGTTTTGCTGACTGGCTATAAGGTATAAAAAAAACAGGAGCTGGTGGGGCGGGGCCAAGATGGTCAACTAGAAGCAACAGGGATCGGAGGCTCCAAGCAAAAAAATCCAAAACAGGTCCAAATCCTGCACTGGCAACTGAGGTATCCAGGTTCTGTCATTAGGACTGACTAGGCAGTTGATGTGACCCACAGAGAGGAAGAAAGAGCAGCATCATGCAGCCGCCCACTTGAGAACCACAGGGGGCAGGGGAGCCCCACCCCCAACCAAGGGAGGTGGTGAGTGAGCATGCTACCCAGACTGGGAAATTGTGCTTTTTCCGTGGAACTGTGCAACCCACAGATCGGAAGATCCCACTCAGGATCCCACACTGCTGGGGCCTTGTATCTTAACCATGGAGCCATGCAGATTCTCAACAGACACTGGGCTAGAATTGGCCTGAGCCTTCCAAGTTCCCCAAGGAAGGGGTGACCACCACTACTGCTATGGCTGCCTGCAATCTAAGCTGTCCGAGCTCCTTGGGGGAGGGTCAGCAGCCAACACCAGGGCTGCAGGGCCTCCCTGCAGGAACTACAACTCCAGCCAGGGGCTCAGGGATGAATTCTGATCTCCCTGGGCCTGGTTCCCTAGTGGGAGGGGTGGCTGTAGTCTCCACAGATCAGCAGACTTGGTCTTTCCTTCTGCTAGCTTTGAGGAATCCAGACACACAGATGAGTGGGTTTCCCCCCAGTGCAGCATACCTCCTCCACCAAAGGAGATCCAAAACGCCACATTAAATGGGTCCTGCTTCCTGAGCCACCCAACTATGTGAGAAACCCCAACAGAGGCTGTCAGACATCCTGTACAGGAGCATTCCTACTGGCATCAGGTTGGTGCCCCTCGAGGTCAGAGATCCCAGAGGAAGGAACAGACACCCATCTTTGCTGTTCTCCAGCTTCCTCAAGTGACATCTCCAGGCATGGGAGCAAACAAGATGAATAGGACCTGAAATGGACCCCCAGCAAACCACAGCAGCCCTACAGAAGAGGGACCTGAATTGAAAGAAAAACAAACAAATAAAGCAACAACAACAGCATCAACAAAAAATAGTCCCCACAAAAACCTCATCCAAGGGTCAGCATCCTCAAAGATCGAAAGTAGACAACCTGATGAAGATGAGAAAGAATCAACAACAACAACAAAACACTGAAAACCCAAAAGGCAAGAGTGCCTCTTCTCCTCCAAATGATCGCAACACCTCTCCAGCAAGGGTGCGGAGCTGGATGGAGGATGAGATGGATGAATTGACAGAAGTAGGCTTCAGAAGGTGGGTAATAACAAAGTTCACTGAGGTAAAGGAGCATGTTCTAACCCAATGCAAAGAAGCCAAGAGCCTTGATAAAAGGTTAGAGGAGCTGCTAACCAGAATAACCAGTTTAGAGAGAAACAAATAACCTGATGCAGCTGAAAAACATAGCACAAGAGGTTGGTGAAGCATACACAAGTATCAATAGTCAAATTGATCAAGCAGAAGAAAGAATATCAGTGATGGAAGACTATCTTGCTGAAATAAGGTAGGCAGACAAGATTAGAGAAAAAAGAAATAAAAGGAATAAACAAAACCTCCAAGAAATATGGGACTATGTAAAAAGACTCAACATATGACTGATTGGAGTACTTAAAAGAGATGGGCAGAATGGAACCAAGTTGAAAAACACACTTCAGGATATTATCCAGAACAACTTCCCCAACCTAGCAAGACAGGGCCACATTCAAATTCAGGAAATACAGAGAACCCCACTAATATGCTCCACGAGAAGATCACTCCCAACACACATAATCATCAGGTTCTCCAAGGATGAAATGAAGGAAAAAATGTTAAGGGCAGCCAGAGAGAAAGGCCAGGCCACCTACAAAGGGAAGCCCATCAGACTAACAGCAGATCTCTCAGCAGAAACCCTACAAACCAGAAGAGAGTGCGGGCCAATATTCAACATTCTTAAAGAAAAGAATTTTCAACCCAGAATTTCATATCTGGCCAAACTAAGCTTCTTAAGTGAAGGAGAAATAAAATCTTTTTTAGACAAGCAAATGCTGAGGGAATTCGCCACTACCAGGCCTGCCTTGCAAGAGTTCCTGAAGTAAGTACTAAATATAAAAAGGAAACACTGGTATCAGCCACTGAAAAACAGAAGAAAATATAAAGACTAATGACACTGTGAAGAGACAGCATCAACTAGTGTGCCAAATTACCAACTAGCATCATGATGACAGGATCAAATTCACACATAACAATATTACCCTTAATGTAAATAGGATAAATGCCCCAATTAATAGACACGGGTTTGCAAATTGGATGAAGCGTCAAGACCCATCAGTGTGCTTTATTCAAGAGATCCGTCTCACATGCAAAGACACACATAGCTTCAAAATAAAGGGATGGAGGAAAATTAACCAAGAAAATATAAAGCAGAAAAAAGCAGGGGTTGCAATCTCAGTCTGTGACAAAACAGATTTTAAACCAAAAAATAACAAAAAAGACAAAGAAGGGCATTCCATAATGGTAAAGGGATCAATTCAACAAGAAGAGCTAACTACCCTAAATATATATGCACCCAATACAAGAGCAACCAGATTCATAAAACAAGTTCTTAGAGACCTACAAAGAGACTTAGATGCCTACACAATAACAGTGGGAGACTTTAACACCCCATTGTCAATATTAGACAGATGAACGAGACAGAACATTAACAAGGATATTTAGGACTTGAACTCAGCTCTGGATCAAGCGGATCTAATAGATATCTACAGAACTCACCACCCCAGATCAACAGAATATACATTCTTCTCAGTGCCACATGGCACTTACTCTAAAATCGACCACATAATTGGAAGTAAAACACTCCTCTGCAAATGCAAAAGAACTGAAATCATAACAAACAGTCTGTCAGACCACAGTGCAATCAAATTAGAACTCAGGATTAAGAAACTCACTCAAAACCACACAACTACATAGAAATTGAACAACCTGATCCTGAATGACTCCTGGGTAAATAATGAAATTAAGGCAGAAATCAAGAAGTTCTTTGAAACAAACCAACGAGAACAAAAAAACAATGTACCAGAATCTCTGGGATGCAGCTAAAGCAGTGTTAAGAGGGAAATTTATAGCACTAAATACCCACATCAGAAAGCTAGAAAGATCTCAAATTGACACCCTAACATCACAATTAAAAGAACTGGAGAAGCAAGAGCAAACATATCCAAAAGCTAGCAGAAGACAAGAAATAACTAAGATCAGAGCAGAACTGAAGGGGATAGAGACACAAAAAACCCTTTGAAATATCAATGAATACAGGAGGCATTTTTTAAAAATTAATAAAATAGATAAACCTCTAGCTAGACTACTAAAGAAGAAGGGAGAGAAGAATCAAATAGACACAAGTAAAAATGATAAATGGGATATCACCACTGACCCCACAAAAATAAAAACTACGATCAGAGAATATTATAAAGACCTCTATGTAAATAAACTAGAAAATCTAGAAGAAATGGATAAATTCCTGGACACATACACCCTCCCAAGACTAAAACAGGAAGAACTTGAATCCCTGAATAAACCAATAGCAAGTTCTGAAATTGAGGCAGTAATAAATAGCCTAGCAACCAACAAAAGCCAGGGACCAGATGGATTCACAGCCAAATTCCACCAGAGGTACAAAGAGGAGATGGTATCATTTCCTCAGAAACTATTCTAAACAATTGAAAAGGAGGGGCTCCTCCCTAACTCATTTTATGAGGCCAGCATCATCCTGATACCAAAACTTGGGAGAGACACAACAAATAAAGAAAACTTCAGGCCAATATCCCTGATGAACATGGATGCGAAAATCCTCAATAAACTACTGGCAAACCAAATCCAGCAGCCCATCATAAAACTTATCCATCACAATCAAGTCAGCTTCATTCTTGGGATGCAAGGCTGGTTCAACATATGCAAATCAATAAACATAATCCATCACATAAACAGAACCGATGACAAAAAACACATGATTATCTTAATAGATGCAGAAAAGGCCTTTGATAAAATTCAACATCCCTTCATGTTAAAAACGATCAATAAACTAGGTATTGATGGAACGTATCTCAAAATAATAAGAGCTATTTATAACAAACCTGTAGCCAATATCATACTACATTGGCAAAAGCTAGAAGTATTCCTTTTGAAAACTGGCACAAGACAAGGATGCCCTCTCTCACCACTCCTATTCAACATAGTATTGGAAGTTCTGGCTAGAGCAATCAGGCAAGAGAAAGAAATAAAGCATATTCAAATAGAAAGAGAGGAAGTCAAATGGTCTTTGCAGGCGACATGATCCTATATTTAGAAAACCCCATCATTTCAGCCCCCAAACTCCTTAAGCTGATAAGCAACTTCAGCAAAGCCTCAGGATACAAAATCAATGTGCAAAAATCACAAGCAGTCCTATATACCAACAATAGACAAGCAGAGAGCCAAATCATGAATGAACTCCCAATTGACTCACAATTGCTACAAAGAGAATAAAATAAGAATACAGCTAACCAGGGACAGGAAAAATCTCTTCAAGGAGACCTACAAACTACTGCTCAGGGAAACAAGAGAGGACACAAATGAGTGGAAACATATTCCAACCTCATGAATAGGAAAAGTCAACATCATGAAAATGGCCTTACTGCCCAAAGTAATTTATAGATTCAATGCTATTCCCTAGTCTAGGAGCAATAAGCTATACAATATAGCCTAGATATGTAGCAGGCTATACCACCTACTTACACCTAAGTTTGTGTAAGTAGACTCTATGATGTTTGCACAACGATAAAAATTCCCTGATGAAATATTTCTCAGAACATATCTCCATCGTTAAGTGACTCTAGTTCATATCCTTATTGTTAAATGACTCATGAACACACATAGCTTTTGAGCATATATATATATATATTCATCAATTCCACAGGCCCTACTTATCTCAATTGTCTCAAACCTGGCCCCACGCATTTATTTTACTTGCCTGGCCCCTTTAGGCATCCGCATTTGGAGTCTGACCCAGATCTTCCCATATAATCCTTTTTTTTCTCCCTTTAACTCCTTAATACTTGGCCCTTCTATTTTTTATTCTTGTTTAATAATTTTGTTTTATTGTATTGGTACTAAGATATATCATACTTAGGCTGTCTAAAATCCTTCTGGAGAAATAGATGGGGCATAAAGATGTAACACACTGTTTGTCTCTCCACATATACTTGTATTCCCAAGGTTAATTATTTAAGAGTGTCTGCTTTGATCATATTACCAAATGACATTGTGTTAGAATGCACATCAAGGCTCAGCCAGTAAGCATGTTCAGAGTTCACAGAGTCAAGATTTGCCAGAGATTGGATGGAAATGTTGGAGCCTAATTCCTTGGGAGGATGACCAGATGGTGGGGTGGGTGTAGTTTAGAGTGAAAGGTACTCTTCTTAAGGATCGTATTATGTAGCTTGAGAACGAAGATTAAAATTTATTAGCTTCAGTAAGATCCTGTGCCTTCTGGAAAATGGTCAATTGGTGAAAATATTGACCGTTACTGTGTCATAGTGGGCCACCTTATTTTTTCCCCTGGACCTTTCTGCAAATTGTTCTCCATGTTAAGCTGCTCATCACATCTGTCGCCCCTTTTCTTCTACGGATATTTTTCTACATTATTTTAAAGGGTAAGAAAACAGGAGGCTGCTGTCAAATTAGGGAACTTCGTGAAGTGGGTAGTGAATAGCCCCTGGATTAGAAGGCTAAAAGAAGGATTTAGAATGATTTGTGAGTCATCGATTTCCCTTTTTTCTAGTTACTGGGGATCAATGAGGGATTTATTTACAACGTGTACCCCACCCACTTCACACATGCTTTAGAGGTGGCTAAGTCCAACTGCTCAGTGTTGGTAGACATGTTAGAGGTCATATGCTGCAACCTGTACATAATATCTGAATTATCTGTCAATTGTTATCCAGCTTCTGTTTGAATGTTTCAAATGATAGTGAATTCATTACCTCATGAAGCATGAGTCCTACTGTGGCATATCTCTAAATGTTCAGTGTTTCTTATGTCAAATTAAGATCTGTGTGAAGTAGTGGATAAGGAGCAGGACAGAACTAATGTCAAGATTCAGTCTTCCTTCATTTGACTCTGGGGAAGCCACTTTGTCTCTCTGAGTCTGTTTACCAACTATAAAAGAAGAATAATACCTTGTTTTGCAGATTGGACCCCACTTCATGGGTGGTCTGAGGATTACATGAGACCATGTATGGAAACCGTACGTCCCTTGCATGGCGCGTGAAAGGAGCTCAACAATGTTTGGTTAAAAATGTTTTAAATGTATTTTTAGCTATTCCTTTGGTAGTCTAGGGAATATGTACAATCTCCTCTCCTCATGATGTCTTCACTAAAATAACTGAAAATACCAGCTGTATTCATCTAGAGCCATTGCCCAACCAACAAAAAGCCTGGCCATCTCTAAAGGTTTTCCCATGCTGTGAGTTCAGACCCTTCTCTCTGATTGCCATTCTCTGTAGTTGCTTTACTTTGTTAGAGCAACCCTGAAAGTGTGGGGCCCAACCAGCATCCTCACACTTCATGCAGAAAAGCCTACTGATTAACCAGCATCCCTCTGCCCCAGCCCCAGCCCAAGCTTATGAGGCAACCCTTCTACAGAGCCCCCATTGCTTTGTTGAAAAGCTCTTCCGTCATATTATGTCTTGTAGCAAGGAAGACGGCCTGGATTCTCAAGGGACAAACCACTTGCCAGAATATCTTTAATTTTAATACTTCAATTACCCTCTAGTGTCTCTTCATGGTCACCATCAGTTTGTGCTAATTTCTTGATTATTCTGCCCAGGCAGTAGTAGAAGCTGATCTTCTCCTGAGTTCTCAATTTTCATATTTCTTAACTGTAATTAGCTTTTATCAGACTCCAGATGCTTCTCATCAAAATGCAGTTTTTAAATTGCAGACCTATTGGAAAATGGAGGGGCCATGGTCCTAAGCAGCCCAGGATATGGAGGCCCTATGGAAATGAACTATTCACCAGTAGAAACCTGGCTAAATTTGCATGGGTCAGTCCTTAAACTGACCCATGAAACTGGTGAAAAACCTGAGATCAGAAGATAGGCCACTTTCCTCTGTCCTTGGCTGGCTGGGTGACCTTAGGTAAGACTTTCTCTTTCTATGCAGGTGAAGATTAACGACCGCCTTACTTGCCTAAAATGTTTTTGTGTGAAGGCAAACATGAATTTATTGATGAAGATATGCTTTGAAAAGCACAAGTTCTGTATTTATGCCAGGCTTGTATGACATTAATAATCACCATTCTAACACCAGATGGGCTGGTTGTAAGTGGGACTGCAATGTTTGTGCATAAAAATAGACCACTGGTCATGAGACTGGGGCCTCAGGTGATTTGGGTTAGCCCCAGAATGTTGTTATGGGTCTGGGGTCCCAGACATGGACTCCTTGACAGCAGCTTGCCCCTTTTAGTCTTCTCTTTGCCAGGCCTGCCTCACTAGTATGTTTGCGGTAATAACCTGTGCTCTAATCCTTACTGTAACACAAAATTATTAACCTGCCACTGGCCCCAGCCAAGGCAAAGCCACACTTACCGTGTCTAGAGCCTGAGCCCAGATGTTCCCCTCCCACTGCCAAGGCCCATTCCTCTGGCTGCTTCATCAGTGTGGAGCACCTTCTCTCTGCTTTCCTCTGTCCTGGTTCATGCTGCACCCAACACACCTCTCCAGTTTCATGATGTGGCCCAACTGGGATAAACCGTACAATTTCAGAACTTCCATGTGACATCTCTATACTATGTAATACTTTATACTCTACCTAGTATTTTCACGTATGATATTTCAAGTGTGAAACAATATCTAGTAGTCTTCAGAACTAGGCATACATAATGCTAACTTCTAGAAAAAGCTTTTAGTAATGAAAGTGTCAAATTCCCTTTGCCTTTTGATATGCTAAGCAGACCCCACTAGCAGGTTTCCATAAGACCAACAAATGCTGTGCTGAAGATTTTGGTAGGCAGAAGCACGATGCTCCCAGAGATGTTTGTTATACTCACCTCGAATCAGACTGAAGACAAATTAACTGGATTTTTATGACAACTCAGGGCCTCTGGGTTTCAGGAGAGCTTTTCCAGCCGTTCCCAATGGGCAGAGAAGGTTACACTAGCAAACGGGCTACAACACTCAGGTCTGTGTTGCATTTTTCCTCCCTAAGTCTTTGTTTCAATACCATATGCAACTGGTTTTGCTGGAGCCATGTTTATTTTCTTTGTCCCAAACCTAGCTATTGTAAAATTCTCTGAGGTTAAAAAAATGCAAGACAATAAAACCTTAGGGGGAAAATACAGGCCACTGGCTCAGAGAATGTATGTGTGGGAGGCATTCTAGGGCCTCAGCTACTCTGAGCCACACAACTTGACCTTTGGCACAGGGTCCCTGGGTGGAGAAGTATTATCTTCCACATGGATCCCTACTGAGACTGTGGATTATTTCTTAATCCAGAGTGTGGGTTGGGGCAAATTATGAGCCTATGATGCCCATATCTCAGTTGAGAAGGATGAGGCATGTGTCAAGTTTCCATGGCAGCACTTTGAGCTTGGAGAGCTTGTAAGCCAGATTTACAGTGGCAAGGCCTTTGCCTGAACCCAGGAATTCATAAGCCCCAGAGGAGTTTTCAGACCTCCAGGTAATTTTGAGCATTCTTTGATGCTGAAAAGTAATGCATGTTACACATTCTACCCCAAGATCCATTATTTATGCAAAGTGCAATTCTTGGTACAGCAGAGAGAGCGTTATCATACAATGAGATTTTTCTGTGGCCCTTTCATGTCTGGTAACATAAAATTTTTCCTTAAATTCAGATTCAAGTTCTAACTTCATTTACACGTTATTGAAAGCATTACAAAGCATAAATCAGTTCAATTTTTAAAGTTTCTGTGTGATATTTTGAGAGCATCCAAATTCCCCTGCTTGTCTGGACTCTTTCCCACTGCCTGCCACAGCTAGTGGCAGGCGAAATAACTGTGGAGAAAAAGCAGGTTTTCAGCGGCGGCTCAGATTACTCTGTCACCCTTCCTACATGGCAGACAGGCCCCTGCTGACATGGAGAATGAAGACAAGAAAATTACTTCATTACAGTGTGTCCTGATCAATTACAAACGTCTAGGAGTCAGGTCTGTCCATCTGCTGCTCTGGTCTGGCCCTGGACATAACTCTGGGTTATGAAAACAAGGATTGTGTTGTCTTAGGCCCCAGGAATTAGCAAGTGAGAGAGGTTTTCAAATCCCCAACCAGAGTTGTTCTTCTGCTGTATGTTCCTATTGTAGTCAATGTGTTCCAGCTGGACGGCCTTTGGAAATCATCTAATTTACTCGTTCATGATCCAAAGGTCCAGAGAGGGTGAGTCGCTTGCTCAAGCTCACAATGTAAGTTCATAGCAAAGTCAAGCCTAGATTTGAAAGAACATGTCAGGTATCAAACACTGGTACCCTAAGTGATGGCAGTGAGGTTTAGTTTTATCAGTAAATGTTTCCCTTCACTCTCTTCCAGCAACCAGTGTCGCCAGATTCTCTAGAGCTCACCTCTTTGATGATGGCTGATATATCCTAGGATGTAGGAGCCTGGCTTCCTGGGGAGTCCAGGTTTATGTCAGTTGTCCCCAGATCATTATTCTTAACATCAAGCGCTTTCTAAGTACTTTATGTTTATTCCCTCACTCAATTTTTATAGCCCTATGAACTAGGTTCCACTCTTTTCATCAAGGCTTAGAGAGGTAAAGTAACTAACCGGAGGCCACACAGCTATTAGATGGTAAAGCTGAGACAAGAGACAGGAAGTCTGGCTTCAGAGCCCACCTTTTAAATCACTATACTCTACACGTCCACTATCCCTTGCCTGAAACTCTTGGAGCCAGGTGTGGTTCAGAGTTTTACAAATTTCAAATTTTAAAAAGGCAATAAAGTGCATATATTGTGTATTACATAATACTAGGGCAGCAACTTCTAATCAAACAAATGATGTTTCTGCAGTAATAAGTAGGATTATTCACATTATGAATCTGGCACCTGCTTCCGAGAGGGGTGTACATCACTCTGGGTTTAACAGCATGGTGACGTATTCCTTGATACCACCATTTTTGGTCTTCCAAAATTGAAAGTTTGATTTATCTTGCCAAATGTATGAGTGGCATGGATAAAAATGATTACTCACATGTGGAGAGAGGACAAAGACTTGTCCCTTAATGGCTGCATGTAATTCTCATAACAGCCCTGAGATGGACATAGGCCCCTCGCAACCTCAGAGCACCTTGGCTGGAGAGTTTTTGGGGATACTCTGAAATATTATATTATTCATAGAACCAAGAACAAGTAAATTTAAACTGCTAAATTCCTACATTTTGGGGAGGCATGCTTAGTGGTTTATTACTTAAATTATTTCCTAAAGAATATCTATTAAATTCAGGACATTCAGCGTGTAGTTGAATTTTTAGATTTTTAAATGGTAGAAGAAACTATGTGGATATTAAAAGATTACAAACAGATCTGAAAAATATTGTTACCGAGATGACAAAATAAAAACACCTGTAAACAGAAGAAGAAAAAAAGATTGCAAAATATACTTCGATTTTACTCAAACCGGAGTAAAAACTAATGAAAAGCTAAATACGATGTAGACAACTGCAAAGAACAAAATTTTCCTGAGCAGACAACAAATGAAGAATCATGTCTTTAGTGAAGAAATTTATATAGAAAGGTGACTTACGTAAAGTAGATATAAAACTAATGCAACACTTAAAGCATTTTTGTCTACTCAAAACTAAGGGTATAGTTTTAAAAATCCAGTTTGTGATACATCATTACAGTCTAATTAAAATACATGAAAAGAAAATGCTAGATATGCTCATCCAAAGAGGCTGTCTCTATAGGCTTTTTGGCGAGAGGGGCCATATGAGTAGGAGGAGTGAACATGCCACTCTAGCCTTCAACATATCCCAAGAGATCCTCAAGCACGAGACACCTACCACTTATACATGGCATCATCTGCAATCCACGGCAATTTAGCTCTCAGAAAACTTTTTCTGAGGACATAGGAGTGCAAGGTTGAAATCACTATTTTTACAAAGTTAACAACCAATGCCTTACACATATTTGAGACTGAATAGTAGCCAAACTAGGCTCTTCTGTTCTCCTATCCAGAAAGTCCTTAAAGCAATGGAATAATTTTCCAAGATCATGAGGCCAGCCCATGCAGAATTGAGACATACCTTTAATGTATTCTCCAGTCCAAGCCTCATTACTACAGGACCAGGCATCTATGTTATGGTTTTACTTTTGTCAACATTCTCACCTGTTATTTCTACTTTTAACACAGTATTGGCCCTGTGATATATAAGACAAGCATTATTATTCCCATGCTGCAGATTAAGGAAATCAAGATCTAGAGAAGTTAAAGCACTTACCTGAGATCCAAGCAGTAAATCTCTAATGTAAATCTTAGGCTGAAGCTCTTTGCACTCTACTATATTCTTTTGATTTGCACTTTAGACATGTGTCTCTGATCTCCTAAGGGTAGAGCAAGACTAGGACTCTGGTGGATAGATGCATGGAAATGGTGTCTGGTCACTGACTCTTAGGGCCATAGGTCTACTGCAGTGCCTTCCTTGCATATTGTCCGTGCTTAACAACTACTGTTCATTTTCCCTTTTCTTTGAAGGAGAGTTCAAATGTTTCAATGCTTGCTCATTAAAGCCATCCATCTTTTACCTCATAAAATAACAAACTATACTAGCAGGGTTATATCTTTCTTGTCTTTAGGGTTAACCATGTAACTGGAAAATTAAAATTTTTTTTTTTTCCTGATCAATTCATAATAGTGTCAGTCCTTCAAAATCTCTTCATGGTCTCCTCAAGCTGTCACCTCCAAATTTACCACTTATACAGTCCAGCTGTCTTTTGCTTTTGATAAAATGACTTAGCTACAAAAATTAAAAATATTGTTACATATTTTGATTGAAATCTGAAGAAATGGATTCCTTTAGTACTAGTTGGGGCTTTCCGGAGAAATAGAGTCAATGGGATATATTTAGAAATATAGAAAGAGATTTAGTGTGCAGAATTTGCTTGTGTAATTATGGAGTCTGAGAAGTCCTGCAATCTACTGTCTGCAAGCAGGAGACCATAGAAAGCCATGGTATAGTTACAGTTGAAGCCGCCCGAAGGCCTGAGAACCAGGGAGCCAATGATATGAGTCCTATTCCAATTCCAAAGACCTAAGAATGGGGAGTGGGTATAAATCCTACTCCAAATCGAAAGGCCTAAGAACTGGGGAACAATAGTGTAAGATCTGGTACAAGTCCAAAGGCTGGAAAATAAAAAGCACCCATGTCCAAGGGCAGGAGAAGATGGATGTCTCTGCTTAAGCACAGAGAGTCAATTTGCCCATCCTCTGCCTTTTTGTTCTATCTAGGCTCTCTGTAAATTGGATGATGGTCACCCACAATGCTGAAGAAAATATTTTTACTAGGCCTAGCAATTCAAATGCTAGTCTTTTCTAAAAACACACACTATATTAGCTCCTTTTCACACGGCTAATAAGGACATACCCAGTACTGGGTAATTTATAAAGAAAAAGAGGTTTAGTGGACTCACAGTTCTACATGGCTTGGGTGGACTCAATCATGGCAGAAGGCAAAGGAGGAGCAAAGGCATGTCTTACATGGCAGCAGGCAAGAGTGTGTGTGCAGGGAAACTGCCCTTTATCAAACAATCAGATATTGTGAGACTTATTCACTATCACAAGAAGAGCATGGGAAAAACCCTCCCCCATATTTCAATTACCTCCCACTCCCACTGGATTCCTCCCAGGACACGTGGGGATTATGGGAACTACAGGTCAAGATGACATTTGGATGCGGACACAGCCAAACCATATCAGTTCACCCCTGGATGCTCCCCAACCTCATATCCTCACATTTCGAAACCAATCATGCCTTCTCAGCAGTACCCCAAAATTTTAACTCATTTCAGCATTAACTCAAAAGTCCAAGTCCCAACTGTCATCTAAGACAAGGCAAGTGCCTTCCAGCTATGAGCCTGTAAAATAGAAAGCAAGTTAGTTACCTCCTAGAGACAACGGAGGTACAGGCATTGGGTTCCCAGTCCAAACAGGATAAATTGACCAAAACAAAGGGACTACAGGCCCCATGCAAGTCCAAAGTCCAGGGGGGCAGTCAAGTCTTAAAGCACCAAAATGATCTCCTTTGACTCCATGACTCACATCCAGGTCATGCTGATGCAAGAGGTGGGCTCCCATGGCCTTGGGTAGCTTGGCCCCTGTGGTTTTGCAGGGTATAGCTCCCCTTCCAGCTGCTTTCATGGGCTGGGGTTGAGCATCTGTGGCTTTTCCAGGTGCATGGTGCAAGCTGTTGGTGGCTCTAACATTGTGGGGTCTGGAGGACAGTGGTCCTCTTCTCACAACTCCACTAGGCAGTGCCTCAGTGGGGACTCTGTGTGGGGGCTCCTACCCTGCATTTCCCTTCTGCTCTGCCCGAGCAGAGGTTCTCCATGAGGACTCCACCCCTGCAGCAAACTTCTGCCTGGACACCCAGGCATTTCCAAACATCTTCTGAAATCTAGGTGGAGGTTTCCAAACCTCAATTCTTGACTTCTGTATACCCACAGGCTCAACACTACATGGAAGCTGCCAAGACTTGTCTTTAGGGTTAACCATGTAACTGGAAAATTAAATTTTTTTTTTTTTTCCTGAGCTGTACTCTGGCTTCTTTTAGCCATGGCTGCAGTGGCTGAGATGCAGGACACTAAGTCCCTAAGCTGCACAAAGCGGGGGAGTCCTAGGTCTGGCCCATGAAACCATTTTTCCTTCCTAGGTTTCTGGGCCTGTGATGGGAGGGGCTGCCATAAAGGTCTCTGACATGCCCTGGAGACATCTTCCCATCGTCTTGGTGATTAACATTTGTCTCCTTGTTACTTATGCAAATTTCTGCAGCCAGCTTGAATTTCTCCCTAGAAAATGGATTTTTCTTTTCTACTGCATCGTCAAGTTGCAAATTTTCCAAACTTTTATGCTCTGTCACCTCTCGAACGCTTTGCTGCTTAGCAATTTCTTCCACCAGATGCCCTAAATCATCTCTCTCAAGTTCAAATTTCCACAGATCTCTAGGGCAGGGGCAAAATGTCACGTCTCTTTGCATAGCAAGAGTGACCTTTACTCCTGTTCTCAACAAGTTCCTCATCTCCATCTGAGACCACCTCAGCCTGGATTTCATTGTCCATATCACTATCAGCATTTTTTGTCAAAGCCATTCAACAAGTCTTTAGGAATTTCTAAACTTTCTCACATCTTCCTGTCTTCTGAGCCCTCCAAGTCTCTAGGGAGTTCCAAAGTTTCCCACATTTTCTTATCTTCTTCTGAGCCCTCCTAACTGTTCCAACCTCTGCCTATTACCCAGTTCCAAAGTCACTTCCACATTTTCAGGGATCTTTACAGCAGCACCCCACTCTACTGGTACCAATTTACTGTATTAGTCTGTTCTCATGCTGCTAATAAAGACATATCCAAGACTGGGTAATTTATAAAGAAACAGAGGTTTAATGGACTCATAGCTCCACATGTCTGGGAAGGCCTCACCATCATGGTGGAATGCAAAAGAGGAGGAAAAGCACATCTTACGTGGGGTCAGGCAAGAGTGTGTGCAGGTGACCTGCCCTTTATAAAACCATCAGATTTCATGAGACTTATTTACTGTGACAAGAACAGCACGGGAAAAATCTGCCCCCATGATTCAATTACCTCCTACTGGGTCCCTTTCATGACACGTGGGGAATATCAGAACTACAATTTAATATGAAATTTGGGTGGGGACACAGCCAAACAATATCACACACACACACCTAGAAATAATATTTAAACAGCTATCTGGGCATCTGTTAGTCCAGTCAGCTTGACACATATAATCAGCTATCTTAGTTGCTTGTGCTTTTGTTGTCATATCTTAGAAAATGCTGGGTCAAATTGTAGGTGAGTTTTACATTGCCATGGATAGTGCCAAATCAATCTCCAGAAAGATGATCTCTATTTACACTCTCACTAACAGTATAAAAGAGGTCATTTTCTTACTCCCCCTCTTATCCACACCAAGTATAATATAGTGTAGTGTGTTGCCAATGTGATCAGTAGAAAAATGGTATTGCATTGCTTTGATGTACATTTCTGTATTTTGGGTTGAGACTGAGCATATATTCTTATGTCCACTTTAAGAGAACCATCTATTTTGGTACTGTGGTTGTTAGGTTGAGTTAGTTTGGATTTGGATAAGTGTGGGTGATTCCAGGCAAAGATGGCCCTTGGGTCATTGCATTAGCTGTGCATAGGAACTCCAAGGGCCTGAGAGAACTGTTTGTCACCTCCGTTGGCCTGAGCATGTTGACGTCCTGTCACAACACCACAGCATGTGCCCATTCTCCTGCCTCTGGTCCCAAGTGTCAGTACTCAGCTAAGAGGTGAAATAAATGACCTGAATTTCCAACTTTGCCATTTACTTACCATGGGACTGTGGGCCAGTCACCCACACTTTTCTAACCAGAGGCAAGAAGCCATTAGGACTTCTCATTTTGGCATCCCATTACAGTTAGAGTAACCAGATAAAATACAGAATACACAGTTGAATTTGAATTTCAAATGAATAAGGAATAATATTTTAGTACAGCTATGTACCATGTAATATGCTAAATTATTTTTACTAAGTTTGGCAACACTGGCTACAGTGCCAATTCTAGATATATGGTATACTTTTACATTATCCTTTCAGTCTCTCTGAGCCTCAGTATTTTCCTCCGGAATATGGGACTAATAACATCAGCCCTGAAATCCTCATAATGCTGTTGTAGGGATCGAACAGGATAAAGCATATGACATCATTAAGCAAATTATAAAATGCTTTCCAAATGTTAGATGGCAGCATGAGTGCTTATAGTTTACATAAAACTGGCATTATGGAGAGGCTTCCCAAATGAGAAACCCTCTTTTGGGAAGCCTCTTTCTCTCTTTGTCCCTACCAAAATATGTTGAGAGGTTGTTTTGGAAAACGTGGATTGCATCTCAGAGACGGTGGTGGCATAGAATGAGTCACCATTATCTTCTCCAATGCAAACATAACAATGTTTCATATTTTGTACTAAATAAGCACTTGGGTTTAAATATAACTCTTTCTGTTAAATCGATATTTTAAAAAATGTCTGCATGGGGTAATTATTTTTCCTAAAGAGTGCCAGGAATACATTGCAGCCTCCTTCCTGCTTAACAGTGTGTAGTAATAAAAGGTCTATCACCCTCAGAATGCTTATTATGGTGACAAATCACTTGGAGAAGGGGGAAATGATTTAGTACCTGCTCAATTCCATTTATTCAGATTCTGCACATTCCAAATCTGAGGCATGCAGCCCTGTGTGGAGGGCAAGCAGGAAGCAGTGGTTTAGGTGAAAGGTATTGGGTCAGTTTTCCACCTGGATATTGTTTCCAAATTGTAGCCAAGCAATTAAATTTTTTATTACTGAAGTTTGATCGTCTCCCTCGTGCCACCACCTCTCCCCAAATAGCAATTCTCTTGTCTTCCCATTGAAGTGAGCCCTGCTGTAACTTTAAGAGCATGAAAGAAAATGTTGGGAGGAGGTCAGTGTGCAGGGCACCCAGCAGGTTTGATGTGTCAGTGGATAAATGATGGGATCACATCTGGAACAGTTTGGTGAATAAATAAAATGTGAAACCTCATATATCACTGCCCACCTTCCAATCTGTAAGGGAAAGAGCAAATAAATTCTCTAATGACCTTGTAAAGCACATAAAAGATATTGAATAAACTCTAGAAATTTTGTGGCAAAAAGCGTCCATATTAAATAACAAATTTTAGAGTGAGAAAATACTTGAAATACAGGATGAGTCTTCCTCATAAAGTGCCGTTTTATTTTATGTGTTATTTATTAGTCCACATTTACATAGCTCCAAATAATATAACTTAGATTATAACGCAGTTTTACAGAAACACTTTTCTTTCAGATAAATTCCCAGAGGAGTTTTATATTTATGCCTAGAAAATAGTTGTTCTCTATTTTTATGGCTTTGCCTGCCACAAGATTCTGCCATCTCCAGCCATCATTAGTTTGTGCATTTTTTCCCGTGCCATTCACTTTGGGAAATCTTGGGGACAACACAGTTACAGGGAATTCTATCTGCCAGATATGAATCAGAATTGGGGTGCAGCTGAGTGCTCCTTGGGACAGGTTTAGGAGGAAGAGGAGGCCAGAAGTGACTTGTCTTGGATCTGTCAAGGTTCTATCACACATATTATTTACTTTCAGGGGTCATCTATGTACATTTCTTATTAAAGAGCAATTGACAAGCAGGTGGTATCCTGGCCACTGCCCCTGGAGGACTGGATTCTTGTCTCAGTTCTCTCCCTAACTTTCTGTGTGATCTCAAACAAGCTTCTTCTCTCCCTCTACTTCCTCATCTGAAAAATACATGAGGAGTGGGCCTTCATGCGCTCCAAAGGCCCTCCCACCTCTGGCATTTCTTGAGTCTCTGATTTGTCAGGGTGAACAGGAAGCAGCTGTCTGACCAACAGGTGAGTGCGATCATGGTACCGAGAGACACAGGCAAGTGAAACCCTTCCCCAATTCCTTTGATGATTGTAAAAGAGAAGAGAAGCTTTTTATAGCCAAATCTTGAGCTTTGCGGTTGTTTTTAAAAAGTCACATCTTCAGTCAGCTCTGTGGGCAGATGTAGCAATTCAGAGCAATGGCCACAGTTCAATCCGTGTGATGCATCGTTAATGAAGGCAGGGTTGCTTTGGAGGGTCTGACCAAACTTTACAAGTGTTCAACTAGTATTGTATCATGCCAGGTCTGAAAATAGGGGAGCCAGCTGCCCTCCCTGTCTCATTCCTCATGTGATACCTTGGGGCCACTTCTCTTGCAGTTAAATAAGCCTGATTGAGGCTGACCATTCCAGAAGCCTGGTTCAGGCCCTTGGAGAATAGCATAGTTTGTTCACTTTTCCTATCTTATTTCATTCCTCTCTGTCCAACCAGGATGACTGATCCACAGGAAAGCTGCTGGCTTCTGGGTCTCCTCACTGTTGCTGTAGAAGGACTTCATATTGTGATAATGACGCTCATGGTCATAGCTCTTAGTGACCTTCTCTTTTGCATGTATTGACAATATCTGCAAATACTTTGTTAAGGATGCAATTAGGCAGTTGTTTCCCCAAATGAGAAATGGTCAGCTAGCTCTCATAATTGCTCCAGCAGTTGAGTATTTACAGGTATATTCTGGCCATCTCTAGCATCAGACTGCCTTGGGAGAGAAAGTTTAACAGGGACCTTTTAATGATATGTCCCTTAATTACTTTGTTGCTCATTTTATGTGCTCCTAAGTGAGAAATTCTTAGAATTACTTCAGCCCATTTTTCCCTTCTGTGATCCCAGCGACTGTGTGTTCCAGAACTTTTGGAGTGGGGACATACGCTCTGTTGCTAGTTGCTGAGTTTGTGATCTGAGTATGAAAAGCCAGCTCTCTGCCTTCCAAAAGCATTTGTAGTGGGGGCAAGATCTTTCTTTGTCCCTCAGCTGTTGTTGGCTCATTACCATCTTTCTTCTGTGTTTAGTTAGGAAAGAGGGTAAAGTTGAAATCCAATCATGGGAAGAATTGATTTCAGGTCCATTTTGGGGTATGTCATTAGACACACATTTGGAGATTTAGAAGAGAATGTCATTTATTGGTGAGACAGGATTTGGCTGTTGTCCTCCCACCTAGAGGTTAACCTTGTCTGAATGAGAGCACTGTTTACTATGTGGCAGGTAGTCTTAACCTATATTGGTACCCTGGCCCCTTTGGTGGTCTGGTGAATCCTATAGGCCCATATCAGAAAATGGTATTTAAATGAATATAATAAAATAAATGAGGTTACAAAAGACACAAATAATATTGAAATATAGTTATAAAATGTTTTTACAAACAAATTTGTAATACAGTAACATATGTACTCCTTGCTATGAACAAGTACTATAATTTTAGAGTAGTGAGTATAAATGACATTTTGAGATATGTTCAATAACTCTAATCTAGATACAGATTTGCAAATATCTATAATTTATCTTGATAACATGTCAAAAGTACTGCTAATACTGCTGTGGTTTATTACCTATATTCATTAATTAGGGGAAATTCTAAATCTACTTAGAAGTTGGTGAAATTAACAACATAACTTTTTTCCAATCCAAGTTCACAGTTTGCAGGTCAAGAACCCCTGCTAGAAGAGGACAGGCCCTGAGCCAGGTGGCAGGAGTCTAGGCTGCTAGTTCCCTCCTTTTTCTCTTCTGAGCAGTGTGGTCTTATGGAAGAGAGCTGCTCCCCCAGAGAACATCCTTCCTGTACCTGCAAACTTTCATTCTTTTTCCAGCTCTGCCAATCATTTTCTATGTGACTGAGGTTAAATCACTTATTCAATTTGAACTTCAATTTTCTCAATTGTGGAAAGAGACGGGTGGGTTAGATAATTTCTTGAGATCTCTTCCAGTTGTAATATTTCTGATTCTATGACACCATTGAAAAACTTCAGTCATACCAATTCTGGGAAAAGCAGATAATCTGGCATTCCGTAGTTTTGGGTTAAGAGCACAGCTTTTCTAGTTACTAATTTGTGATCTTGGGCCAATTACTTGGCCTGCCTCAGCCTTAGTTTCCTTATCCATAAATTCGGTGAAATAATAATATCTACTTCATGGAGTTAATGTGAAGAAGCATCAACCAGAGAAGGTTTTTTGTTTTTTTTTTTTGAGACAGAGTCTCGCTCTGTCGCCCAGGCTGGAGTGCAGTGGCGCAATCTCAGCTCACTGCAAGCTCCGCCTCCTGGGTTCACGCCATTCTCCTGCCTCAGCCTCTCTGACTAGCTGGGACTACAGGCGCCCACCACCACGCCCGGCTAATTTTTGTATTTTTAGTAGAGACGGGGTTTCACCGTGGTCTCGATCTCCTGACCTCGTGATCCGCCCACCTTGGCCTCCCAAAGTGCTGGGATTACAAGCGTGAGCCACCACGCCCGGCCCAGAAAGGTTTTAATTGGTTTATGTATTTCTCATCTGGTCCATAAAGGACTTGAGAGGGCTTGATGATGCATACCCAGTCCAGCATGTGACTCATAGTAGGTCCTCAAAAAATGACTCGGATGATCGTTAGACAGTGATGTCCCATTTTTTTGTTTTAATTAGTTCCTTCAGAGCTGGTGTCATGAATCAGGCTGCCACTGAGAAGAGGTACCATACATTGGTTCTAATCACCACCATCCACCTGTGTTAACAGCCTTGTTTTTACAAGTGAAAAACTGAGGCTCCAAAGTTCAAAGATTCACTTCTCTCTACCTTTCTCTCTCTCTTCATCTCTCCTTCTCACCAGAATAGGCACTCTGGCATTTTCCTTTAGTATCTTAACTTCGTGATAAAATGTCAAAGCTAATTTTATTCTCTTCATTTCTGTTAAAAGCATCACAAAGAGTTAATATTTTGGAAAAGCAAAAAATGTAGGTTAGCAGACAGCAAAATTTTGAGCTTCCTCATGGCTTCCTTTTTCAGGTAAAATGTGGAACTGGCTGTCAAATGAGATAAATGGTGGCTTGATTCATGAAATTATTATTGAAGGCATCACGAAAATTTAGCAATTATTTTTAAAATTAAAAAAATGCTCTCTAAGATCATGATAGTTGTTAATGTGCTTCCTCATTTCCAAATCCTGGTGTCAGGAGTGCCCATTTGTTTTGTTTTGTTTTGTACAGCATAAAAATTTGAAGAAAATACAAATACCCAATAAGGAAATTTGGATTCAGCTAATGTAATGCGTACATAGGAAGACCAAAAACCTAAATGGGGTGAGTAATTTTCATATCTTGTTGGTTTTTAAAATCCTCAGGAGCACTCCTTCCATTGCAGAACGGGCTGATTACTAGAGACCTATGGCTAGCCTAGCACTGGGAGCCCTGGGCCAGTTTGCACATTGCCTATCTTCCTAAGTAGATTGCTAAGGTTCACATCTTATAGGTCCTCCTTCACACCCCCTCAGCCCAGGAGAAAGACCCCTCTGACCTTAGACCTTAGGATGACTGTCACCATCACCATTATTGACCATTGCTGGACCATTAGCTGGACCATCCCCATCCTATCTAAGTCCCTCTTTCTCCTAGAAGCATGTAAGTTTACCATTTGGCAGAAAAAAAATGGCATCTTCTGGGGCTTCTGGGCTGTCAACACAAGAGGAATGTGTTTCATACATATGGCAGCAGGAGAGATTGATAGAAATATGACCTATCACATAAAGTCTGTTTCACTCTTTTAAAGAAATATGGCTAGAGAAGGAGAAGGATTCTGCTCATGAGAACCTTCCCTGTTATGTTCTATTACAGTGGAAACATTGTCTTGGTCAGAGGCCTGTTTCTAAAACATTCCCAGGATTTTACATTTTGAAACCAAAAAAAGGAAAGAAAGTTTTCTGTTATAGTCTGCCAAGGCAAATACAGGGCCAGTCCCCTAGAAACTAGAAATCACAAGATCATGCAGACGGTCTCAAGGGGGTCATCACAGGCCCTGAATGGAAAACGATTGTTCATGCAGAACGTGAGAATATGAAAAGCAAATGTGGTACCTTCCCCCAATGCCTGCCGACCTTGATTGGGATGATTTATTAAAGCATCAGGCAGAGAAAGACAAAATCACCTTTAAGGACTGGCTAATTTCATGTTTTAGTTGCTGGTAAATAAGTTAGTCTTAGATAAATGTACTCATCACGTGCTACAAAGTTTTCTTCTGTGGAGGAAGAAACACCAGTCCTTGAAAATATTCAGTAGACTTACATGCCAAGTCCACCGTTGCTCTCTGTATCTGAGTGTCTGAAGTGTCTGAGAAAGTCCCCACAGTGTAAGGCTCCTTTTGAAATGATTTTGAGGAAATCTTGCTTGAGAGGACATGCTCAAGTAGCTGTCGTCATCTACATAGGGGCCAGCCAGGAAAGCATCCCTTTTCTGCCACCCAAAGCAATTGGGTTATTCAATTAATCCTTATGCCCCCAGCCCCACATCTGCTTGTAAGTCTCTGGCTAAAGTCATTTTCAGAAAGTTTTGCATGGTGTATTGAGAAGGGAAGGCTGCAGGACTGCCACGATCGCCTTGTTGATGGGAGTCATTGTTATTCTTGCTTATGACAGGCTTTTTATAATCTACTTTGCTCACCTCAAAAGGCACATTTTTCCTTATCGGTTCTAAAACAGTAATAAGTATCTCACTGGGTCAGCCCAATGACTTTTTCAGCCTCTCTTTTTGGACATGAGTACTGTATGAGTCTAGGGTTGCCAGACGATTGTGTAGGTTGTGCACTGTACAGCCCTAGGGGACGCCCCTCACTTAGTAGATGGAAAAGATTTGTGTATTTCTTAGAGAAGTTGTCTAACTAAAGTAAGTAAAGTGTCTAGAGGGAGGGGCACTTCTTCTTTTATTTTCACAAAGGCTAACAGCAGCCTTGAGATGGGACATCTTCTGAAATTAAACTGTGTACTCTGAGATTCCCATCTGACTATACAACATTAGAATGAAAAGGGTTTAGCAGAGAAAATAGAGACCCAAGGGGAAGAAGGAACTTGCTTAAGGTTGCACAGCAAGCCAGAGGCAGAGCTGGAGTTAGAATCCTAACCTGTCTTCCCCTCCTTCATCCTTTCCACTGCAGCCATTTTGTACCTCTCAACTGTGCCTATATTGCAGCCATTCTGTTTGGTTGGTATATGCCAGGTAAATGCATATCATAAGTTTGGCCCCAAATGAGCCCATTTCATTCAAGTATTCCAGGATTCAGCCAACATTCTTTCTATATCTTCTGTAATTGGATAAACATTTATACAGTTTTATACTATAAACTATGAAATGCAGGTTTTTCTTAGAAAATTTTCTCCCAGGCTTGGTTCTTACAAAATGAGGATTCCCCAATCATGCAGGCTGTTGTCCTCTGGCAGTTTGCCCATCAACCACAGAACAGCTGTTCTACTGTGACTTCCGTGCTCAAACATGATATATATATCTCCCCATTGACTATGGGCTAAAGTCCATTTTCTTCAGCTTGGCAAATACGACCCTCTGTGATCTGGCCACTGTCTACCTTCCATTCTCATCTCACAGACCAAGTATGTATCTCTGACAGTGGTCACCCAGCCTGCCTGCTGTCCACCGAACATCTTCCATTCTTTCCTGGTTCCACGACTTTGCTGTAGCTACTCTATTTCCCAGAAACACATTTCCTCACCCTTCTTTGTCTGCTAAAGCATTACTGGACCTACAAGGCCAAACTCCCATCCTTTCGTCTCCATGGAGTCTTCCTCTTTCTTCCTCTTTGACATGACTACCTGCCCCATTCACTAAGAGCACTCTGCATCTCTCTTGGATTATTAATTATATCTGGATTGTTTGTGTGCCTGTCTATGCTCCCAGTAGCCTAGACAGAGGGCTCGAACAGGGATGGGGACCATGCTGTCTTGTTAACTACTTTTAGAAAAAAGCTTTCTACAGACTATGCACTCAGTAAATGGTGAATGAACTAAAAGTAATTGGTTCATTTGCTTGCATCTATTTATTATTTTATTCAAAATACTTATCAAGTACCTACTCTATGCCAGACACTAGGGAGTTAGTGAGGACGAAGAAAGATGTAGTACCTGGTTCATTTGACCTTACAGATTATGCAGAGACAGGAAAGTAAACAGTTACTAAAGAGTGTGGCCAGTGTCACTACAGAATATACACAGAATGCCAAGGAGTGCATAAACATATACTTCCAGGAAAAAGTGACATTTAAATTGAGACTCTAATGATGAATAGGAATTAGCTAGGTGAGGAAAGTGGGAAGGGAGAGCGTTGCAAGCAGAAGGAACAGGATGTAAGAAGGTTTGAAAGTGAAAGAAAGCAAAACTCTTTCAAAGAACTGAGAGAGCAAGCTTTGAACCAGAACAACGGGCAGTGAGAAGACATGAAGCTGGCAAGAGGGAGGGGTCAGAAGGTTCAGGGCCTTGTGAGCCATATCATGGAATCAGATTTTGTCCTAAAAGCAAAGGGGAACTTTTGAAGGGTCTTAAGCAGGGAAATGACACTGTCAAATTAGTCTGTGATTGCATCTACTCCCCATCACCTCTTCCATGTGTCACAGTGGAGGGAGTCTGGCTTTTCCCTGGGTTTATATGATGGTTAGCATCTGTGTCCTCTGGGGCCACTTCCTGTTCCTTAAGTCAGTCACCATCTGTTTTTTTTTTTTTTTTGATTTGTTTGTTTGTTTGTTTCCATTAAAAGGAGAGGCCATTTCTCTCCACTCCACCTGGTCTTTCCTAATGAGGTAGCTTTGAAGGAGCTTCTTCCCCTAGGGTTAGATTCTGATTTCTCTTGCTTTACCTAACTGCCTCTGCTCTCCTAGTCTTTCCTTCCTCCCGAGTGGTGTTTGGCTTTGGTCTCTTTTCCTTCTGATCATTTTTCCAACTCTGACCTGCCCCAGACCTGCCTCCTAGCAAGACCTCTCTGATGGCACTAATTTCATGTCCAGATTTTTTGTGACTGGAAGCCTGAGTGGCTTTGCTCTTTGTTCCCACATCAAATTAGATGATTTTAAATAGTAACCTCTTTGGGCAAGGACTTTTGCTTGTGGTGCTTGAAAGCTGTGTTTACATCTATTCCGATTCCTAAATAATTGCTCCCAGCAATATGCATAGTAACTCGTACGTCACACTGAGAAATCATTGCCCAGGCCCTACTCTGTCTTTGTTTCTTGTCTTTGCAGGGGCACAAGCACAATTTATGGGCCCTTCAGTACTGTCTTTGTGGCAGAACAGCTCTGGCTCATGAAAGCCTTACTGGCAGCAAGCCTGATGTTGACCATTTACACACTCAGAAGAAAAACTTCTTAAGCCCTTAGAGACTTTGAGTTTAAATGTCCTGTTGATGTTCAAAAACTTACAAAGCATTAAAAGATGCTCATTTTTGTTATCTATATAGTAAAATTTCACAAATAGATACACTACTCAACAGTGAGGGAAATGATTTAATGCATTTTGGTACATTTGGTACATCCACTTAACATAGCCTACAACCTTAAAAATGATGATAGTGGTGATATAGCAACAAGCCAGCAAGTCCATGATAAGAGCAAAGGGCAAGTTACGAATTTATGTGTAAAACAATCGTAGCTGGGAAAGTTCTATATGCTTATGGACAAGAGTGGGAAGAGAATATAAAAGACAAAAGTAATTATAACCAAAGTACCCAGTAAATTACAGTTATGAGGTACTTTTAAGTACATTATTTCATTTAATGCTTACAAAATCCCTGGGTGGTTGGCATTATTGTCATGCTCATTCTGCAGGATGAGCATGAAGCTTAGTGAAGCTGAGTGGCTTCAGACCAAAATTGCTAGGGAGTGGCAAAATCAGGACTCAAAAACTGATGGTCTCTGATTATGAGATCCTGTTTGATTCATATAGCTAGTGGGACTGCAGGTACATTAGTCTGTTTTTGATTTCTATTAATGCTATAATGTTGTTATAAAAAGTAATGAATGATAAATGTATAAAAATAACTGGAATATGGAGATTCGGGATACCATTTAGCAAGGAAGTTAATGAGTGTAACTCAGCAAGAATCACAAATTTGTACACACCTAACAGCAGAGTAGCCAAATATAAGAAGCAAAGATTGGCAGAACTGATGAGAGAAATAGTAGTAATACAATAATGCTATGAGATTTCAATAGCCCATTTTCAATAACAGAAAGAACAAACACACAGAAGATCAGTTAGGAAATAGAGGACTTGAACAACACTATAGACCAATTGGACCTAACAGACATATACAAGATGCTTTACTAAACAACAGCAGAATGCACACTATTTTCAAACAAACATAGAATATTCTTTAGAATAGATCACATGTTAGGCCACAAAACAAGTTTTAACAAATGTAACAAAATTAAAATTATAACAAAGATGTTTTCTGACCACAATGGAACAAAAGTAGTAATCAATAGAAAAAGGAAAAAAACTGGAAAATTCAAAAATATGTGGAAACTAAACAATACACTATTGAACAACCAATGAGTCAAAGAAGAAATCACAAGGAAAATAGTAAAATATCTTGAGACAAATAAAAATACAACATACCAAAATTTTTATGGAACGCAGTAAAATAAGTAGTGAAAGGAAGATTTATAGTAATAAATGCCTACATTAAAAGAAGAAAGATATCGGCCAGGCGCGGTGGCTCACGCTTGTAATCCCAGCACTTTGGGAGGCCGAGGCGGGCGGATCACGAGGTCAGGAGATCGAGACCACAGTGAAACCCTGTCTCTACTAAAAATACAAAAAATTAGCCGGGCGTGGTGGCGGGCGCCTGTAGTCCCAGCTACTCCGAGAGGCTGAGGCAGGAGAATGGCGTGAACCCGGGAGGCGGAGCTTGCAGTGAGCCAAGATTGCACCACTGCACTCCAGCCTGGGCGACAGAGCGAGACTCCATCTCAAAAAAAAAAAAAAAAAAAAAAAAAAGAAGAAGAAAGATATCAAATCAACAATCTAACTTCATATTTCAAGGAACTGGAAAAATAAAATGAAACTAAGCCCAGATTTAGTAGAAGGAAGAAAATAATAAATATTAGAGCAGAAATAAATGAAATAGAAAATAGAAAAAGTAAAAATAAAAATAAAAGAACTACGAGTTATGGGTTTTTTTTAAAGATCAAAAAAATTTGATGAACTTTTAACTATACCAAGAAAGAAGACAGAAGACTCAAATAACTAATATCAGAAATGAAAGAGGAGGACCAGAAAAATGGCAGATAGGAGACAGAACTAATGTAAATCTCCCACTTGGATGGACCGATAAGCATGTGGAAACTCACACTGTGAACTTTTTGCTCCAAGAGCAACCACAGGAATATACCAAGAAAAAGGCAAGAATTCATAGACCCTTTGAAAGTAGCAGCTGGCCACTGCAAACTCCATGAGACAGCCAAAAAACTGTGAGTTCCCAACATATGAGAGGGGGAAATGTCTGCCTCTGAACACACATCACTAGTGGGGAACCTAAAAAGCTAGATCATGGGAGAAGAATTTAACCTTATCTAGTGCTGAAATGGATTTAGGGAGTTGAACGATATGTAAAAGACGAAGAGGGTAATTATATAATGACAAAAGGATTAGTCTAACAGGAAAATATCACAATCCTAAATATATTTGCACCTAACACTGGAGCTCCCAAATTTATAAAACCATTACTACTAGACCTAAGAAATGAGATAGATGACGACACAATTATAGTGGGGGACTTCAATAATCCACTGGCAGCACTAGACAGGTCAACAAGGCAGAAAGTCAACAAATAAGCTATGGACTTAAACTATACCCTAGAACAAATGGACTTAACAGATATTTATAGAACATTCTACCCAACAACTGCAGAATATACATTCTTTTCATCAGTACATGGAACATTCTCTAAGAGATACGATATGATAGACCACAAATCAAGTCTCAGTAAATTTAAGAAAAACAAAATTGTATCAAACACTCTCTCAGACCACAGTGGAGTAAAACTGGAAATTGACTCTAAAAGGAACCCTCAAAACTATACAAATACATGGAAATTAAATAACCTGCTCCTGTGTAATCTTAGGGTAAACAATGAAATCAAGATGGAAATTTAAAGATTCCTTGAGCAGAATAATAGTGACACAAGCTATCAAAACCTTTGTGATACAGCAAAAGCAGTACTAAGAGGAAAGTTCACAGCATTAAATGCCTACATCAAAAAGTCTGAAAGAACACAAATAGACAATCTAAGGTCGCACCTCAAGGAAGTAGAGAAAAAAGAACAAACCAATCCCAAACCCAACAGAGGAAAATAAATAACAAAGATCAGAGCAGAACTAAATTAAATTGAAACAAAAAATACGAAAGATAAATAAAAGAAAATCTGGTTCTTTGAAAAGATAAAATTAGTAGATCATTATTGAGATTAACCAAGAAAAGAAGAGAGAATATCCAAATTAGGTCAATTCGAAACAAAATGGAAGATATCACAAACGGTACCAAAGAAATACAAAAGATCTTTCAAGACGACTATGAACACCTTTATATGTATAAACTAGAAAACCTAGAGGAGATGAATAAATTCCTGGAGATATACAACCATCCTAGGTTAAACCAGGAAGAAATAAAATCTCTGAACAGACGAATGACTGGTAGCAAGATTGAAACGGTAATAAAAAAAATTGCCACCAAAAATGTCTATGACCAGGCAGATTCACAGCTGAATTCTGTCAGACATTCAAAACAGAATTGGTTCCAATGCTACTGAAACTATTACAAAAGATAGAGAAAGAGAATCCTTCCTAAATCATTCTATGAAACTAGTATTATCCTAATACCCAAACCAGGAAAGGACATAACAACAACAAAAAAACTGCAGACCAATATCCCTGATTAACATAGATGCAAAAATCCTCCAAAAATTCTAACTGAATCCAACAGCATATCAAAAAGATAATCCACCATCACCAAGTGGGTTTCATACCAGGGATGCAGGGTTGGTTTAACATATGCACGCAATAAATGATACATCACATAAACAGAATTAAAAACAAAAATCAAGGGGCCAAGATGACCTACTAGAAACAGCTGTCGTCGGAGGCTCCCACAAAGAGAAGAACAAAATGGCAAGTGAATCCTGCATCGTCTACAGAGGTATCCAGGTTCTCTCATTTGGACTGACTAGGAGGTTGGTGTGACTCATGAAGAGTGAGGAAAAGTAGAGTGATGTGATGGCCCACCTGGAAGCCACATGGGGCAAAGGGAACTTCCACCCTCAGCCAAGGGAGGCAGTGAGAGATCATGCTACCCTGTCTGGGAAACCACACTTTTCCCACAGATCTGTGCAACCTATGGATCAGGAGATCCCCCCTGTGAGCCCACGCCACCAAGGCCTCTGATCTCCCTGGGACTGAGCCTCTGAGAGGAGGGGCAACCACATTCTCTGTGTATCAGCAGACTTGGTCTTTCCACCTGCTGGCTCCGAGGCATCCAGGCAGTCCAGATGAGTGAGATTCCCCCCAGCACAGTGCTCCCCCTCTGCCAAGGAGTAACCAGAGTGCTTTGTTAAGCAGGTCCTGGATCCTGTGCCTCCTGACTGGGTGAGATCTCCCAAGAGAGGTCACCAGACACCTTATATGTAGGAGCGCTCCTACTGGCATCACGTTGGTGCCCTTCAGTGACAGAGATTCCAGAGGAAGGATCAGGCAGCTGTTGTTGCGGTTCTGCAGCCTCCACTGGTGACACCTCCAGGTGCGGGAGGGACCCAGGAAAATAGGGTCTGAAGTGGGACCCCAGCAAACTGCAGCAGATCTATGGAAGAGTGGCCTGACTGCTAAAAGAAAAACAAACAAACACAAAGCAACAACAACAACAGCATGAACAAAAAAGTTCCCACAAAAACCCCATGCAAAGGTCAGCAGCCTCAAAGATCAAAGCTAGATAAACTCACAAAGATGATAAAGAATCAGTGAAAAAACACTGAAAACTTAAAAAGCCAGAGTGTCTCAACTCCTCCAAATGATCGCAACACCTCTCCAGCAAGGGCACAGAACTGGGCAGAGGCTGATATGGATGAGTTGATAGATGTAGGCTTCAGAAGGTGAGTAATAATGAACTTTGCTGAGCTAAAGGAACATGATCTAACCCAATACAAAGAAGCTAAGAACCATGATAAAGCATTACAGGAACTGTTAACCAGAATAACCAGTTAAGAAAGGAAGATAATGACCTGGTGGAGCTGAAAATCGCAGCACAAGAACTTCACAATGCAACCACAAGTATCAATAGGTGAATAGACCAAGCAGAGGAAAGAATTTGAGAGCTTGAAGACTATCTTGCTGAAATAAGACAGGCAGACAAGATTAGAGAAAAAATAATGAAAAGGAGTGAAGAAAACCTCCAAGAACTATGGGATTATGTAAAGAAAACTGAACCTGCAACTGATTGGGTACCTGAAAGAGATGGGGAGAATGGAACCAAGTTGGAAAATATACTTCAGGATATCATCCAGGAGAACTTCCCCAACCTAAGAAGACAGGTCAACATTCAAATTCAAGAAATTCAGATAACTCCAGTTCTCTGAAAGATACTCCATGAGAAGATGAACCCTGAGGCACATAATCATCAAATTCTCCAAAGTCGAAATGAAGGAAAAAAATGTGAAGGGCAGCCAGAAAGAAAGGCCAGGTCACCTACAACAGGAAACCGATCAGACTAACAGTGGATCTCTCAGCAGAAACCCTACAAGCAAGAATAGGTTGGATGCCAATATTCAACATTCTTAAACAAAAGGATTTCCAACCCAGAATTTCATATCTGGCCAAACTAAGCTTCATAAGTGAAGAAGTAAAATCCTTTTCAGACAAACAAATGCTGAGGGAATTTGTAACCACCAGGCCTGCCTTGCAAGAACTCCTGAAGGAGGCACTAAATATGGAAAGGAAAAACCATTACCAGCCACTAAAAAAACACACTGAAGTACAAAGACTAATGACACTATGAAGCAACTACATTGACAAGTCTGAAAAATAACCAGCTAGCATCATGACGACAGCATCAAATTCACACATAACAATATTAACCTTAAATGTAAATGTAAGTGGGCTAAATGCCCCAATTAAAAGACACAGAATGGCAACCTGGATAAAGAAGCACAATCCAATGGTATGCTCTCTTCAAGAGACCCATCTCACGTGCAAAGACGCACATAGGCTGAAAATAAAGAGATAGAGGAAAATTTACCAAGCAACTGGAAAGAAAAAAGCAGGGTTTGCAATCCTAGTTTCTGACAAAATAGACTTTAAACCAACAAAGATAAAAGAAGACAAAGAAGACCATTACATAATGGGAAAAGTTTCAACAAGAAGACCTAACTATCCCAAATATATATGCACTATCCCAAATATCTATTCATGGAACACACCTCAAAATAATAAGAGCCATTTATGACAGACCCACAGCCAATATCATACTGAATGGGTAAAAGCTGGAAGCATCACCCTTGAAAACCAGCATAAGATAAGGATGCCCTCTCTCACCACTCCTATTCAACATAGTATTGGAAGTTCTGGCCAGGGCAAACATGCAAGAGAAAGAAACAAAGAATATTCAATAGGAAGAGAGAAAGTCAAACAACCTGTGTTTGTAGATGATATAATCCCTTTTTGTTATGTGTTTTATTATTATTATTATTAATACTTTAAGTTTTAGGGTACATGTGCACAACGTGCAGGTTTGTTACATATGTATACATGTGCCATGTTGG
>NW_026652282.1:127837967-127842011 GCF_009828535.3 Hylobates moloch
GTTGAGCAGTGGTTTGTAGTTCTCCTTGAAGAGGTACTTCACATCCCTTGTAAGTTGGATTCCTAGGTATTTTATTCTCTTTGAAGCAATTGTGAATGGGAGTTCATTCATGATTTGGCTCTCTGTTTTGTCTGTTATTGGTGTATAGGAATGCTTGTGATTTTTGCACATTGATTTCGTATCCTGAGACTTGCTGAAGTTGCTTTCAGCTTAAGGAGATTTTGGACTGAGATGTTGGGGTTTTCTAAATATACAGTCATGTCATCTGCAAACAAGGACAATTTTGCTTTGTCTTTTCCTAGTTGAATACCCTTTATTTCTTTCTCCTGCCTGATTGCCCTGGCCAGAAGTTCCAGCTCTATGTTGAATAGGAGTGATGAGAGAGGGCATCCCTGTCCTGTGCCAGTTTTCAAAGGGAATGCTTCCAGTTTTTCCCCATTCAGTATGATATTGGCTGTGGGTTTGTCATAAATAGCTCTTATTATTTTGAGATATGTTCCATCAATACCTAGTTTATTGAGAGTTTTTAGCATGAAGGGCTGTTGAATTTTGTTGAAGGCATTTTCTGCATCTATTGAGATAATCATGTGGTTTTTGTCTTTGGTTCTGTTTATATGCTGGATTACGTTTATTGATTTGCATATGTTGAACCAGCCTTGCATCCCAGGGATGAAGCCCACTTGATTGTGGTGGATAAGCTTTTTGATGTGCTGCTGGATTCAGTTTGCCAGTATTTTATTGAGGATTTTTGCATTGATATTCATCAGGAATATTGGTCTAAAATTCTCTTTTTTTTGTTGTGTCTCTGCCAGGTTTTGGTATCAGGATGATGCTGGCCTCATAAAATAAATTAGGGGGGATTGTCTCTTTTTTTCTATTGATTGGAATAGTTTCAGAAGAAATGGTATCAGCTCCTCTTTGTACTTCTGGTAGGATTTGGCTGTGGATCTGTCTGGTCCTGGACTTTTTTTGGTTGGTAGGCTATTAATTATTGCCTCAATTTCAGAGCCTATTATTGGTCTATTCAGGGATTCAACTTCTTCCTGGTTTAGTCTTGGGAGGGTGTATGTGTCCAGGAAGTTATCCATTTCTTCTAGATTTTCTAGTTTATTTGCATAGAGGTGTTTATAGTATTCTCTGGTGGTAGTTTGTATTTCTGTGGGATCGGTGGTGATATACCCTTTATCATTTTTTATTGCATCTATTTGATTCTTCTCTCTTTTCTTCTTTATTAGTCTTCCTAGCAGTCTATTTATTTTGTTGATCTTTTCAAAAAACCAGCTCCTATATTCATTAATTTTTGAAGGGTTTTTTGTGTCTCTATCTCCTTCAGTTCTGCTCTGATCTTAGTTATTTCTTTCCTTCTGCTAGCTATTGAATGTGTTTGCTCTTGCTTCTCTAGTTCTTTAAATTGTGATGTTAGGGAGTTGATTTTAGATCTTTCCTGCTTTCTCTTGTGGGCATTTAGTGCTATAAATTTCCCTCTACACACTGCTTTAAATGTGTCCCAGATATTCTGATATGTTGTGTCTTTGGTTTCATTAGTTTCAAAGAGCATCTTTATTTCTGCCTTCCTTTTGTTATTTACCCAGTAGTCATTCAGGAGCAGGTTGTTCAGTTCCCACGTAGTTGTGCAGTTTTGAGTGAGTTTCTTAATCCTGAGTTCTAGTTTGATTGCACTGTGGTCTGAGAGACTGTTGTGATTTCTGTTCTTTTACATTTGCTGAGGAGTGGTTTACTTCCAACTATGTGGTCAATTTTGGAATAAGTGTGATGTGGTGCTGAGAAGAATGTATATTCTGTTGATTTTGGGTGGACAGTTCTGTAGATGTCTATTAGGTCTGCTTGGTGCAGAGCTGAGTTCAATTCCTGGATATCCTTGTTAACTTTCTGTCTCATTGATCTGCCTAATGTTGACGGTGGGGTGTTAATGTCTCCCATTATTATTGTGTGGGAGTCTAAGTCTCTTTGTTGGTCTCTAAGGACTTGGTCTGTCAATCTGGGTGCTCCTGTATTGGGTGCATATATATTTAGGATAGTTAGCTCTTGTTGAATTGATCCCTTTACCATTATGTAATGGCCTTCTTTGTCTCTTTTGATCTTTGTTGGTTTAAAGTCTATTTTGTCAGAGACTAGGATTGCAACCCCTGCCTTTTTTTGTTTTCCATTTGCTTGGTAGATCTTCCTCCATCCCTTTACTTTGAGCCTATGTGTGTCTCTGCATGCGAGTGGGTCTCCGGAATACAGCACACTGATGGGTCTTGACTCTTTATCCAATTTGCCAGTCTGTGTCTTTTAATTGGCGCATTTAGCCCATTTACATTTAAGATTAATATTGTTATGTGTGAATTTGATCCTGTCATTATGAGGTTAGCTGGTTATTTTGCTCATTAGTTGATGCAGTTTCTTCGTAGCCTCAGTGGTCTTTACAATTTGGCATGTTTTTGCAGTGACTGGTACCGGTTGTACCTTTCCATGTTTAGTGCATCCTTCAGGAGCTCTTGTAAGGCAGGCTGGATGCACAAACTTCAGTAGCCAATTCGATCAAGTGGAAGAAAGGGTATCAGTGATTGAAGATCAAATGAATGAAATGAAGCAAGAAGAGAAGTTTAGAGAAAAAAGAGTAAAAATAAATTAACAAAGCCTCCAGGAAATACGGGACTATGTGAAAAGACCAAATCTATGTTTGATTGGTGTACCTGAAAGTGACAGGGAGAACAGAACCAAGTTGAAAAACATTCTTTAGTATATTATCCAGGATAACTTCCCCAACCTAGCAAGGCAGGCCAACATTCAAATTCAGGAAATGCAGAGAACACCACAAAGATACTCCTCGAGAAGAGCAACCCCAAGACACATAATTGTCAGATTCACCAAGGTTGAAATGAAGGAAAAAATGTTAAGGGCAGTCAGAGAGAAAGGTGGGGTTACCCACAAAGGGAAGCCCATCAGACTAACAGTGGATCTTTTGGCAGAAACTCTACAAGACAAAATCCTATATCTAGAGAACCCCATCATCTCAGCCCAAAAGCTTCTTAAGCTGATAAGCAACTTGAGCTGTCTCAGGATGCAAAAATCAATGTGCAAAATTCAAAATCATTCCTATACACCAACAATAGACAAGCAGAGAGCCAAATCATGAATGAACTCTCATTCATAATTGCTACAAAGAGAATAAAATACCTAGGAATACAGCTAACAAAGGATGTGAAGGACCTCTTCAAGAACTACAAACCACTGCTCAAGGAAATAAGAGAGGACACAAACAAAAGGAAAAACATTCCATGCTCATGGATAAGAAGAATCAATATCATGAAAATGGCCATACTGCCCAAAGTAAATTATAGATTCAATGCTGTACTCATTAAGCTACCATTAACATACTTCACATAATTAGAAAAAAGTACTTTAAAATTCTTATGGAACCAAAGAAGAGCCCGCATAGCCAAGACAATCCTAAGCAAAAAGAACAAAGCTGGAGTCATCATGCTATCTGACTACAAACTATACTATGAGGCTACAGTAATCAAAACAACATAATACTGGTACAAAAACAGACACATAGACCAATGGAACAGGATAGAGATCTCAGAAATAACACCACACATATACAACCATCTGATTTTTTACAAACCTGACAAAAACAAGCAATGGGGAAAGAATTCCCAATTTAATAAATGGTGCTGGAAAAACTGGCTAGCCATATGCAGAAAATTTAAACTGGACATCTTCCTTATACCTTATACAAAAATTAACTCAACATGGATTAAAGACTTAAATGTAAAAGCCAAAACTATAAAAACCATAGAAGAAAATCTAGGCAATACCATTCAGGACATAGGCACAGGCAAAGATTTCATAACAAAAATGTCAAAAGCAATTGCAACAAAAGCAAAAATTGACAAATGGAATCTAATGAAACTAAAGAACAAAAGAAATTATCATCAGAGTGAACACACAACCTACAGAATGGGAGGAATTTTTTGTAATCTGTCTGTCTATCTATCTATCTATCTATCTATCTATCTATCTATCTATCTATCT
>NW_026652282.1:127842021-127901528 GCF_009828535.3 Hylobates moloch
TCTATCTATCTATCTATCTATCTATCTATCTATCTATCTATCTATCTGACAGAGATCTAATATCCAGAATCTACACAAGGAACTTAAACAAATTTACAAGAACAAAACAAACAACCCCATTAAAAAGTGGGCAAATGACAGGAACAGACCCTTCTCAAAAGAAAACATACAGGCACCCAATAAACATATGAAAAAAAGCTCAACATCATTGATCATCAGAGGAATGCAAATCAAAACCACAATGAGATACCATCTCACACCAGTTAGAAACTCAATTATTAAAAAGTCAAGAAACAACAGATGCTGGTGAGGCTATGGAGAAATAGGAATGCTTTTTCATGGTTGGTGGGTATTAGTTCAGCCATTGTAGAAGATGGTGTGGTGATTCCTCAAAGATCTAGAACCAGAAATACCATTTGACCCAAAATCATATTACTGGGTATATACCCAAAGGAACATACATCATTCTATTACAAAAATACATGCACATGTATGTTTATTGCAGCACTATTCAGAATAGCAAAGACATGGAATCAACCCAAATGCCCATCAATGATAGATTGGATAAAGAAAATGTGGTACATATACACCATGGAAAACTATGCAGCCATAAAAAGGAACTAGATCATTTCCTTTGCACGGACATGGATGGAACTGGAAGCCATAATCCTCAGAAAACTAAAACAGGAACAGAAAACCAAACACTGCATATTCTCACTTGTAAGTGGGAGCTGAACAGTGAGAACACATGGACACAGGGAGGGGAGCAACACACGTTGGGGCCTTTTGGGGGGCCAGGGGAGGGAGAGCATCAGGATAAAGAGCTAATGCATGCAGGGCTTAATACCTACGTGATGGGTTAATAGGTGCAGCAAACCACTATGGCACTCATTTACTTATATAACAAACCTGCACGTCCTGCACATGTGTCCAGGAATTTAAAATTAAAATAATTTAAAAAAAAAAAATAAAGAAAGGAAAATATTTGCAAGCATATATCTGATATGGGGTTAATATCCAGAATATATCAAGTATTCCTCAACTCAACAACAAAAACCAAATAATTCAATTAATAATGGGAAAAGGACTTGAATAGACATTTCTCCAAAGATGATATACAAATGGCCAACAAGTATATGTAAAAATACTCAGCATCACTAATCATCAGGGAAATGCAAGTCAAAACTACCATGTGATATCACCTCACATCCATTAGGATGGCCACTATTCAAAAATGGAAAATAAGTGTTGAGAAAAATGTGCAAGAATTGGAATCCTTGTGCACTGTTACTGAGAATGTAAAATGATGCAGCCACTATGGAAAACAGTGCAGAAGTTCTTCAAAACATTAAATATAGAATTACCATATGATCCAGCAATTCCACTGTTGGATTTATATCTGAAAGGATTGAAAACAGGATATCAAAGAGATATTTGCACAGCCATGATCATTGCAGCATTATTCACAATAGCCAAGAAGTGGAAGCAACCTAAATGTCCAGTGATTGATAAATGGATAAAGAAAAGGTGGTACATACATACAATCAAATATTACTCAGTCTTGAAGAAGAAGAAAATTCTGTCATATGGTACAACTTCCAAGTTCATCCAGGTTGTATCATATGAAGTAATATGCTAAGGATATATTATTGAGAACATTATGCTAAGTGAAGTAAGCCAAACACAGAAAGCCAAATACTGCATTAATCCACCTATATGAGGTATCCAAAGTAGTCAAATTCATAGAAGAAGAAAGTAGAATACTGGTTGTTAGGGGCTATAGAGAGAGGTAAATAGGAGTTGTTCAATGGGTACAGAGATTCAGTTTTGCAAGATTCAAACGTTATAGAGATCTGTTGTACAACAATGTTCACATTAGTGCTGTCTATCCTCCTCTTCTTGTGGTACCATACAATTCCTCATGATGTGTGGTCACCCTCATTGCAACAAATCAATAGTTCTGATTTGTTGAACTACAGTATGCTCCTGATGGTGTCTGGCTGGAGGAAATTGACAGTGCTGACCCTGTCAAGTGTAGCCTGATATCTACTGATACAGTGCAGTAGTACAGATGCTCCCCTGTAATGACAATATATTTCAATGAAGCCTACCTCCTCTTCAAAGTTTTCATGGATTTACTTAGTTTGAAACAGTCTTTCCCTTTCCTTCCCTCCCATAACACTTGCAGTGTACCCCATTACCACCCTAGTCTCTCCCTGGAGCACAGTCTGGGAAACAGCAAAGACTAATGGGTGAAGGCACCAGCTTCAGAGTCACAGCCCTCTGTGTTTGAATCCCCGAATTTCCCCCTTACAACTGTGTAGCCTTAGGCAAGGCACTACATCTGTAAAACCTATATTACTTCTGTTGTGAAATGAAGAAAATGATACCTTCTTTCTTAACCTAACTCGTTTATGTTTTGAGGATTAATGGGATAATGTACAGAAAGCATTTAGTCTAGTGTCTGGCACACAGCAGATATTAAATGTGTTGTACTGCTATTATTATATTTATTACACAAAATTATTCATCCCTGAAGAAATTTAGACCTTATAAAAAAAAGGATTAAGGGGACTGAGATTATGAATCATGTTCAAGGCCCCTCTAGGTTGATCTAAGGCTGCGGAGACCTCCATCTCTGGGTCCCTTCTCCGTTGAACAACCTTTATTTGCCCTACACTCTACAGTGGTAGAGGGGTTACCCTTGCTTCCACCTTAATATACTGTCCTAATGTCTGGACTACTGCACTATATCAGTAGATACCAGGCTACACTTGGCAGGGTCAGCCACTGTCTTTGTTGGCCTTGGTTCTGCATGGGGAAAACAGCAAGACCAAGTGTATTGATCTTGGCCTTGTTTAACCTTTCCTTAACTTCTTTTTTTTCCTCCTCAGGTTTTATTGCAAGACTCTCAACTCCTTCTTTGCGTTTCCCTTTACTTCCCTTTTTATTTCTCTACCTCTTATTCCCTCTTTTTTCCCTTCAAATTATTGCCAGTAGGAATCACTCCTAATTCCTGTGCACTGAGACTAAAACTAACATGATTGCTAAAAAGGCCAAAAGTGCATTTGCATTGCCTAGAATGTTATAAGAAGTGTTATAATTGGGGGATATAGTTGTGCCATATACAATGCTGCATGAACTCACTACTCAAAAGTGGTTCAAGCAAAATGCCATAGGAGCTCAGGGAAGGAGAATGGGGTGTGGGGATACATGGAGGCTACATAGAGAAAGCAGTCAATGGACAATGTAATGGATGAACAGAGGAGGCCAGAGACAGGGAGCGGAGAGACCCTTCAAAAGGCTCTTCAAATAATCAAGTAGAAAAGTACTCAGAGACTTATTGAGAGAAGTGAGTGTAGGTGGGAATGGAAAAGAGGGATGGATAAGACAGACTTGGGTCTCACAGTCCACAAAGCATGGAAAGTAGCATACTGCAGGGGACAGAGACTGTGAATGAGCTCTGTGATCCAATGCTAGGAGACCTATACCACTCATAAGCTGAGTGCCCTTGGGCATGTAACTTCTTGTGCCTCAGTTTTCTCACCTGTAAAATGGGGTTGATAAGTATCTGCTTCATGAGATTGTTGTCAAAATTACATATGTTGAAACACCATTATGTTTTCTTATCTTTTGATGAGATAATTCTGCAAATGCCCTCTTGGTATTTTTACTGGGAAAGTGGAGTTAACAGGAGAGCCTGTGACTACAGCAGTTGGGGCCATTGGACTGCTTGAAACTATGTATTCCTTCTTTTCAGGAATACTCTGGACCATTCTCATTCAATGGTGGGGCATTCCTGTCCCTGACGGAGACCTTCCTGGAGCATCTTCACCCCAGAGCAGTGGGAATGTTAAAGGGCTTGTTATGAAGCTCCTACATCTGGCCATAGCCAGAGTGATGCCCAATGGTTGGTTAAGAAGCACTTCCACCTACACACACTGTGTCTGTGAAAATGAAGGAAGAAGGAAGGGGTTGTTTCTGCTAGCTGTGTTTTGTGAGGGAGCTCCCTCACAAACTCACCTCCTCAAATTCTCTGACTCTGAAAGGGAAGCATTCACACATGATATTTCTATAAAATTACCTTTATAGCCACTTAAACACAGGCCTGCTTTATTTTGTGTTTCTTTTGCTGCATGACTAATTGGGACTTGAGGAAAGCATCCAGCAGCACACCTGTTTTATCTGTTGTGACTATCTCTGCTCTCCAGAGAACATGTTCACTATGTAAAGAGGAGAAATGTGAACATCGTCATTAGCAATTGCTTATTATTTCCTTTCCCCAAATCAGGTTTAGTGCATCGACCTAGTAAAGCATATGCTGAAAGTTATTGGAGTTGGTTTTAAGAAGAGATGGCCAAAAGGTTGTTTTAAATTGTTATGGCATGGAGGTGCCAGCCCCTTCAAAATATTGTGGAGTATATCATGCATACAAAATAATACTACTAATAATAGTTAATAAAAAATTACCCACCACCCACCTTAAGAAATATTACCAGTAATTTAGAAGCCCCCTCTATGCCCTGTTCCTCCTTCCTTGCCCTAGTTGTAACCTTTCTCCGGAATTTGTATTGATTACTCGTTTGCGCTTTGTTTTTCCCATCTTCTAGATAAAAATTAAGATACCCAAATCATAGAATTACCCCTACTCCTCCCTTAGTTTTTGTGCTTATACGTACATTCCTGAGCAGTGTATTATCTAGTTTTGCCTGGTTTGGGGCTTTGAATGAAATCATGCTTTAGGGAATTTTCTGTTGTTTGCTTCTTTTATTCATTTTGTCCTTTTTGAGGTTTTCCAGGTTGATGCATCTATCTGTATTTCTTAGCCTGTGTGAATGCCCCCTTCCCTGGAGTTCTGCCATAAACAGAGTAGCCCAGGCTGTAAAGTAATCATTATGTGAATAAACCACAATTCATTTACATATTCTGCCAGTGATCAATAATTTGACTTATTTCCAGGTTTTGGCTATTTGGTACAATGCTGCTATGAAGATTCTTGTACATTTCTCATGGTATAAATTTTTCTAGGCCATACTTAAGAGTAAAGTCACTGGATTATAAAACATGCCAGGTTCAACCTTACCAGGTAATGTGAAGATATTTTCCAAAGAGCTTGAGTCACTTTGTGTTTTAAGAAGCATCTGCCAGAATGGAATTTGATATTCAAGAGATTTGTTAGGGAAATACGTGAAGGATAATGGGGAGAGAGAGGTGTAGACAAAGAGAAGCTTCAGACCTCAATAGAGGTCTGGCCCTGTGAAAAGAGAGGGGGATGAGCAGTACATGTCTATGATGCCACAGTAGCTACACCAATTCTGATGCCCACCAGCAGCACCCAAATCCTGTTTCTCTGCATCCTTGCTGACACTTACTTTTGTCAGACCTATTAATAGTTGCCAATGTCTTGTGTATAAAATGATATGTCATTGCACTTTCAACTTGCATTCGCCTGATTACTAACGAGAATGGGCATCTATCCATAGTGTATGGGCCATTTGTATTTCATCTTCTGGGAAATGCCTATTCAGTTTTTGTGCTATATATGTATTTTTTCTGTTGGGCTATGTGTATTTTTCTAAGTGGTTTATAAGAGTCGTTTATATGTTTTGGATGCTAATTATTTGTACATATTACAAAAATTTTTACCCAGCTTGTAGCTTGTTTTTCTGTTCCCTTCATTGTGTCTTTTGATGAACCAAAGTTCTTAATTTTGACGTATTTGAATTTATTAGTCATTCCCTTTATAATTCGTGCCTTTTGTGACTTGTTTTAAAATTTTCCCACTCTAAGGTTATATTGGAAATGTATTATTTTTGTAAAAATTTGAATACTTTTAAAGTTCACATTCAAGTGCTTACTCCACTTAGAATTGAATTTATATTATGCTATGAGATAGGGATTCAATTTTATATTTTTCTTTATGTGAATAGCCAATTGTCTCAGTACTATATTTTGAATGGTGTTTCTACCCATGGTCTGCAATGTTATTCTGTCATACAGCATTTCCATATATGTGTAGGTTGTTTTCTGGGCTCTCTAAGCTTTTACACTAACCTGTTTATCCCAGGGACAATCTTGCACCATCTTATTTACTGTAGCTTAAAATTATGTCTTGATATTAAGTAGGCTAATTCTCCCTACCTTGTTCTTTTTTTAGGAGTGCATTGACTGTTTTAAGACATTTGCTCTTTCCATGTAAAATTTAGAATAAGTGTAACCTCCCCTGGGAAAAAATTGCAATTTTTATTGAAATTGCTTTGAATCTATAGATCAATTTAGAGAGAATTACATCTTTACAATACTAAGTCTTCTTACCCGAGAACATCACCCATTTCTCCATTTATTTAGTTTGCTTTAATGTCTTTAAAGTTTTATAAGTTTCTCTAGAAAGTGCTTAAACCTCTATTGCCAAAGCAGTGTTTTCAAATGATGTAGGTTTAGGAACTTTTTGCACCCTTAAAAATTATTTAAAAACTCAAAGATTTTGTCTTTATATGGTTTATAAATCTCGATATTTACCATATTCAAAATTAAAACTGATTCAATTTTTACATATTTATTTATTTTAGAACAATAACAAAGTATTTGCTATAATTAAAACATTATTTTATGAAATATATTTTCTGAAACAAAACAATTTAGTCAGGAGGGTTCCATTGTTTTAATATTTTTTAAATCTCTTTAATGTTTCCTTTAATAAAAGGTAGTTGGATTCTCGTATTTGCTTTTGTATTCAATCTATTGCGTTGTATTATTTTGGTTAAAGGAAATATGACCTCACACAGATACATAGTAGGAAAAGTGAGGTTTCTATTCATTTTTTTATATAATTGTGGAGATTCTTCTTTGATATTACATCAAACCCCCAAAAGTTGCTTTTTTAAAGTTAAAGTCTGAATTCTGAAATCATATCAATGAATCTTTTATACTCAGTTATATAAAAATCCATTGGTCTTGCTTACACTTTGAATGAATCTTTTACTCAAGCATAACTTTTTAGTGTTATACATTAGGATTTTTTTGGTAAAATACTGGTTCACTGAGTTATGCAGATCTTCCAAGTGTTCACATATTTCAATATGAAACATCAAGAATTCACATTCATTAATGTTCCCCCCAACTCATAAAAATCCTTAAGTACTGGAAAGCTGTCAAATTCTAGGTGGTAGATTCAAATTTTCCTAAATTCTAATTTTCACTTTAATGATGGAATTTATCATAGGCAACAAATACCGTCAGTTGTTTTTCTCCTTTTCCTTTTTTCTTTCTTTCTTTTTTTTAAGACAGAATCTCACTCTGTCTGCCAGGCTGGAGTGCAGTGGCACGATCTCAGCTCACTGCAACCTCTGCCTCCCGGGTTCAAGCAATTCTCCTACCTCAGCCTCCCAAGTAGCTGGGATTACAGGTGCACACCGCCACACCCAGCTAATTTTTGTGTTTTTAGTAGAGACAAGGTTTCACCATGTTGGCCAGGCTGGTCTCAAACTCCTGACCTCACATGATCTGCCCGCCTCGGCCTCCCAAAGTGCTGGGATTACAGGTGTGAGCTGCTGCACCCGGCCTGTCAGTTGTTTTTCTTGAAGTAGTAGCCTCATTTTGTTCATTTTCAAGGAAATGTCCACTAAATATCCAAATTTGAGTAACTATAGTTTGTTTCGGAGTTGTTCTTTAAAGTAAGTGTAATGCCATGAGAAAAGCAGATAATTCAGCTTGCAACTCCAATCTGACAATCACTGGACTTTGGTGCATGGCAGAAGTGTTCTCATATGAGCTTCCCATTTTGTCACATGGAATATTAAAAAGACATGCTCAAGGGTCAAGATAATTAATACTTTTAATATAATTAATGATTCATAAAAGACATTCTTATGTGAAATTGGCTTTTTTTTACTATAAGCATGAGACAGTGAATAAAACAATGGCTACTAACATGTTTATTTGTTAGTAAGTTTTTTTGTTAGTAGGTATTGTTTTTTGTTAGTAGGTATTGTTACACTAGGTAGTGTAAATTCTAACCTTCATAATCTAGATTTCTGGAAAGCTTTATACTTGGCCTCATTTGTTTAGCTCGCTATAGAGATGCCCTAACTGAGTTGTGCTTTATTGTTATGCCTTGGCCACAAAGAAAATGACAAAATATTTTCTAAATGAATGGATGTATAAATTAACTGCTGCGTTTACTACAAAACTATCATGTAAGATATTGTCCATTATGTTTTTCACAGTCCCTGGTATAAAAACCACACTACCAAGAGAAAGTTTAATTTCCTTGAAGAATTGTTAGATTTCCTTCTGTCAGAAAATACTTCTATAGCCCTTTTCCTCTAGTTGCTTGGAAAATCTGAGTGAAGTTTAATGCTCAATCACTGTAACTCTCAGAGCTTAATGTTAGCTTATTTTCCCTTTGCATTTGCATATAATTAATCTTCCAGTTTTATCCTACTGATTTCAATGTGTATCTGTATAATGACAATAACAATGAACATTTCTTGAGTTCTTACTACTTTCCAGATAATGATCTAGGAGCTTTGATTAAATTATGCCATTGTACACTGCTGCAAAATTTTTTTGAAAAAGTATAGGGATATAAATCAATAAAGATATACATACATGTCAGTGTGAACTGATCATTATTTGAGCATGAGATTTTGTGGTGATAATAAGATTACATTCAACATGGGGCCACCCTTACATTAATGTGTCAGTTGATTACTTTTATTTAAAGAGGAGTTAGGGAACTTCAGTTTCCAACAGTATTATGTCTTAGATATCCTGAACAACACTCTTGATGAATATAACTAAAATACTAGATAGCACATATCTATCCTTATTTTAATGGCTTTAATTTGCTCCTGAAAACCCTGCTGCTGAGTGAAAAGCTGTTAAATGAAAAAAAATCCCACTAATTTTAACTGGAAAAATTATTATGCATTCATCTCAATCCAAGCAAGATACATAAGCAATTATCACCTATACCGAACAAGAAAATTGCATAATTAAACAATGAAAACAAGTATATGTATGTAATAAACAACAATGTGAAAATAAATATAGTCTGAACATAAGGTTTAAAGTAATCAAGGTTTATTATGCTTTATTTTTCTGTATACATTATAATCTTGATCTATTTTTCTTTGCTGGGGTGGAGGGACTCATGATTATCTTGTATTGATACTGCATCTAAAAATAAAATTATAGAACAGAAAATCAACTTTAGAGGAAAATAAAGAAAAATCACGTCATGTTGAAATATGTGAAATAGCTCATTTGCACAACAGAATGAAGCTACCTCTTCAACCCTCTTACTTGGTATGTATGCCAAGCAAAATGTTTGGGTTCATTTAGACTTAATGCACAATTCAACTTTGTTCCACTATATATATATATGCTTTTTTTTTTTTTACTAAAAACTGTTGTGCTGGTTAAATTCAGGAGGATGTTTTTGTCTGAAATTTTAATTTTGAAATATCATTTTTTATAGCATATTTATTTACCATGATTTTAGTGAATCAATACAGTGGCAAAAAAAAAAAAACATGTTAGTAGCCATTGTTTTATTCACTGTCACATGCTTGTAGTAAAAAAAAGCCAATTTCACATAAGAATGTCCTTGATGCATCATTAAAAATTATTAGTTATATTAAATATTGACCCTTGAGCACAAGTCTTTTTAATATTCCATGTGACAAAATGGGAAGTTCATATAAAAGCACTTCTGCCATGTACCAAAGTCCATTGATTGTCTCAGCTTGGAGTTATGAGCTGAATTATCTGCTTTTCTCATGGAATAACACTTTCACTTTAAAGAACAATTCAGACACAAGCTATAATGTCTATAAATAGCATGTTCAATATCAACTTCTTTAATTTTTATACCTCTCTGCTAGAGTTTTGCTAGTTTTATGGCATCCACTTCAAAACTTTGGTACTCTGTTTAACATATCTTGTAACCTGGTTAGTCAGTTAAGCTAAGATTAATATAACTTAGCAAACAGACAAGTTGGTGATGCTATTAAAGTTAACTACAGTGATCAATATTTTCACCCAGATAAAAGTTTATCTTGTAGACAGAATTTCTCTCACAATGCAGTTCTTCACCAATTTAAATATTACTTTTTATGTAACAAACACTAAATATTTACCATGTACCTGACACTACTCTAAGTGCTTTACAAAGATTAATTCATTTAATCTTCATCCTATGGGATAGGTACTATAACTTCTCCCCCTTCCTGTTTTACAGATAAGGAAAGTAAAGCAAAGATATATTTAAAAAATACTTACCTAAGGTAACACAGCCAATAAGCATTGGTCAGGAGTTGAACTCAGGCAATGTGGCTTCAAGATTCATGCTTTTACTACAATGATATGCTACCTCTTGGACAAGTGCTTCACTGACATCCTGGAGTTCCACAACTTATGAGAAGCAGCTTTGGAACTGGGTAACAGGCAGATGTTGGAACAGTTTGGAGGGCTCAGAAGACAGGAAGATGTGGGAAAGTTTGGAACTTCCTAGAGACTTGTTTAATGGTTTTGACCAAAATGCAGATAGTAATGTGGACAATGAAGTCTAGGCTGAGGTAGTCTCAGATGGAGATGAGGAACTTATTGGGAACTGGAGCAAAGGTGACTCTTGCTATGCCATAGCAAAGAGAATGGAGGATCTCAAAAGAAGACATTCATGCAGCCAACAGACACATGAAAAAATGCTCATCATCACTGGCCATCAGAGAAATGCAAATCAAAACCACAATGAGATACCATCTCACACCAGTTAGAATGGCGCTCACTAAAAAATCAGGAAACAACAGGTGCTGGAGAAGTTGTGGAGAAATAGGAACAGTTTTACACTGTTAGTGAGACTGTAAACTAGTTCAATCATTGTGGAAGACTGTGTGGCGATTCCTCAGGGATCTAGAACTAGAAATACCATTTGACCCAGTGATCCCATTACTGTGTATATACCCAAAGGATTATAAATCAGGTGGCTATAAAGACACATGCACACGTATGTTTTTTGTGGCACTATTCACAATAGCAAAGACCTGGAACCAACTCAAATGTCCATCAATGATAGATTGGATTAAGAAAATGTGGCACATATATACCATGGAATACTATGCAGCCATAAAAATGGATGAGTTCATGTCCTTTGTAGGGACATGGATGAAGCTGGAAACCATCATTCTGAGCAAATTATGACAAGGACAGAAAACCAAATGCTGCATGTTCTCACTCATAGGTGGGAATTGAACAATGAGAACATGTGGACACAGGCTGGGGAACATCACACACTGGGGCCTGTTGTGGGGTGGGGAGAGGGGGGAGGGATAGCATTAGGAGATATACCTAATGTAAATGATGAGTTAACGGGTGCAGCACACCAAAATGGCACATGTATACATATATAACAAACCTGCATGTTCTGTACATGTACCCTAGAAATTAAAGTATAATGAAAAAAGAGAGAATGGAGGCATTTCATCCCTGCCTTAGAGATCTGTGGAAATTTGAACTTGAGAGAGATAATTTAAGGAATCTGGCAAAAGACATTTCTAAGCAGCACAGTATTCAAGAGGTCACCTGGTTGATTCTGAAAGCATTCAGTTATGCATGCTCACAGACAGATGGTTTGACTTGGAACTTATGTTTAAAGGGGAAGCAAAGTGTAAAAGTATGGAACATTTGTAGCATAACCAAGTGGTAGAAAAGAAAAACCCGTTTTCTGGGGAGGAATTCAAGCTGGCTGCAGAAATTTGCATAAGTAATGAGGAGCTGATTGTTAAGACAATGGGGAAAATGTCTCCAGCGCATTTCAGAGACCTTCACAACAGCCACTCCTATTACAGGCCCAGAAGCCTAGGAGGGAAAAATGGTTTTCTGGGCTAGGCCCAGAACACCTCTGCTCCATGCAAAAGCAGCCCAGAGTCTTGGTGCCCCGTGTCCCAACCACTCCAGCTCCAGCCATGGCTAAAAGGGGCCAAGGTACAGACAGCTCCAGCCATTGTTTCAGGGTGTCCAAGCCCCAAGTCTTGGCAGCTTCCATGTAGTGTCAGGCCTGCAAGTGCACAAAAGTCAAGAATTGATGTTTGGGAACCTCCACTTAGATTTCAGAGGATGTATGGAAATGCCTGGATGTCCACGCAGAAGTTTGCTTCAGGAGTGGAGCCTTCATGAAGAACCTCTGCTAGAGCAGTGTGGAAGGGAATTGTGGGGTTGGAGTCCCCACACAGAGTCCCTAGTGGGGCACTGCCTAATGGAACTGTGAGAAGACAGCCACTGTTCTCCAGACACCAGAATGATAGATTCACTGACAGCTTGCACCATGTGCCTGGAAAAGCCACAGGCACTGAACAACAGCTAGTAAAGGAACTGGCCAAGGTTGAGGGAGCCCGCCCTTTGCATTAGCATGCCCTGGATGTGAGACATGGAGTCAAAGGAGATCATTTCAGAGTTTTAAGATGTAATGACTGCCCCACTGGGTTTCGGATTTGCATGGGGCCTGTGACCCTTTGCTTTGGCCAATTTCTCCTATTTGGAATGGGATCATTTACCCAATGTCTGTACCCCACTGTATCTTGGAAGTAACTAACTTGCTTTTGATTTTACATGTTTATAGGCTGAAGGGATTTGCCTTGTCTCTCAAATGAAACTTGGGACTTGGACTTTTGAGTTAATGCTGGAATGAGTTAAGACTTTGGGGGACTGTTGGGAAGGCATGATTGATTTTAAAATGTGAAGACATGAGATTTGGGAAGAGCCAGGGGTGGAATTATATGGTTTGGCTCTGTGTCCCCACCCAAATCTCATCTTGAATTGTAATCCCCACGTAGCAAGGGAGGAACCTGATGGGAAATGATTAAATATTGGATCATGGGGGCGGTCTCCCTTATGCTGTTCTCATGATAGTGAGGGAGAGCTCATAGGTCTGATGGTTTTATAAGCACCTGGCATTTCCCCCGTTGGCACTCTTCTCTCACCTGCTGCCATGTAAGACATGCCTGCCTCCCCTTCTGCCTTGATTGTAAGTTTCCTGAGACCTCCTAGCCATGCTTCCTGTTAAGCCTGCAGAACTGTGAGTCATTTGAACTTCCTTCCTTTGTAATTACCAAGCTTCAGATAGTATGCTTTATAGCAGTGTGAGAATACACTAATACACTTGGCCTAGAAGATTTTCAAAGTGGGTGTTACTCCCTTCAGCCATAGAAAACACTCATTCACACTCCTCAGAAGGTCTGATTCTATATGAGGCTGCTAAGATGAGTTGTCTGCCAAATGTGCCCTGGAATAACTGACCAAGTTTTCCTGCTGAGTGTTGTTTATTTATATTGTAGTGAGTGTTTACAAGGTCTACAAAGATAACTTTAGTTTTGACCAGGGCCAATTACTTCTGAAAGCTTCTCAAATTAAAAAAGGTACTAAAATATAGCCCTCTATTTTATCTTTGGAAATTATTTTCTGTCATGTCAGGGGAACATTTATGCCTATGCTGATTCTTTTAGTGATACAACACACACATTTTGCAGAGGCATTTATAATCAGGAGTCTATGGTAATCTCATGTAGTTTGCTTTATTGATAGCTTCTATCTGCATAATTGTGGGCAGTAAAAAATAATAAAGCCAACATTTTCATCTATGCTATGTATCCCATCCCTGCCCAATTTTACAAAATCATACAGCAATGATAATTTCTTTCTTTCTTATGTATATTCACCATTTTCCTCTTTGCACTGTGTCTTCTCCAATAATGTTTAAACATGCTCCAATCATTTATCTCTTTTAAAGATGCTCTTTGGTCTGTATTTCCTCTTCCTACCCTTGTCCTGACCAGTTACCACCTCATCTCATCTGCTACCACTCACTGAATTGGTGTCTTTGTCTGTTCCTATGCTGCTATAAAGGAATATCTGAGGGTGGGTAATTTATAAAGAAAAGAGGTTTATTTGGCTCCTGGTTCTGCAGGCTGTACAAGAAATATGAATCTAGCATTTGAATCTGGTGAGGGCCTCAAGCTTCTTCTACTTATGTTGGATGGTGAAGGGGAGCCAGTGTGTGCAGAGATCACATGCAGAGAGAGGAGGCAAGACAGAGGGGAGGAGGTGTGAGGCTCTTTAACAACCAGCTCCTGTGGAAACCCATAGAGCAAGAACAAACTCACTACCATGAAGATGGCACCAAGTCATTTATGAGGAATACACCCCCATGACCCAAATACCTTCCACTAGGTCCCACCTTCAGCTTTGAAATTTCAGCATGAGATTTGGAGGGCTCAAATATCCAAACCATATCAATTGGCTTTTGTCAAGATTATTAATGGTATTGAATACTGAGGACTAAATATTGCCATTGGAATCAGTGTGATCTATTACATGAAGCTGAAGTTGGGTGGTCTTGGTGGTCACTAACTTCTCCTAAATTTGGGTTGTCCAAAGCTAAACACATCTCTGTTCTAAGTTTTCCCTCCTCTTACACTGACCATTTCAACAAATGTAATTTTTCATTCATCCAGTTAACCATGTCAGGGAGTCACTTTAAAATTATGTTTTCAGTTGTGAAGATGTTGAATTTGAGCTATTCATGGTCAAGAGGAGATATTAGGCTAGATTTGTTCCAATACGTATTTATGATCATAAGCCTTAAATGGATCATTAATAAGGCTTGACCTTCCTTGTATGTTTTTCTGGTCAAACAGTTTTACTCTTTCTACAACTTTTCTTAAAACTACATGTGCCTCTTAAAATGTCACTAACCTCTACCACCTTTTTCATTCTCAGCAGATGTCTTTTCCTTCTATTTAATAGAAAAATAGAGCCCATTAAATGGAAAATCTTGCCACATATACACCCATCCTCTTCTCCATCCCTCCTATTATAACACAGGATTTGCTCTTCCTCCTATATAAAGTCAGTTTTCTGTTGCGGGAAGTCAGGGACCCCGAATGGAGGGACTGGCTGAAGCCAAGGCAGAAGAACGTGGATTGTGAAGATTTCATGGACATTTATTAGTTCCCCAAATTAATACTTTTATAATTTCTTATACCTGTCTTTACTGCAAATTGTGAAGATTTCATGGACACTTATCACTTCCCCAATCAATACCCTTGTGATTTCCTATGCCTGTCTTTACTTTAATCTCTTAGTCCCATCGTCTTTGTAAGCTGAGGAGGATATACATCACCTCGTCACCTCAGGACCCTGTGATGATTGTGTTTACTGCACAAATTGTTTGTAGAGCATGTATTTGAACAATATGAAATCTGGGCACCTTGAAAAAAGAACAAGATAACAGCAATGTTCAGGGAACAAGAGAGATAACCTTAAACTCTGACTGCCGGTGAGCCAAGCAGAACAGAGCCATATTTCTCTTCTTTCAAAAGCAAATGGGAGAAATATCGCTGAATTCTTTTTCTCAGCAAGGAATATCCCTGAGAAAAAGAATGTGTCCCTGAGGGTAGGCCTCTAAAATGGCCACTTTGGGGGAGGCTGTCTTTTACGGTCGCAGCTATAGGGATGAAATAAGCCCCAGACTCCCATAGCACTCCCAGGCTTATTAGGATGAGGAAATTCCCGCCTAATAAATTTTGGTCAGACCAGTTGTCTGCTCTCAAACCCTGTTTCCTGATAAGATGTTATCAATGACAATGCGTGCCCAAAACTTCATTAGCAATTTTAATTTCACCCCGGTCCTGTGGTCCTGTGATCTCGCCCTGCCTCCATTTACCTTGTGATATCTTATTACCTTGTGAAGCATGTGATCTCTGTGACCCACACCCTATTCATACACTCCCTCCCCTTTTGAAAATCACTAATAAAAACTTGCTGGTTTTGCGGCTTGGGAGGCATCACGGAACCTGCCGACATGTGATGTCTCCCCCAGACCATCCAACACTTAGGGAAAATAGAAAAGAAACTAGGTGAAATATCGGGGGTGAATTTTGCCCAATAGTTTTCCACCTGTATTCTAGATTCCGTCCACATCAGACTTCTCAACAACTGAGCACCATTGATTGTCTCCTTTTTAAATATTAAACCACCCCTTCTCAATGATAACCTTCCTCTTTGCCTTAAAACATGCTCAAGCCTCTTCCATTAAAATAAACTACTGAAGACTTTTGCTTCTAAGTAAATTGAAATCACAGGGTCTAGTTTTTCCCTCCCAGATGAAATAACATACAAAGGCAAACTCTATGAAATGACAATTCTCAAAACATTAAAGATTAGACAATGAAGAACTGTGATCCTAGAGGGACAGGAAACAAATATAGCCTACAATTGGTTTAGCTTACTATTTAGAGAAATTCCTCAAGCTAGATAGTAGATAGAGTTATTTCCCTAATTTGAGAAGAAGGAATTAGGAGTCCATGTAGGCTGTGGCAGCTGGAGATCACAGGGTAAAATACCAGAGAAGATAAGCTACATAGAGAAAGAACTCTAGAGATCTGCACAGAGTCCCCCATGAGTATTCCACCAAGTACTAGTAAGTGCATACATGTGACGAAAGTACCCAAGGTCATGAAAAGAACCACCTAAAAAGAAATAGATGGAACTATCCATGGAGTCCATACATTTCCTGGAATAATGCTTGTTCATAGTGGAAAATCTCATAACTCATTGGACATTAAGTTGAATATATAGATGAGGTTTACCTCAGTCATACGGAAAAATTAACCCTAAAGTAAATGCTTCTCTGGTCCCCTTTAAGAAAGCCAGAAAGTAAGACCTTAAAGGATAACACTATTTCCAAGTAATTTAGGTGAATTTACAAAGAAACCTTGAGACTATAGGAATACAAAAATATACAACACACATCAATTTAAAAGATAGAATGTCTACATCCAATAAAAATTATCAGTCATGCAGAGAAACAGGAAAAAAATAAAATTTATCAACAAAAACAGATTCAGAAATGATACAGATGATAGAATTAATAGGCAATAATATTAAATGATTATTATATCTATATTCTGTATGTTCAAGAAGCCAAGGGAAATATTAAAAATATTAAGTTGGGATACAAAATGTATGGAAAAAACCCAAGCCTAACATCTAGAAATAAAATCATAATGTCTGACAATAGCAATCCAATGGATGCTATTCTATTAACAGCAGATTAGACATTGCAGAATAAAAGATTAGTGAACTTATGGATATATAGTTGGTGTATATATTTATTGGGGTACATGAGATTTTTTAAAAAAACGTTTAGTTTCAGAGGTACATATTCAAGTTTGTTATATAGGTAAGCTCATGTTACAGACCTTTGTTTTACAGATTATTTCATTACCCAAGTACTAAGCCTAGTATCCAAATAGTTATTTTTTCTGATCCTATCCCTCCTCCCAACCCCCACACTCAGAGAGGTCCCAGTGTCTGTTACTCCCTTGTTTGTATCCATGCATTCTAAACATTAAGCTGCTCACTTATAAGTGATACCATATGGTATTTGGTTTTTTGTCCTGTGTTAGTTTGCCAAGGATAATTGCCTCCAGCTCCATCCATGTTTTTGTGAAGAACATGATTTCATTATTTTTTATGGCTGCACAGTATTCCATTGTGTATATGTACCACATTTGTCTTTATCCAGTTTGATTTCCTGTCTTTTCTATTGTGAATAGTGCTGCAGTGAACATATACATGCATGTGTCTTTATGATAGAACAATTTATATTCCTTTGGGTATGTACTCAGTAATGGGATTGATGGGTTGAATGGTAGTTCCTTTTTTAGCTCTTTGAGGAAACACCACACTGCTTTTCACAGTGGTTGAACTGATTTACACACCCAGCAGCAGGTCTGTAAGTGTTCTCTTTTCTCTACAGCCTTACCAGCATCTGTTATTTGTTTGACTTTTTAGTAATGGCCATTTTGTCTGGTGTCAGATGGTATCTCATTGTAGTTTTGATTTGCATTTCTCTAATAATCAGTGATACTGAGCTTTTTTTCATATGCTTATTGGTTGCATGGTATGTCTTCTTTTGAAAAGTGTTCATGTCCTTCGCCCCCTTTTTAATGGGGTTTGCTTTTTCTTGTAAATTTTTTTAAGTTCCTTATAGATGAAAAGTATTAGACTTTTGTCTGATGCATGGTTTGTAAATAGCTTCTCCCAATCTGTAGGTTGTCTGTTTAGTCTGTTGATAGTATCTTTTGCTGTACAGAAACTCTAGAGTTTAATTAGATCCCGGTTGTCGATATTTGCTTTGGTTGCGATCGCTTTTGGTGTCTTCATCATGAAATCTTTTCCTGTGCCTATGTCCTGAATGGTAATGCCTAGATTTCCTTCTAGGGCTTTTATAGATTTTGAGTTTTAAGTCTTTAATTAATCGAGTTGATTTTTGAGTATAGTTTAAAGAAGGGGTTCAGTTTCAATCTCCTGCATAAGGTTAGCCAGTTATCCCAGCACCATTTATTAAAAAGCGTGTCCTTTCCCCATTGTTTGTTTTTGCTAGCATTGTTGAAGATCAGATAGCTAGTTGTAGGTGTGCAGCCTTATTTCTAGGGTCTTTACTCTGTTCTATTGGTCTATGTGTCTAGTTTTGTATCAGTGCCATGGTGTTTTGATTACTGTAACCCTGTAGTATTATTTGAAGTCTGGTAATGTGATGCCTCTATCTTGTTCTTTTGCTTAGGATTGCCTTGGTTATTCTGACTCTTTTTCATTTCTACGTGAATTTTAAAATAGTTTTTCTAGTTTTGTGAAGAATGTTATTGGTAATTTGATAGAAATAACATTGAATTTGTAACTTGCTTTGGGCAGTATGGCCATTTTAATGATATTGATTGTTCCCATCCATGAACATGGAGCATTTTTTCATTTGTTTGTGTCATTTCTGATTCCTTTAAGCAGTGTTTGTAATTATCATTGTAGATATCTTTCATCTCCCTGGATAGCTGGATTCCTAGGTATTTTATTCTTTTTGTGGCGATTGTGAATGTGATTTCATTGTTGATTTCGCTCTTGGCTTGGCTGTTATTGGTGTATAGTAATGCTAGTGATTTTTGTGTGTTGATTTTGTATCTTGAAACTTTGCTGAAGTTGTTTATCAGCTTAGGGAGCTTTCAGGCTCATACTATGTGGTTTTCTAAATATAGAATCATGTTGTCGGCAACCAGGAATAGTTTTACTTCCTCTCTTCATATTTGGATGCATTTTATTTCTTTCTCTTGCTCGATTCCTCTGGCCAGGACTTCCATTGCTATATTGAATAGGAGTGGTGAGAAGGCATCCTTTCTTATACCATTTTCAAGAGGAACACTTACAGCTTTTGCCCATTTAGGATTATGTTGGATTTGAGTTTGTCATGAGTTTGTCATAGATGGCTCTTATTACTTTGAGGGATGTTCCATCCATACCTAGTTTACTGAGAGTTTTTAACCTAAAGCAGTATTGAATTTTATTGAAAGCCTTTTTGCATCTATTGAGATAATCATGTAGTTTTTGTATTTAGTTCTGTTTATGTGATGAATTACATTTATTGATTTGCATATGTTGAACCTACCCTGCAACCCAGGAATAAAGCCTACTTGATCGTGGTAGACTGGATTTCTGATGTGCTGCTGGATTCAGTTTGCTAGTATTTTGTTGACAATTTTTGCATCTATGTTCATCACGGATATTGGCCAGAAGTTTTCTTTTCTGGTTGTATGGTTTTCAGGTTTTGATATCAGATGATGCTGGCCTCATCAAATGAGCTGGGGATGAGTCTCTCCTCCTCAATTTTTTGGAATTGTGTCAGTAGGAATTGTACCAGCTATTCTTTATACATCTAGTACAATTTGGCTGTGAATCCATGTGGTCCTGTGCTTTTTTTGGTTGGTAGGCTATTTGTTACTGATTCAGTTTTGGAGCTTGTTATTGGTCGTTCAGTAATTCAATCTCTTCCTGTTTCAGTCTTGGGAGGGTGTACGTGTCTAGGAATTTATCCACTTCTTCTAAATTTTCTGGTTTGTGTGCATAGAGGTGTTCTTTGTAGTCTCTGAGGGTTATTTGTATTTCTGTGGTGTCAGTGGTAACATCCTCTTTGTTGTTTCTAAGTATGTTTATTTGGATTTTCTCTTTTTTCTTCTTTATTAATCTAACCAGTGGTTTATACATCTTATTAACTTTTTTTTAAAAGATCCAGTTCCTGGATTGTTGATTTTTTGAATGTTTTTTCAGGTTTCTTTCACAGAGTTCAGCTCTGATTTTGATTATTTCTTGTCTTCTGCTAGCTTTAGGATTGGTTTTCACTTGCTATTCTAGTTTTTTTAATTGTGATGTTAGATTGTTAATTTGAGATCTTTCTACCTTTTTGATGTGGGTGTTTAGTGCTATAAATTTCTCTCTTAGCACTTCCCTAGGTATGTCCCAGAGATCCTGGTATGTTGTATTTTTGTTCCCATTAGTTTTAAAGAACTTTTTATTTCTACCTTAATTTCATTATTTACCCAAAAGTCATTCAGGAGCAAGTTGTTTAATTTCCATGTAATCGTATGGTTTTGAGTGACTTTCTCAGTCTTGATTTCTATTTTTATCGCACCGTGGTCTGAGTGAGTGGTTGGTATTATTTAAGTTATTTTTGCATTTGCTGAGTATTATTTTATGTCAAATTGTGTGGTTGATTTTAGAATACATGTCATGTGGCCATGAGAAGAATGTATATTCTGTTGTTTTTGGGTGGAGAGTTCTATAGATGTCTATCAGGTCAATTTGGTCCAGTGTTGAGTTCAGGTCCTGAATATCTTTGCTAATTTTCTGCCTTGATGATCTGTCTAATATTGCCAATGGGGTGAAGTCTCCCACCATTACTGTGTGGGAGTCTAAATCTCTTTGAAGCTCTCTAAGAACTTCTTTATGAACCTGGGTTGGGTGTATATATATTTGAGATAGTTAGGTCTTCTCATTGAATTGAACCCTTTACCATTATGTAATAATGCCCTTCTTTGTCTTTTTTTTATCGTTGTTGGTTTAAAGTCTGTTTTGCCTGAAATTAGGATCTCAACCGCCATTTTTTCTGTTTTCCATTTGCTTGATAGATTTTCCTCCATCCCTTTACTTTCAGCATGTGAGTGTCACTGCATGTGAGATTGGTCTCTCAGAGAGCATACCATTGGGTCTTGCTTCTTTATCCAACTTTCCACTCTGTATCTTTTAATTGGGGCATTTAGTCCATTTACATTCAAGGTTAGTATTGATATCTGTGGATTTGATCCTGTCATCAAAGTATTATTATTATGCAGACTTCTTTGTATGGTTGCTTTATAGTGTGACTATTTCATGTATGTAAGTATGTTTTTGTAGTGGCTGGTAATGATCTTTCCTTTCCATATTTAATGCTTCTTTCAGGAGCTCTTGTAAGGCAGATCTGATAGTTATAAATTCCCTCAACATTTGCTTATCTGAAAAGAATTTTATTTGATTGGGAAGTGTAGTTTGGCTGGATATGAAATTCTTGATTGGAATTTCTTTTGTTTAAGAATGTTGAATTTTGGTCCCCAATCTCTTCTGGCTTGTAGGGCTTCAGCTGAGAGGTCTATTGTAAGCCCGATGGGCTTCTCTTGATAGGTGACTTGTCCTTTGTCTCTAGCTATCTTTAACATTTTTTCTTTCATTTCAACCTTGGAGAATCTGATGATTATGTGTCTTGGTGATGATCTTCTTGTGAAGTATCTTGTGGAGATTCTCTGCATTTCTTGAGTTTGAACATTGGCCTCTCTAGCTACATTGGGGAAATTCTCATGGGTATTCTGAAACATGTTTTCCAAGTTGCTTTCTTTCTCCCCATGTCTTTCAGGGACTGACTGTCTTATTTCAGAAAGCAAATCTTCAAGCTCTGAGATTTTTTCCTCAGCTTGGTCTATTCTGCTGTTAACAATTGCTATTGCATCATGAAATTCTTGTAGTGTGTTTTTCAGCTATATCAGGTCACTTACATTATTTTTCTATACTGGCTATTTTATCTGTCAGCTCTCGTATCATTTTATTGTGATTTTAGCTTCCTTAGATTGAGTTTCAACATTCTCTTAAATCTTGATGATCTTCGTTCCTATTCATAGTCTGAATTCTATTTCTATCATTTTAGCCATCTCAGCCTGGTTAAAAACCCTCGTTGGAGAATTAGTGCCATTGTTGGAGGAAAGAAGACATTCTGACTTTTTGAGTTGTCAGAGTTCTTGCGCTAGTTCGTTCTCAACTTTAAGGGCTGATGTTCCATCAATCATTGAAATTGCTGTTCTTAGGAAATTTTTTATTTCCTTTGTCCTATTTGATGACCTTGAAGGTTTGATTATGATATAAGGTGGGTTCAGTCAACTGGCTTTGTTTCTGGAACATTTTAGGGAGCCAGGGTTCGACACAAGAATCTTGGCAGTATGATGGAGGAGGGGCAGGCATGGACTCATGTTGGCAGCAGTGGCACCACAGGGTGCACACACTCATTTGCACTGGTAGGGAAGGAGAGGCAAAGTTCACCTGTGCAAACATGCACTGGCAAAGTGATGTTGAAGGTGGCTGTGGGCAAGTGTATGCAGGCAAAGTGACATGGGGGAGGCTGCAGTAGGGGGAGGGCATGGGCAGGCTGGAGCATGTCCACAGAGGCCACTCTGTAGAAGCTCTCTGCTGGTCAGGCATAGTCCGCCAGTTCAGAAGCTATGATGCAGGCCCCAAGGGGGTATGCCCCCTGGGCACCAGAGGCTGCTGTGCAAGCAAGCATGGCCAGGCTGAGTCCCAGGAGAGGCCAGCAGACTGACACATGCTCAGGTTGGACTGGCCCTCTCTCATGGGCAGGACTACCCTGCAGAGTTCAGGTCCCACAGTTCCTCTTCAGCTAAAGTCTTCTATAGGAGCAAGTTGAGCCTAGGCAGATGGGCTTCCCTGGCTGTGTTCCACTACAGATTCTCCCACACTAAACCCTCTGGGCTCTGTGCCAGCTGGAGTTCTGCCCCTAACACTTCTCTAAGCAGCTTTCCCTGTGAACTCAAGTGTTCATGGTGACCACAGGGTCTCCTTCTGCTGGGATTCCAGAGGCCTGTGGTGAGAATGGGTTGTTCTTTGCCTGTTTAACTTACCCATTCCCCAGGAGTCATTGGGGACCAGGCCTGAGTCTCAGTGTGTTTTATCACTATTCAGGGTTCCTAGCTGCCTCCTCATTCTTTCCAGCATCTGCGTCTTTCCTCCATCCACTCTCAATGCCTTCTCTCTGAAGATCTGCTCCACGTGCATTAGCTATTTACCCTGATGCTCTCCCTCTAGTGCGCCAATCTTCCTGATGTCCCAGTCTCTTGGTGGCAGATGTTCTTCCTGGCTGTCTCCAGTAGACCATCTTGCCCCTCAGTTGACATGAAATGTTTTAATACAGGCATACAAAGCATGATAATCACATCATGGAGAATGGGGCAGCCATCCCTTTAAGCATTTATCCTTGTGGTACAAATAAGTTGCACTCTTTTTAAAAAATGTACAATTTTGAAATGTACAAATAAGTTATTGTTGACTATAGTCACCCTGTTGTGCTATCAAATAACAGGTCTTATTTATTTTATTTCTGTTTTTTTGTACCCATTAATAATCTCTACACCTCCACCCCCACTACTGTGTGCTCACAAAAATTAAAAATCAAAAATGGTTAGTGAACTTGAAGACTAGCAATAGCAAATATCCAAAATAAAAACATAGACTAAAGATAAATGAACAAAACGTCAGTGAGCTGTGTGACAATTTTGAGCACCCTACTATATATGTAATTAGATTCCTAGAAGAAGAGAGGGTGAGGTAGAGAAGAAAGCAGAAAATATATTTGAAGTAATAATGAATGAAACTTTTTTCAAATTTGATATAAGCTATAAACCAACTGATATGGTTTGGCTGTGTCCCCATCCAAACTTCATTCTGAATTGTAGCTCCCATAATCCCCATATGTTATGGGAGGGACCCAGAGGGAGGTAATTGAGTCATTGGGGTGGTTACCCCCATGCTGGTGTTCTCTGGATAGTGAGTGACCTGATGCTTTTATAAGGGGCTTTTTCCGCTTTTTCTGGGGACTTCTCCTTGCTGCCACCACTGGAAGAAGGAAATGTTTGTTTCTCCCTCTGCCATGATTGTAAGTTTCCTGAGGCCTCCCCAGCCATGCAGAACTGTGAGTCACTTAAATCTCTTTCCTTTATAAATTACCCAGTATTGGGTATGTCATTATTAGCAGCATCAGAATGGACTAATACAGTAAATTGGTACTGGGTAGTGGAATGCTGCTATCAAGATAGCTGAAAATGTGGAAGTGACTGTGGAATTGAGTAAAAGGCAGAGGTTGGAACAGTTTGGAGGGCTCAGAAGAAGATAAAAATGAGGGAAAGTTTGGAACTTCCTAGAGACATGGAGGGCTCAGAAGACAAGATGTGGGAAACTTTGGAACTTCTTAGAGACGTGTTGAATGTCTTTGACCAGAATGCTGATAGTGATATGGACAATAAAGTCTAGGCTAAGGTGGTCTCAGATGGAAATGAGGAACTTGTTGGGAACTGGAGTAAAGATCACTCTTGTTATACAGAAAGACCGGCAGCATTTTGCCTCTGCCCTAGAGATTTGTGGAACTTTAAACTTGAGAGAGTTGATTTAGGGTATCTGGCAGAAGAAATTTCTAAGCAGAAAAGTGTTGAAGAGGAAGCAGAACATAAAAATTTGGAAAATTTGCAGCCTGACTATGTGATAAAGAAGAAAACCCCATTTTCTGGGGAGAAATTCAAGCTTGCTGCAGAAATTTGCATGAGTGACTAGGTGCAAAATGTTAATCACCAAGACAATGGGAAAAATGTCTCCAGGGCATGTCAGAGTCCTTTATGGCAGCCCCTCCCATCACAGACCTGGAAGCCTAGGTGGGGAAAATGGTTTCATGGGCGAGGCCCAGGACCCCCCTGCTCTATGCAGCCTTGGGACATGGTGCCCTTCATCTCATCTGCTTCAGTTCCAGCTATGGCTAAAAGGGACGAACTCAGGCTGTTGCTTCAGAGGGTGCCAGCTCCAAGCCTTGGTGGCTTACACGTGATGTTGGGCCTGCTGGTGCAGAGAAGTCAAGAATTGAAGTTCGAGAACTTCCACCTAGATTTCAAAGGATGTATAGAAATGCCTGGATGTAGAACCTCTGCTAGGGCAGTGTGCAAGGGAAATGTGAGGTGAGAGCCTCCACACAGAGACCCCACTGGGGCACTGCCTAGTGGAGCTGTGAGAAGAGGGCCACCATCCTCCAAACCCCAGAATGTTAGATCCACCAACAGCTTGCACTGTGGAAATGGAAAAGCCACAGACACTCAGTGCCATCTCATGAAATGAGCCGGGAGGGAGGCTGTACCTCACAAAGCCACAGGGGTGGAGGTGCCAAAGACCATGGGAACCTACCTCGTGCATCAGTGTGACCTGGATGTGAGACATGGAGTCTGTCAGGCCTCTGAGCCCAAGCTAAGCCATCATATCCCCTGTGGCCTGCACGTACACATCCAGATGGCCGGTTCCTGCCTTAACTGATGACATTCCACCACAAAAGAAGTGAAAATGGCCTGTTGCTGCCTTAACTGATGACATTGTCTTGTGAAATTCCTTCTCCTGGCTCAAAAGCTCCCTTACTGAGCACCTTGTGACCCCCACTCTGCCCGCCAGAGAATAACCCCCCTTTGACTGTAATTTTCCTTTACCTACCTAAATCCTATAAAACGGCCCCACCCCTATCTCCCTTCACTGGCTCTCTTTTCAGACTCAGCCCCCCTGCACCCAGGTGAAATAAACAGCCATGTTGCTCACACAAAGCCTGTTTGGTGGTCTCTTCACACGGACGCGCATGAAAGAGTCAAAGGAGATCATTTTGGAACTTTAAGGTTTAATGACAGCCCTGTTGGATTTCAGGCTTGCATGGGGCCTGTAGCACCTTTGTTTTGGCCAATTTCTCCCATTTGGAATGGTTGTATTTAACCAATTCCTGTACCTCCATTGTATCTAGGAAGTAACTAACTTGCTTTTGATTTTACAGGCTCATAGGTGGAAGGAAATTGTCTTGTCTCAGATGAGTCTTTTGAGTTTGACTTTGAGTTAATGCTGGAATGAATTAAGACTGTAGGGGACTGTTGAGAAGGCATGATTGGTTTTGAAATGTGAGAACATGAGATTTGGAAGGGGCCAGGGGTGGAATGTTATGGTTTGGCTGTGTCCCCACGCAAATCTCATCTTGAATTCTAGCTCCCATGTATTGTGGGAGGGACCCAATACGAGGTAATTGAATCATGGGGGCGGTTACCCCATGCTGCTGTTCTTGCTATAGTGATTGATTTGATGGTTTTATAAGGGGCTTTTCCCCCTTTTGCTGAGCAGTTCTCCTTGCTGCTGCCATGTGAAGAAAGAGGTGTTTGCTTCCCTTTCTGCCATGATCATAAGTTTCCTAGGCCTCCCAGCCATGCAAAACTGTGAGTCAATAAAACCTCTTTCTTTAAAAATTGCTCAGTATCAGTACGTCTTTATTAGCAGCATGAGAATGAACTAATACACCTACAAATTCATGAAACTCAAACATACCCAAGAATAAGAAACATGGAGCAAATTAATACCAAGATACATGATAATCAAATTACTTAAAACTAGTAATAAACAAAAAAATCTTAAAAGCAGACAAAAAAATAGAATATACATAGAAGAGTAAAAATAAGGAAGTGAGCACATTTCTCATCAGAAAAAATGCAAATGAGGAGAGAGTGGAGTAACTTCTTTAAAATGCTGAAAGAAAAAAATCTTGTGACCTAGAATTTTTATCCAGCATACCAATCAGTGTTTTTAGGAAAACAGGGCCAGTAGGAGAGAGGGGTAGTGGGGGAGTTGCTAGTTATTTTAAGGAATTGGCTCATGCAGTTTTGGTGAATGGCAGTCCCCAAATCCATAGAACAGAGCTGTAGGCTGGGAATTCTCAGGCAGGAGCTGATGCTGCATTCTTGAAGCAGAATATTTTCCTGCTCAAGGAAACCTGTTTTCTTCTTAAGGCCATTGAAGTAATCGGATAAGCCCCATCCAGATTATTGAAGATAATCTCCTTTACTTAATTTCAACCAATTGTAGATGTTATCTACATCTAAAAAAGTATTTTAACAGCAGCAAGTAGATTCGTCTTTAATTGAATAATGTGGTATTATATAGCCTAGCCAAGTTAACATATAAACTCGCCATCAAATCCAGCTAAAATATCTTTCAACGATGAAGATGAAATAAGAACGTTTTCCGACATACAAAAGCTGAAATAATGCATTACCCACAGAATTGCATGACAATAAATTTTTAATGAATTTCTTTTAGCAGAAGGAATATCATACCAGATGTAAATCTGGATCTATAAAGAATGAAAAATATGGGAAATTTATTGGCATGAGTAAGTATGATTGACATTTTTTTCTTAACCTCTGTAAAAGATAATTGACCATTTAAAGCAAAAATAAGAATGTATTGTGGGGTTTATAATATATGTAAAAGTATTATAGAATGTAATGTGGACAATATAAAAAAGGTGGGAAGAGGACAATTAAAAGTAATACAGTATTGAGGTTCTTATACTATACATGAAGTGGTAATAACATCACTTGAAAGCATGTTGTGACAAGTTAAAGATGTATACTATAAATCTATCCTAAAGCAACCACTAAAGAAACATTACAAATAGTTATAATGAATAAGAAAACAAAGGATATAAAAGGAAAGTATAAAAATTACTTAATTAGCGGCCTGGCACGGTGGCTCACGCCTGTAATCCCAGCACTTTGGGAGGCCGAGGTGGGCGAATCACAAGGTCAGGAGATCGAGACCATCCTGGCTAACACGGTGAAACCCCATCTCTACTAAAAATACAAAAAAATTAGCTGGGCGTGGTGGCGGGCACCTGTGGTCCCAGCTACTTGGGAGGCTGAGGCAGGAGAATGGTGTGAACCCAGGAGGTGGAGCTTGCAGTGAGCCGAGATCGCGCCACTGCACTCCAGCCTGGGCGACAGAGCAAGACTCCGTCTCAAAAACACACACAAAAAATTACTTGATTATCCAAGTTGGGAAAAGATGGGGAAAAGGAACAAAGAACTAATGGAAAAAATAGAAAACAATATCAAAAGGATAAATTTAAACACAATCATATCAATAATAAGATTAAATGTAAATGGTTTCACAATACCAATTAAAGAACAGATTGTCAGATTCAATTTAAAAAAAGCATGAGCCAATTATATGCTCCCTAGGAGGAAACAACTTTAAACATAAAGGCACAAACAGTCTAAAAGCAAACAGACAGAAAATGAAATATCTTGCAAATACTAATGAAAGGAAAGCTGGAGTGGCCTTATTAATATTAGACAAAGTAGATTTCAGAACAAAAATATTACTGGGGCAAAGAGTAATTTTATAATGATAAAGGAGTCAATTCATCAAGAGGACATAAGAATCTTAAATGTTCATAAACCTTAAAATGGAGCTTCAAAACTCAAAAACCAAAAACTAATAGAATTTCAAAGAAAAATAGACAAATTCACAATTACAGATTTTAACACCCCTCTATCAATAATTGACAGAGCAAGTAGACAGAAAATCAATTAGATTATTGGAGATTTGAACAACAGTCTCAGCCAAGCTAATCTAATTGACATTTATAAAACATTCCACTCAAAAGCAAAATACAAATTATTTTTAGTGTACACAGAACATTTAACAAAATAAATCATATTCTAGAACATGAATTTAAAAACACAACTTATGTTCTTTGGCAACATGGAATTAAATTAGAAATCAATGCTAGAAATACAACTATTTGCAAGTAAACAACACACTTTCAAATAACCAATGGGTTGATAAAATCAATGAAAAGAGAAATTATAAGGTATCCAAAAATAAATAGAAATAAAAATACGACATATTAAAATTTGTAGAATGCAGCTTAAGTAGTCATTAGAGGGAAATTTATAAGTATCAAAAAGTTTATATTAGAAACATTGGGTGCACATGGACATAAAGGTGGCAACAATAGACACTGGGGACTACAAGAGAGGGGTTAGAGCTAGGGGAGTAATGGCTGTAAAACTACCTATTGGGTACTATGCTGACTACCTGGGTTGTGGGATCATTCATACCCAAAACTTCAGCATCACACAATATACCCATGTAACAAACCTGCACATGTACCCCCTGAATCTAAAATAAAAGTTGAAATTGTTTTTAAAAGTTTAAATATGTTTTGAATTTAGATGCAATATATTCTAATTGATGAATTTGATTGTAGTTTTTGCAGGATATCACATTTTATTTTTTTGAGATGGAGTCTCACTCTGTCGCCCAGGCTGGAGTGCAGTGGCGCAATCTCGGCTCACTGCAAGCTCTGCCTCCCGGAGTTCATGCCATTCTCCTGCCTCAGCCTCCTGAGTAGCTGGGACCACAGGTGCCCGCCACCACGCCCGGCTAATTTTTTTGTATTTTTAGTAGAGATGGGGTTTCACCGTGTTAGCCAGGATGGTCTCGATCTCCTGATCTCGTGATCCGCCTGCCTCGGCCTCCCAAAGTGCTGGGATTACAGGCCTTGAGCCACCGCACCCGGCCAGGATATCACATTTTAAATGATATTTTGTTTTATGCTGTGTGGGAGGTTGTAACTCGTGGTACAAAATGTAAAACTGGGGTAAAAAGAATAACTGCTTACATAAACAATTTAAACACTTATACCTTAGTAGTAATGAAACATACTGAAAAAGAATAAATAGCTATATTTTTGTCTTCTTAAACAATGCTTATATTGGAAATGAAGAAAGGTTTCAAATCAATTACATCAGCACTAATATTTAAAAATTAGATTAAGAAAAGCAAATAAAACATAAATTAAGCAGGAAAAAGAAAATAATAAAAATCAGAAAAGAAATCAATGAAATAAAATACAGCAGAATATTTTTTAAAATCAATGAAATGGGTAGTTCTTTAAGAAGATCAGTAAAATTGATAAGCTTCTAGCCAGACTAGTAAGAAAACATAGAGATGACACAAATTACTAACATCAGGAGTGACAGAGGTGACATCTCTTCAGATACATTAGATGGTAAAAAAAAAAAGGGACTATTACCAATAATATTTTGTCAATAATATTACGAAGTTAGATATAGTGGTAAAATTCTGTGAAAGATGCAAAGTATCAAATCTCACTGGAAAAGCTATAGAAAATCTAAATAAGCTGTATCTATTATAGAAATCGAATTTGTAGTTAATCACCTTCCTACAAAGACAACTCTGGAGCCATGTAGATTCACTGGTGAATCCTACTAAACATTAGAAGAAGAAATAATAGCAATTTGCAAACTCTTCCAGAAAATTGAATTGGATTTTGTCAAATGTTTCCTATTGAGGTGATTATATACTTTTGTAGTCTGTTAATACAGTAAATTACATTGATTTTCAAATATTCAGCTAACCTCGCATTGACAAAATCCAACATCCATTCCTGATAAAAATGCTCAGTAAATTAAGAAGAGAAGGATTCTTTAGTCTGCTAAAGACCACTACTTCAACATTGTAGTGAAGGTTTTCACCAGTGTAAATAAGAAAAGTGAAAGAAATAAAAAGCATCTAGATTTAAAATAAAAATTAAATTATCTTTATTTGCAGATGACATGTATATCTAGGTAGAAAATCTGATTGAATCTGCAAGAAAACTATTTGAACTAATAATTGAATTTAGCAGATACAAGATCAATGTACAACAATTAATTGTAGTTCTAAATAGTAGCAAAGAACATTCAGAAATTGAAATTTAAAAACAGTACCATTACAATACCATTTACAATAGCTTAAAAATATATAGGGATACATTTGACAAAACATGCAAAAGAACTGTACACTGAAAGCTATAAAATATTGCTAAGAAAATTGAGGCAACCATAACTAAATGGGGATCTGTAACATATTCATGGATTGTTAATGTGTCAATGCTCCCCAAATTAATGTACGGCGCCAACATAGTCCCATTTAAAATTCCAGCAGTTCTTTTAAGAAATTGACAAACTGGTCTTATAATTCGTATGGAAATTCAAAGAACCCACAATAACCAGAACTTTGAAAAAGGAGAAAAAAGTTAAAGGATTTTCACCACCTGAATTCAAGACTTATTATAAAGCTACAGAAAGCAAGGTAGTGACATAAATATAGAAACATAGATCAATGAACCAGAAGATATGATCAATTTAATGTAAATGAAAGAACAAAGGCAATAAAGTGGAGAAAGAACAATACATTGCAATAAATGATGCTGGAGCAACTGGATATCTGTATGGAAAAACACACAAAAAATAAAACATAACCTTGGTTCCATACTTTATACCATTTAAGAAAATTAACTCGAATCACAGGCATAAATATAAAACCTAAAATTGTGAAACTTCTGGAAGTAAGCATAGGAGAAAATTGTGACCTTCAGTTAAACAAAGATGTCTTTGCTACAGCACCAAAGTCATGATTAATAGAAGAGTAATGAAAATGATAAATTGAACTTTATCAAAATAAACATTTCTGTTCTTTGAAAGACACTGTCAGAGAATGCATAAAAGGCGTAGACTGAGAGAACATAGTTCCAAAGCATATAAATAATATAGCTGATAAAGGATTTAATTCTAGAACATATAAACCACTTTCAAAACTCAATAATAAGAAAATGAACACCCGAATGAACAAATGAACAAAGGATTTAAATAAACTTTAAACCTATGAAGATGCATAGACAGCAAATAAACACATGAGAAGATTCTCAACATCGTTAGTCATTAGGGAAATGCATATTAAAACCACAATGAGATACTACTACATACTTATTAGAATGACGACAATTAAAAAGAGAGTCAAGGAGATGGTGAAATTTGTGTCATACGAGGTAACTCTATGTTTAATAATTTGAACAACTGCCAGAATACTCTACTTTGTTTTGTTGCTTGATTGTCCTGGCTTGAAACTTCACTACAGTGTTGAATGGAAGTGGAAAAAGTGAACATATTTTTCTTCTTCCTGATATTGGGGGACAGCATTCAGTCCCTCACCATTATGTATAATGACATTTGTAGGTTTTTCATAGATGCAATAGGTTAAGGGGGTTTCCTTCTTTTTCTAGTTGTTTGAGTGTTTTTATCATGAAGTGTTATGGACTGAATGTTTGTATCCGCCCCCCACTCCCCCCCAAAAAAATTCATATGTTAAAATCTTAACTTCAAATTTGTCTTGGGCAAGGTGACTGACTAGAAGTAGCTAGTGTGTGCCACTCTCACAGAAAGCAGATGAGACTGGCTAGTTAACACTAGCTCTTCAACTGGAATGTTCAGGAGGACATCCTGAACATTGCTTTCTTGAGAGTCATCAAAGAAGCAATGTGACCCATGTAGAGCAGAGAAAAGCAAGACAGGACAGCCACCCACTCAGGATTGGTGCAGAGCCAAGTGAGGCTTCCCACCATGGGAAATGAGTGAGTGAGAACCCCTAGAGACTGACACTTCTGACACAGACTTTTGCAATCCTGGGCATAGGAAATTCTCCCTTGCTCCCTCCTCCAAGGGCCTCCAGATTGAATTGAGAGCTGCATGGAAGCTGGAAAGAGCTGCTGCTCAGGCCTACATGGAGCCCAAGGTCCTTGAATCCCCAAGCACCCCAGCTCCAGCTTGCATGCCCCCAGGGTAGTGACTACATCCATGGTGCTGAGGAGCAGATGAACTACAGGCCTTGTCTCTGGTACACCTTGTCAGGCATAGTCAACTGGCCTAGGACCCCAGTGCAGTCACCCTACCCCTTCCTGAGCACTTGGACCCATAGAAGATCTACATTTCTCTGGGATGGAGGTCCCAGAGGCAACTGACAGGCCCACCAATGTTGCAGCTGCCACAGCCGCCACTCATACAGCCCTCAGTCTGTGGAGGGAGGGAGGAAAGAGCCTAAGTTCTATCATAGGCCTCCAGCAAACCACAGCTGCCTTATGGAAAAGCAGCCTAACAGTTTTCCCCATGAGTCCCTGCCCTTCCTATTCTTTACTGGGGTGGACCTCCTAACCTGCGCCTCCAGTACAACTGTGTCACCCCTGCCTGAACATTTCAGTGGGTGGCAACACTGCATTTCTCTGAGGAGGAAATCCCAGAGGCAGAGGATCCCACAGGTTCTTCTCCACTGCCACTGCAGCAGTGTCATCTTTGCTTGAGTGTTATTCAGCTCAATAGGCCCTCTGTCTTTTTGCAAGGGCAGAAGGCCAATGTGACAGCTTTCTGTATCCCAAGTTCTCGCCCAGTATCCAAGAAAAATTGGGTCACACATGGGCCTGAAGGATGAATGCAGAGTTTTACCGAGTGGTGGAGGTGGCTTTCCGCCGGATGCATGGGGAGCTAGAAGAAGGGGATGGAGTGGGAAGGTGATATAACCCTGGAGTTGGGTCCCCCAGTGGACTCCTCTCCAACCACTTCAGTGGAACTCCTCTTGGTGTTCAGATGATCTTCCTCTTCTCTCTTTCTCTGCTGTGTCATTCTGCCATTGTCTGCTGATCTGCTGGCTTGCTGGTCCGCTTCTGGAGCCTGGGGTTTGAGGTTTATGTGGGTGCAGGACAGGGGTCATCGTGGGCCAAAAGGCAAATTTTTGGGTGCAAAAACAGGAATGTCTGTCTTCATTTAGGGCTGTGGGTCTTCAGGCTTGAGGATGGGGCCTTTGCCAGGAAACTGCCGTCTTCTACCCAGTATTTCCCTCTCTCCTGTCCTTATCAGAAGGACCCCTGGCATGGGCCTGCAGTGTAGCCACATCACCCTGGCCTGAAGATTCCCCTTAGCAGTGTTTTGTGTCTCTCTAGGGTGGAATTCCCAGAGGTATCTGACAGCCCCTCTGCTACTGCCAATGTAGCAGTACCTGCCCTTGCTACCACCAGTCCAAGAAGGGAACAAAGAGCCTGAGTGCTTTACTCGCACCTCCAGCATGCCATAGCCACCATACAGAGAAGAAGCCAGATTGTCTTCCCTGCAAGCCCCCCACCCTCTTGCTCCTCACTAGGCAGGGCTCCTCAGTTTGGGCCCACAACGCAGCTGCCCCACCCTAGGCTGATGTTTCTGATTGGTAGCTGCTGTGTGTTTCTCTGGGGTGGAGTACCAAGGGACAAGTGAAAGGCCCTCTGCCATTGCCAGTGCCAAGGTTTCTGCCCATGCTGTGCCCAAGTTGGGGAGGGAACAAAAGCCTGAGCTAGCCCCACAGCTGCAGTACACAGACTGGGAGTGTCAAGCCGACATCTACAGCCAGCATTAAGGGGGAAAGGAGCCCACACTCTCAGAGCACTGAGAGGGAGCATGGCTACAAATGCAAGGAAATACAGAAGAGCCACTTGGCTAAGGGCTTACCTACCATCCATTATGCTTAAGCACCATCTACTGGATTTACTGGATTGAAGCTGAAACTTCAATGCCAAAATACTTTGTGAATATACCCCCCTGTGAAACCAAAGACAAGAACTCAACCACAAATAAGGGCCTTTCAGAAAGCCTCAGCCCTCTGAAAACATCCAGAAATGAAGACAACTGGCCATACTCAAATTGTACGACATTTAAAGGAACATCAGCCCATACAGATGAGAAAGAACCAGTGAAAGAACTCTGGAAACTCTAAAAGCCAGAATGTCTCCTTACCTCCAAAACTGCACTAGCTCCCCAGAAATAGTTAATCAGAATGAAATGGCTAAAATGACAGGCATAAAATTGAGAATCTGGATGTCAACAAAGATCACTGAGATGCAGGAGAAACTTGAAACCCATTTCAAGGAATCTAGTAAAATGAGTCAAGAGATGAAAGATGAGGTTGCCATTTTCAGAAAGAACCAAACTGCACTGATAAAGCTGAAAAACTCACTACAAGAATTTCATAACATAATCAGAAGTATTAACAGCAGAATAGACCAAGCTGAGAAAATAATCTCAGAGCTTGAAGACCAGTTCTTTTTTTTTTTCTTTTGAGACGGAGCTTCACTCTTGTTGCCCAGACTGGAGTGTAATGCTGTGATTTCAGCTCACTGCAACCTCCACCTCCTGGGTTCAAGTGATTTTCCTGCCTCAGCCTCCTGAGTAGCTGGGATTATAGGCATGCACCACCATGCCCGGCTAATTTTTGTATTTTCAGTAGAGATGGGGTTTCTCCATGTTGGTCAGGCTGGTCTTGAACTCCTGACCTCAAAAGATCCGCCTGCCTTGGCCTCTCAAAATGCTGGGATTACAGGTGTGAGCCACTGTGCCTGGCCAAAGACCAGTTCTTTGAATTAACTCAGTAACATAAATGTAAAGAAAAAAATTAATGAACAAAATATCTGAGAAATATGGGATTATGTAAGGAGATGAAATCTACAACTCTTCAGCATCCATGAGAGAGTGGGAGAGAGAGCAAGCAACTTGGAAAACATATTTGAAGATATAATACATGGAAATTTTCCCCAACCTTGCCAGCAAGGTCAACATGCAAATTCTGGAAATTTAGAGAACCCCTGTGAGATGCTATACAAGTAAAACATCTCTAAGACACATAGTCATCAGATTCTCCAAGGTAAATATAAAAGAAAAATGTTAAAGTCAGCTAAAGGGAAGGGGCCGGTCGCCTACGAACAGAACCCCATCAGGATAACAGTAGACCTTTCCTCAGAAACCCTACAAGCCAGAAGAGATTGGGGGATTATATTCAATATTCTTAAACAAATTTCAACCAAGAATTTTATATCCAGCCAAACTAAGCTTTATAAGTGGAGGAGAAATAAATCCTTTTTCAGACAAGCAGATACTATGGGAATTCATTATCACCAGATCTGCCTTAAAAGAGGTCCTTAAGGGAGTGCTAAACATAAAATACTGGGATCTGCCACTGCAAAAACACACTTAAGTCCGTAGACCATTGACACTATAAAGCAACTACACAATCAAGTGCACATAACAACCAGCTAACAACACAATGACAGAATCAAATCTGTACCTATCAATATTAATCTTGAACATAAATGGGCTAAATGCCCCACTTAAAAGGCACAGAGTGGGCTGGTTGTAGTGGCTCACGCCTGTAATCCCAGCATTTTGGGAGACCGAGGAGGGTGGATTGCCTGAGGTCAGGAGTTTGAGACCAGCCTGACCAATATGGTGAAATCTCGTCTCTACAGATACAAAAATTAGCCGGGCGAGGTGGTGTGTGCCTGTAGTCCCAGCTACTGGGGAGGCTGAGACAGGAGAATTGCTTGAACCTGGGAGGCAGAGGTTGCAGTGAGCCAAGACTGCACCACTGCACTCCAGCCTGGGTGACAGAGCAAGACTCCATCTCAAAAAAAAAAAAAAAAGGCACAGAGTGGCAAGTTGGATAAAGAAGAAACACCCAATTGCATACTGTCTTCAAGACATCCATGTCACATGCAAGGTTATTCATAGGCTCTAAGTAAAGGGATGCAGTAAGATCTATCAAATAAATGAAAGACAAAAAAGAGCAGGAGTCGCTATTCTTACTTCAAACAAAACAGACTTTAAGCTAACAATGATAAAAAAGGACAAAGAAGGACATTACGTAATGATAACAAAACCTTCTTGTTGAATTGAACACTTTGTCATTATGTAATATATCCTAAATATATATGCACCCAACACTGCAGCACCCAGATCCATAAAACCACCTCTTAGACACTTACAAAGAGACTTAGATAACCACATAATAATAGTGGAAGACTTCAACACCCCACTGACTGTATTAGACAAATCATCATGGCCAAATACTAACAAAGATACTCAGAACTCAAACTCTACACTTGACCAAACGGCCCTAACACTCATCTACAGAACGATCCACCCAACAAAAACAGAATACACATTCTTCTCATCTGCACAAGGCACATACTCTCAAATTGACCAGATTCTTGGCCATAAAGGAATTCTCAACAAATTGAAAAAAGAAAACAAAGAAAATTATGCTGACCACAGACTTATAAAAATATAAATTAATAAGAAGAATGGAAATTAAATAATCTGTTTCTCAGTGACTTTGGGTAAGCAATGAAATTAAGGCAGAAATCAAGAAATTATTTGAAAGTAATAAAAACAAAGATAAAACATATCAGAATCTCTGCGACACAGTTAAAGCAATGTTAAGAGGGAAGTTTATAGTGCTAAATGCCCACATCAACAAGTTAGAAAGATTCCAGATTAACAACCTAACATCATACCTAGAGGAACTAGAAAAACAAGAGCAAACCAACACCAAAGGTAGCAGAAAAATGAAATAACCAAAATTGCAGCTGAAATGAACAAAATGGAGATGAGAAAAGCCATACAAAAGAACAACATAACCAAAAGTTGATTTTTGAATAATAAATACGATTGATAGATCACTACCAAGACTAATAAATAATAAAAGAGAAAATCCAAATAAACACAATAAAAAATGACAAAGGGGCATTACCACTGACTCCACAGAAATACAAATAAAAACTTCAGAGACTATTATAAACACCTCTATGCACACAAACTAGAAAACCTAGAAGAGATTGATAAATTACTGGAAACATACGATCTCCCAAGATTAAAACAGGAAGAAATTGATACCCAGAACAGACCAATAACAGGTTCTGAAATTGAATCAGTAATTTAAAAAAAACCAAAAAACACTACCAACCAGAAAAAGCCCTTGATCAGACGGATTCACAACCGAATTCTACCAGATATATAAAGAAGAGCTGGCACCAATCTTACTGAAACTATTCCAAAAAGTCGAGGAGGAAGGATCCCTGCCTAACTCATTCTATAAGGTCAGTATCTTTCTTTTTAATTTCTTTTTAAATTTAAATGTATTAAATTATCACATGCACCCAAAACTATGCACATCTATTATGTGTCAATAATTTTTTATGTAAAACAATAAAGGAGTGCCTCATTTTGTAGTGGTTGTAGTAATTATCTCCCTACAGCTAATTATAATAAAAATCTCACATATTTCCAAACAGGATCATCAAAACAGTTACTTAGGCTTTCCAAATTTTTCACTCTCCATAGTATGCAAAAGATAAAATTTCAAAGCTAATTTTAGATGAGAAAGGAATTCTATCCCCTTACTCTAAAGAAAAAGTGGGTGATTACCATTATTTTAATAAAAGTTTTACAATTTTTCTGGAAACTTACTAATGTTATGAAGTATCGTATCTTCTTTTTCAGAAATTCTTAGCCTGAATGTTGCATAAGGAAATATGAGGAAGTAGATTGAATTGAAATATGTCTCTGCTTTCCATTTGTGGGCCATTCATGCTTTGGGAACACTTACTTGACCATTTGCAAATAAACCATAATGGTTGCTGGTGAGGAGCTGAGAAACTCATTTAACCTGTGAAGGTTTTAATTCTGGGATATGGTCACTAAGTCTTATCCCAAACTGAACTGGCATATTGATTATTGGTAGTAGGATAGGCATAGAGCAAGTAGGCCTTTAACTAGACCATACTTTGTGGCTGCTAAAATAACCCCCACCTTAAATCACTTGAATGTGATACCCAAGATACTTTCAAGGAACAGGAACACAGTTGAACTGCACAATGGCCTCAGGTGATATATAACAGCTGTCACAAGGTGTAGCCTTAGAATTCACTTATCTAACTTCTGGGGGCTTTTAGAGTTTTCCCTCACATTTTGAGTAAAATCTTGGATCCTGAGTAGAGAAAAATCACTTCTATCACGCACATTTTTTGTCAAATGTGAGCTTTTGATTACACTTTACTCTGCCATCTTCAAAAAATAAGAAGCATTCCACAACAGTTTCTGAGCTCATGATACACCACACATCGTAGTGTATCCTTCTGTTAGAGAACTCAGGTTCCACTGGGGAAATATGAAATCTGCCCAAACAGTAGTTGAGTGGAATGCAAAGGGCACTGTCTTTAGCACACACAGACCTGGGTTCAAGTTCCAGCTCCTCTCCTTATTAAATGGAGAACCTGGACAAGGTTTTAAAAATCTGCTGAGCCTCAAATTCTTTATTTATAAGAGGGATAAAATAGTGTCCACTTTTAGTTGGGAGGATTAAAATAGATAAATACATACAGTTATCAGGAGCAGGTACATACTTGGTCCTTAGAAAATGTTAGCCATTTTTGTTGTTATGTTGTTATCATTATAATTTGAGCATGAAGATGATAAAGATTTCTTCCAACTGGAAGGAAGATCTGGAAAGACTTCTTGAAGAGTTGGAAAATGGCTTTTGAAGATAGGTAGGATTAGAATATGTAATGACTAGGGGGAAGCAAGAGGGAGTTGGCCTTCAAAACAGAGGAATATATATTCACATAAGCCTAGAGAAAGGCTTGAATGGAGAGGCACCAGACTTTTTACATTGATTACCTCAAAAATGGGAAAACGGGAAGATTATAAGCATTTTTAGTGTATCATCATTGGATGGTTTTGTCACAGGATTCTTCAGGTGTCGATTCACCAGCCAGAAACTGTGGCTGGTGGCATCTCTGTTTGAGTTTTGCTCACGTCCACTGGGCTCGTTCCACCCACTAGGCCTGGCAGGCTGTGCTCAGCTTGTGCTACTGGCTTGGATTCCATGCCTGCCAAGGGCAAGTCAGGCGTGGAGCAGAAAGGGGTGTGTGAGCGAGCGAGCATGGGGTCCGGCCACTGCTCACAGCCAGGCACACCAGCCCAGCTCCATGTAAGACTGCAGTTGGACCAGACGTACTACAAGCTGCTTCCACTGCCAGCACCAGCATCTGGATAAGACAACGTGGTGGCACCTGAAAGCTCAGAGATGCCAAGAACCATAGAGCCCCAAAGAGGGTGTTAGAGCATGTCATAACCCTGGCTCAGGAATCTCTGAGGTCTGGGCTTCCAGAAGGGCCACAGCTCTTCTCTCCTTCTTGTGGCCCTCAGCATGGTGAGTGGAGGGGGAGTGGGGGTGTGTTTTGGAAGGGTGTATTTCAGCCCATTTGTATTACAGCTGTTTCAGTCCTACCACCTCACTCCAGCTGGTGGCTACCGGGCTGGCCTGGCTCTGCTGCTGCTTCCTGTCGTGTGGGGTGGCTGCCTGGCACTGACAGAGGGCAGGAGGGCTATGGTGTTACAGCAGCTCCGGCTTGGGGAATCCCAAGGTTTGGGCCCCCAGAAGGGTTGCCGCTGTTCAACCCCACAGTCCAGGAGCTTGTTACCACCTGAAGCTCAGAAAGCCAGTCAGGAATATGTTATAGGTCCTTTTATTCCTGTCATTTGGTAGGTCCCGTGTTCTTGTCCCATGTCCAGGAAGAATGAGGTTATGTGGACAACTGGAAGGTGAGCAAAGTGGAAAGGAGCTTTACTGAGTGACAGAACAGCTCTCAAGAGACCCAAAATGGGTAGCTCCTTTCCACAGGCAGGTCGTCCAGATGAGTATCTATATCTAGCTGAGTCTGGGGGTTTTCATGTGCTCAGAATGGAGGGAGTGCATGCTGATTGGTCCGTGAGTGGCCATGGGTGGGCCTGAAAAAGCACCATTCAATTGTCTGAAAGGCATCAATGAAATTCTCACTCCATGTGGTGGACTCCACCTGAACTGGCAGCCTGGCCCCTGGGCCCCAGGCTTCAGGTCTGGCTTGTAGATGAGGTTTCACTGGGGACCGACCCCTTCCCCCAGGAACCCGTCTGCCTCTGCTGCTGTCAACATGCCACCCATGGTGCCCAGGCTTTCCATGCTGGGGAGTGCCTTTAGACCCATGCCAAGCCACCCTCAGCCCCCCAGCATCCGTCCTGTGCTTGTCAGTTCCCAAAGTCCAGAGGGGGCCAAGGCAGCAGAGGGCTAGCATGTCAATGCCACCCCAAGCATGTGCACACCCAGCCGGGTTTACCACAACCTTGCTCCACACTGGAGCAGACACCAGGAGCAGGGAGCAGGAGCAGGCACTCCCTGGGCTCCCAAGAGTGCAGGGATGCCTGGGTCTAGAGCCATGGCTGGGTGGCTACAGCTGCACCCGGGAGCAGGGGCTCCTGCCATGTCAACTTGGTGGGGCTCCCACTCGGTCACCTGTTTACAGCACCCACTGGCTCCACAGAGCGCATAGCCCTTGCCATGCCTTCCCCGCTGCTGCTGGCGTCGTCAAAGCAGCCACTCTAGATAGGCTGCTGCCACCATCAGTTTTGCTTATTTTCACTAGCTTGTATAATTTTCACAATAAAAATTATCTAAAAATTATTTTTAAAACCCCACAAGACAGGGGAAACAGTATAGTAGTGAGAAAACACGGGGCAGAACGAAGCCTTGGCCAGAGGAGATAAGGTTATAAGGTAGAATGGAGCCAGCTTTTGTAAAGTGACAATTGAAGTTTGAATTGTTTTCTCTAAGCTGCTGGGGATCTGTGGAAAGTTTTTTTTTTTTTTTTTTTTTTTTTAATAGGGCAATGGCATAAGAAGACCTGGCCTTCTTTTTCTGGATTGAAGACATTTTCATCTGGGGATTTTTAGTTGAACAGCATCCCAGGTGCTTTCTGGTGATTTTCTAGGTCTCTCTTGGCTTTGCCTTTGGCTTTTGAATGACCTGTTTGCATGTCTGTTACCGCCATAAGACTGCAAGCTCTGTGAAGGCATGGATTATGTCATCTTCAACCCTGCCGCCTCTCCAACTTCCCACCCCCACCGCAGGGCCTGACCCCAAGGGGGCTGTCAATGGATGTTTGCTGCATGGAATGAATGGTGACTGACTTTTGCTATGGCAGTTTCTTTGGCGCCTCTGACATAAGACACCTCCCTTCCCTAGGCACATAAATTTAGGAAGAAGGCAGAGTCTTCATGGTTATGAATTACTTCCTAACTAGTAAAACTGCAGGAAAGCCCACAAAATTGCCTGTAAAGCAACAGCCTCATTAGTTGTAATTATAATAAAGAGCAATGACTCAGCAGACCACAACCCACACCCACAGGCACACAGGCCCTCTAGCAGGGCTCCTCAGGAAGCAGGCCTGGCTCTGGGACACACAGGGAAGATCCATGTCTGTCTTAATGTATTCTTTTGCTAGACTTCAGCTTTAACCTACTCCATGTGACCCCCCCCCAACCCGTTCTATTTTATACAACAAAGTCAGAGGGTTACAGAAGATAGAGTAGGCAAGCCTTAATCTTCAAAGTGTGCCTGTTTCAGAACTTCATGACAGCCAGTCTAAGAAAATGCTTATCTCTTGCCATCTCAATTCTCAAAGTGTGCATGTAATTTACTGTGGACAATACTCCTACTGGAGTCCATCCTATTTCTGGTCAACATGTTTGAAAGCTCCATTAAGTCACTGACATGAATCTGGATCTCTCCAAACACTCTCTGGGAGGAATTAAACACTGATGGTCTCTAAGCCATGGACTTTTTGTTCCATTGTACCAGTTGTGATATTTCACAGATTGTAGGGTCAAAAAAATCTGTTTATCATTTCATATGTAATGATCTTGCAGGCACTTGCACTGTTAAGCATAAGAAAACTGTGTGTGATGATGTTGATAATTATTGTTTTGAAGATATTGTAAGAGCACTACACCACAAAACTTGCCCTTTGATAAGATAGCAAGGATCAGAAGGCTGAGGTAGCCAAATGGTGGTAGAGTCCTTCCAAGTGCCTGGGTGCTCCTCTGGCAGGAGATTTAGAGCTTTTCTGGGAGCAGATTGGGGATCATGGCTTGAGCATCAGTAGTTTACACCTTTGTTGGAGGGATTAAAAAGAAGAAAATGGTAAGTTACTGTACTCCTATTACATGCCATTTGCAAGGCTAGGCCTTTTACATGCATTAGTCAGTTAAGGCCTTAAAATGACACTGCAAGGTAGATATTATTCTCTCTGCTTATTTACTGCCCTTAAAACAATAAATGATAATCCATCACATCAACAGACTAAAAATGAAAAATCACATAATCATATGAACAGGTACAGAAATAGAATTTGACAAAATTTCACACCCATTTGTTATACAATCTATCATCAAACTAGAACTAGAACAGCTTTATTTATAATTGCCAAAACTTGGAAGCAATAAAGATGTTCTTCAGTCAGTGAATGGATAAACAAACTGATATATCAAGACAATGGAATATTATTCAGCACTAAAAAGAAATAAGCTACTGTCAAGCCACGAAAAGACATGGAGGAAACCTGAATGCATATTACTAAGTGAAAGAACCCAGAACCCAGTCTGAAAACTTTACTAACTATATGGTTCCAGCTATATGACATTTTTGAAAAGGTAAAACTATGAAGACATTAAAAACTCACTGATTTTTTAAATGGAATGAATAGGTAATGGATTTTTAGGGCAGTGAAACTACTCTGTATAATATTATAATGGGGATGCATGTCATCATACATTTGTTGAAACTCAAAGAATGTACAACACCAAGTATGAACTGTCACATAAGCTATGGACTTTGGGTAAGAATGAAGCATCAATGTAGGTTCATCAGTTGCAAGAAATGTACCATTGTGGTGGGGGATATCAATAATAGGGAAGGTTGTGCATGTGTGAGGCTCTATACTTTGCATTATTTTCCTAATACCCTAAAACTGCTCTAAAACTAAAGTCTATTTTTGAAAAGATTATAATAAAACAATAAATGGGAAAGCAGGATAGGTAAGGAATTTGAGAAGCCTGCCCATGATTACACAGTAAGTGTTGTTTGGAAGTTGATCTACTGGTAAAGAGAATATAATAGTCTTAATTTGAAGGTGCTTAGCCTGCTAGTCCATGATCTGGAAGGGGAGATCTGTAAACTCCTCATGACTGCATGAAAAATTGTGTAAAGAAAGTCTCTTCTGGATAGACTTTCCCTAGCTTTCTTGGAAACTCTAACAAGATTAAGAACCACACTGGACACATGATATTGGAAATAGCTCCATGATAAAAGCAGAGAGTCAACTTTGGAATTATGTACAATCTTTTTGAAAGTAATGGCCACATGTTCCAATATACCTAGGTTAGGATTGGTCGGAAGTACCCCCTTTCTATTTGTGACAGAGTCAACACACCCCATATCATGTGGGCTTCCTGAGGTTGATTTTCTGAGGTGAATTATATTCTGTGAGTACATAAGAGAGTCTTATTAATGCTACTCTGAGAAGTCCAAGTTACATTTGATGTCTTTTTTCTTTCAGAAGCTCTTAGATGATAAATTTGATCTTTGAATTATCTTCATTGAATGGTAAACTTATTTAAGATCACCAGGATTTCAACTGTATTATGTTTCTGTGACAGAACAAGATATACATAAGCATCTGATAATAAACACTGTTACACGCTGTTAGAGCAAAAAATGAACCCTAAAATTTCACCTCTCTCAGTGTATATCAGGAGTATTGATTCTGAGAGAGGAATAGGGCTTGCCCACGGTCACTCAGCAAGTAAGGGGTTAAGTAATGAGTGATCCCGTCTGTAGCCTCCCAGGCCAGTACTCTTTTCAGAGGGATGACTCCTCAAACTTTTCAACTTGTTATATTCACATGCTTACTGGACAGCTCTACTTGTTTACCTCTCTCAGGCAGCTCAAACACCACATATTTAAAACCAAACTCATTATTTTTCTTCTGCTTTTCTCAAAACACCTCTTTTATCCACTATCTCCACTCTCTATTGTCCCCACAACCCCTCAAGCCAATGACCGATTTCTCTGCCCCGCTTCTGTTCCAGTTATCTACCGTATAACAGGTACCTCAGAAAACATTTATTTTGCTCATCAATTTGAAATTTGAGTAGGGCTTGACAGGGATGCCCCTCTCTGCTGTACTCAACCTCAGCAAATTGCCTGAAAGGCTGGAGGGTAGAATCATCTGAAAGCTAACTTACTCACATTGTGTGGTAGCTGGTACCGTCATCTGTCAGCTAGCAGACTAAACTTCCCAGGCTTTAGCTTTAAAGCCTACAAATAGTCTTTCCACGTGGCTACTTGTCTTCCTCACATCGTGGTGGCTAGGTTCCAAAGACAAGCATCTCAAGGGAGGAATGGGGTGGGTAGGTGAAAGTCGTGTTGCCTTTCACGCACTAGCGTCACATTGTTACTTCTACTACATCGTTGAGGCAGTTACAAAAGCCTGCCTGGGTTCAAAGGGAGGGAAAAACACTCCACCTTTTGATAGGGGAATAGCAATGTGCAAAAGCTTACAGATCAGAATTATTGCTAAGCCATCTTGAGATCATTAATTATAGCACCGATCTCTGGGCGCTACTTTCTGTTTTAGGATTTGAAAGTCACTTATGTACTTTTTCAGGACTCTGAAAAACGGTATATGGTGTTAGAACAGCTGTGCTAAACAGTTTTTTTTTTTTCATTTTCTTCCATAAGATCTAACAATATGCCCATTAGAATAGTAAGAAACGGGACCTTGACTGCTGTTTCTATATAAGCAGAGTTGCAGTCTCCGAGGATCTACATCTAAATCTATTGTGAATGCCCGTGGATTTTATACATGCCATGCTATGGCATGTACTGTACATTCAAAAGTATGTTCACAAACATTTTGAATATGTTTATGACTTCCCACTTTAAAACAGACTATTCATTTGGAGAATTTACACACACACACACATACACACACACTCACACTTACACTCATATATTCTGACTGGTTTGTTAAAAAAGCACGCTACTTCAATAGATTATATAAAATATTCTGTAAGATGTGTTCTTCCCAAGCAAAGCATTAACTGACTGCAAAATGAGAATGGAAATGGAAACTTTCTTATTAAGATAGTTAATTAAAGAGTATGGTGGGTAATAACTTGTTAGCAATGTATTGATACCAAAAATGTCACTAGAATCTCACGTCATGTAAAATAGACCTTCACAAAGACAGTGGTGATAAACTGGCTCTACTGTGTATAGTTCCAGCGATACATGGAACCAGAGCTAATAGATGCCACAGCTAATATAAAGGGATGACCTCTGGTATGTATCTGCTGACTCTCAACCATGCCTGAAATATTATATAGCCATGAGCCCAGTGCATCATCAGAGAAATAAGGAAAAACATGATCATGCTAAAGGGAGAGCTCCCAGGATGGAGAGAGGTCTCAGAATCATGTTGTATGAGAAACAGTTGAAAGACATGCGGATGATGTGGTAGACTAAATTATTGCTCCCAATTTTTCACTGCCCTGTAATATTTTTAATTCATCCACATCTGTGCCATAACCTTGTGGCAGGTAGAGTGTATTTTCCTGCCTCCTTGATTTTGGCCTTGCCAAATATAATGTTAATAGATTTGATGCTAACAGAGCTTGAAATGTGCTTGTAAAGTTAAGTTATTCTCCTGCACTCCTTCATTTCACCATGAGAGTATGCTCATTTAGCCACTGCCCAAGGAAAATGAGAGACCTGTAGAACAGACCTGGATCCAACCCACAACTTAGAGCAAAGCCCAGCTGAGCCCACCTTTCATCAGCTGATCTCTAGCCAATCCACGAATATGTGAATGCAAATGAAATAGCTATTATTGCATTGTGCTGAGTTTTAGGAGGGGAGCTTGTTATGCAGCATTATTGTGGTAATATCTTACTAATATAGATGGTGATTGGTCATTTTGGTATTACATAGTACCAGTACCGTAGGATAATTAACTAGCAGATGGAGTAAAATAGGAGGAAGATTTATATGCCCATTTAAGGTCTTTTGTAGTCCTGACGTTCTCCAATTTGATGAAAGGATGCAAAAAATTTTTGAAGTAAGCAAATCCCTTTTGATCCATCAATTTTCACAATTCTAGTTCAGTCAGAAATACACTCCATTGAGATCAACGAGTTAGATATCAGTCTTACTCTAGCTCCTTAAAATCTTTCATATTTCTCACAAATTTTAAAATAACTATGTGATGTTGCTGCTCTATGTCAACTTTATTATCTCCATAAGTTTGGAGAAGGCTCCCCCAAACACTGGCCCAGTGAAGTTGTGATCCAGTGAAGATCAAGAGAAAGAAGTCAAGGAAAATGATCTGCTCAGCTTTCCAGGCCCCAGATGAAAGCTATCAATAAGCCATGTCTTCCTTAGCTTTAACACATGCCAGAGACATTCTTCCTTTCACTGATTATATTCTACTCATGTAAATTTTCCATCCTACAAAGTCTGCAAAGGGTAAATGGTGGGTTGACAGTCATTTTGATCTCCATGTTTCACAAGAACTTTGGTCTTAGAATGTTAGCGTGTTAGTAGCGTTGCCAGAAATTTTAAAAATTCAAGGATCACTGGAATCTAGGTTGAATGTATGTCTAAATTATCTCTCCAAATCTTTCTGAAGTTAGAGAAAAGCAACCACTGGATAGCAAAGGTGACTTAGTAATCCACTACACCACTGACTGACACTGATTTTTCAGATATATTAAAATCCCTGTTAATAAGATTATTTTGTTAAATAGTATTGATTTTCTGCCTTTCTTGCTCCCAAACTCCTAATATATGCCCCACCATATAATAACAGGAACAACCACTCTTCTGCCTTAATCTTTTTTGCTGGCTACAATGCCAGGCTGAAACAGATTGGTTGATCTGGGCAAATGAGTATACAAACCACACCAGGGCCAATTTAAGTAAGGAAATAGTATTTCTCAAAGTGCAGGCTTCAGAACACCAATATAGATCTCTGATGGGATATCAAGTGTTTCCAAAAACGTTCCATAGTTTCAGTGGAAAAAGCAACGAAATTAATTTATTCACATATGTTCCCTAGATTTGAAATGTAAGATTAATTATGATCATCACAGAAATGTCTTAATGTTCTTAGTAATCATTATAGTCTTAAAATCGCACATCCACTATAAGGACTTAGTTGATTAACTTCTCTTGCCTAATATTAATTATAAGATAGTTCTTCATTTTCATATTTTTATGTCGTTTGTATATTATTGCTTATTAGTGTTCTACAGTATTTTTTGTTGTTCCTTGTGCTTGATTTTAAGCTCAATTCAAAAATAGATTAGTGACTTAAAATTATTTAATGAAGTATGTAAAAAACTTATGAAAATGGTAACCAAAACATTGTAACTCAGAATAAAATGGTAAATTTAAATGGTGAGCAGGAATCAAGAACAAATATAGACCATGTACCTGTAAGCTCTAGGACAAGTGAATGTGTGATTGGGATGATTTCATGTAAGCAGGCAAAAAAAAAAAAAAAAAAGGAAGAAAGGAAAGCGGAAAAGAAGGAAGGAAGGGAGAAAGAGAGAAAAGGAAAAGTGTGATGAGAAAACATGCTTATGACTGTTCAAAATATTAAAAATTGTTAAATGGTTGCATAAAGGCATCACAGCTTTCATGTCCTTTTCTAACAAAACACATGACATTAAATATTTGTTATTCAAGTGGACAATTAAGTTTTCTAGTAATTAATTAAACACAAAGAACAGGTTCAAACTACAAGAGCACTATTTAAGGATTTGCTGCTTGTAGAAATATCAAGAAGTGGCAGAGGTCACCCGTATCTGTGCTCCACTTTCTTTGCAGAAAGAAAAACTCTGACATTTTAGTTGGGCACATGGACACTCAGAACAAATGTGTAATTGCTTAGCTTCTTTGCAGCTATGTGTGGCCAAGTGACTGAATTCTAGCCAATGAATATGAAGGCAAGTGATTCATGAGACTTGAGTATGTCCTTAAAGGAAAGAGACATTGTGCCTTCTCCCCTTTTTCTCCCATCTGCTGCCTGCATTATGGATGTGGTAGTGAGCTATCTTGAACCACACGGGTGAGGACAGCACTTAAAAGAAGGAGAAGCAATAAGCTAGAAGAAGCCTAGATCTCTGGATGACTTCCTGGAGCAGAGCCTACGTGCCATTCCTGAATCTTCTAACTCTAGACTGTTATAAAAGATAGAAGCCTCTGGTAATTTTGGTCTCTTTCATACAGCCAAACACATACTCAGATTTCATCACAGGTATGAAGCCACTTGATTACCAAGAAGTTTGTGATAGCATTGCAAATTTAGTGATAAATATACTGCTCAGAGAGAAAGAAGAAAAAGGTGTTAGATGACACTGTTGGATGTTACAAAACATCAATAACAGACAAAAGAAAGAGCAATTACTATCATGTGTGCATGAAAGCAGATATTTCACAAAACAAAACCACTCATGTATAGAGTATAAATCAGCTCTTGGCATATGTGTGGGACATATATGATTGTTGAATTCAATTACTTTTATTATTGTTATATTTATCACTGACAGTACAGAAGGGGAGGGGGCTTTCTTAATTTACTTAATAATTATTTCACGAGTGATTATTTAAACTGGAGGAAACAGTGCATCTGGATTAGTACCGATAGAGAATCTGCAATGTGTACATAAAGGAAGGGTGTTGCCAAATGAAACATTAGAGGTTATGCCTGAATGTCCAAGCGTACATAGGTTTGTTTATAGAAAATAACTAGTGGTCAACAACTGGTCTCCTGATCTTGTCTCAGTTTAGAAAGGAATAATGACAATTACTAATATGATCAAAATATGTGCTTGATTACATTTCTTTTCAGGTTGCCATGAATCAAGCAATGAATCTAAGACTCTGCTTTTCTACAGTGAAGTATGCTGACTGTCAAGGGGAAAGATGCTGCATGTGATTTTGAAAAGAAGGGTAAGATTTCCTCACTGCATTGAAACAATGCCAGTAAAGACCATTCTGATTTTGGAGACTTGCTCAAATGGGGCATTTCAGTGAAGGATCTGAATTGACCCCTTCAGGGTTAAGCTGGCATGATGTTTTATGTGGAGGATTAGATATAGAAATTTATTAAAAACAAACTGGGTCAAGTGGCTTGATCTTCAAGAGTTGTACTCTTTCCCATCACTAGCTAATTATCTTCACCTGAAGAAGAAGTCAACTGATGACATATTATTGCATGTGGTGGGCTGATATACATCTTAGTTCTGGATGCTATAACCAGTGACCACACACTGAGTAGTTTAAACAACAAACATCTATTTCTCATAGTTCTGGAGGCTTAAAGTCTAACATCGGTGTGCCATTATGGTCAGGTTCTGATGAGGCCACCCTTCTGGGTTGCAGACTATCATCTTCTTGCTGCGTCTTCATATGATAGAAAGAGAGTGTGTGAGCTCTCTAAAGTTTCTTTTATAAGAACACTAATCTTATTCATGAGGGTTCCAACCTCATGACCTAATCACCTTCCAAATGCCTCAACTGATAATAACACTGCATTAGGAGGGTAGGATTTCAACATATACATTTTGGGGGAACATAAGCATTCATTCCATTGGAATACATGAAATAATAATATGTCACACCTTTCTATCCCTACTGTCCATTTATTTACCACATCACCCTTATACACTCAAACTAGACTTTGGCCTACACAGTCTCCAGGAAATAATGTGATAGCTGAATTGGAAACACAAAAGAAGTTAACTCCAGGTAACACATCTATGTTCCACACAGGAGACTGAATGAATGTATAAGTCAGTGTCCTGGCAAGAAACAGGTGAGTTAACTGATCAAATTTAATGGATGGACTTTTTACAATTATGTGGGCAGAGAGAAATAAAAAAGGGATGGTAAGAAACCCAGGAGTTAGCAACAATAGGGAGCCATTACCATTCCTTGGCTTGAAGGGGAAAGGGACAGGAATGATTATGGTAATACAAAAAGAGCTGCAGCTATGGTTGTAAGGGAGGGTTGCCTGATCAGAGCTGTGGCCTTTGGTAGAGATGAGAAGCCACTGTCAACTTGTGGCCCAACAGAGAGAGAGCCCAGGGAATAAAGATCTTGATTTCTCTGCCCTTCCAGCATCACTCTCCTACTGGTGCCTCTCATCCGCCAAACCCAAACAAGAAGCCAGAGGACAAGGACACTGATGAGATCCATACAGGTTGGCCTGGGGCCATACAGCAGAATGGAAAAGGGTAGAGCAATTCTGGAGGAAGAAATGCAGAGTATTCATTACAGGGGAGAGAGAAAGTAAAAGAGATTAGGCTACCTGCATGTACCTATTTTAAGGACTTTCATAGAGTTCCCACTCAGTAATTCTACTTACATCTCATTTTCCAGCACTGAGTTAGCTACATCATCACATATATCTACAGGCAGGATTGGAAATTTTGTTCTTTTCTTTTTTTTCTTTTTCTTTTCATTTGGGCACTTTTCCCTACTAAATAAAATTAAGATTCTACTAGAAAGAAAGAACAGGGGAGTGGATAATGGACAGGCAACTGGCAGTCTTTGCCACAGCCTACTTGATCAGCTGCTGCAATTGATTGCCACTATTTTACTTAGGATTTTAGATATATTTTCAGAGAAGAGAATGGTTATAGGTTCTTCTTTGGTGCTTTTCATGCGCGTCCGTGTAAAGAGACCACCAAACAGGCTTTGTGTGAGCAACATGGCTGTTTATTTCACCTGGGTGCAGGCGGGCTGAGTCCAAAAAGAGAGTCAGCAAAGGGTGGTGGATTATCATTAATTCTTATAGGTTTTTGGGATAGGTGGTGGAGTTAGGAGCAATGTTTTGGGGGCAGGGGGTGGATCTCGCAAAGTACATTCTCAGAGATAGGGAGAATTACAAAGAACCTTCTTAAGGGTGGGGGAGATTACAAAGTACATTGATCAGTTAGGGTGGGGCAGAAACAAATCACAATGGTGGAATGTCATCAGTTAAGGCTATTTTTACTTCTTTTGTGGATCTTCAGTTACTTCAGGCCATCTGGATGTATACGTGCAAGTCATAGGGGATGCGATGGCTTGGCTTGGGCTCAGAGGCCTGACATTCCTGCCTTCTTATATTAATAAGAAAAATAAAACAAAATAGTGTTGAAGTGTTGGGGTGGTGAAATTTTTGGGGGGTGGTGTGGAGAGAGAATGGGCGATGTTTCTCAGGGCTGCTTCAAGGGGGATTGGGGCGGCATGGGAACCTAGAGTGGGAGAGATTAAGCTGAAGGAAGATTTTGTGGTAAGGGGTGATATTGTAGGGTTGTTAGAAGAAACATTTGTCGTGTAGAATTATTGGTGATGGCCTGGATACGATTTTGTATGAATTGAAAAACTAAATGGAATAAGAGAAGGAGAAAAACAGATATAAAAGGTCTAAGAATTGGGAGGACCTAGGACATCTGATTAGAGAGTGCCTAAGGAGATTCAGCATAGTCCTACCAGGAAAGATTATTTATTTACTTCAAGAGCTAAGAGTGGCAGTTTGGGGATAGCACAAGGAGATATCAGCTGTGATGGCTTGGAGAAACAGTGTAAACCGGCAGTGTAAACAAGAGCAGGGCATGTGTGAGTAGTTGAGAACGGAGAATAGGAGTATGACTAGACAGAAATAGTAGGATGACAAGTTTTTTGGGGGCACATTCTAAGTTGGTCTGGTGTCTGGAATGAGACTGGGGCCTAATAAAAAGGAGCTCAAATGGGCTGTACCTTGTAGCATTCCGAGGACAGGCCTGAATTCTGAGAAGCAAAAGTGGTAAAATTATTGTCCAGTCCTTTTTAAGTTGGTGGCTGAGCTTGGTGAGGTGTGTTTTTAAAAGACCTTTAGTCTGTTCTACTTTTCTTGAAGACGGAGGACCGTAAGGGATATAAAGGTTTCACTGAATACTAAGAGCCTGAAAAACTGCTTGGCTGATTTGACTAATAAAGGCTGCTCTGTTATCAGACCGTATAGAGGTGGGAAGGCTAAACTGAGGAATTATGTCTGACAGAAGGGAAGAAATGACTGCGGTGGCCTTCTCAGACCCTGTAGGAAAGGCCTGTACTTATCTAGTGAAAGTGTCTACTTAGACTAAGAGGTATTTTAGTTATCTGACTCGGGGCATGTTGAGTAAAGCTAATTTGCCAGTCCTGGGTGGGGGCAAATCTTCAAGCTTGATGTGTAGGGAAGGGAGGGGGCCTGAATAATCCCTGAGGAGTAGTAGAATAGCAGATGGAACACTGAGAAGTTATTTCCTTGAGGATAGATTTCCATGATGGAAAGGAAATGAGAGGTTCTAAGAGGCGGGCTAGTGGCTTGTACTATAGCATAGCCTGCCTTTGCTGGTGTGTGGCGATTAGGCCTGGTGGAACTGCCATCAATAAATCAAGCGTGATCAGGGTGAGGAACAGGAAAGAAGGAAATATGGGGAAATGGGGTGAATGTCAGGTGGATCAGAGAGATACAGTCATGGGGGTCAGGTGTGGTATCAGGAATAATGTGGGAGGCCAGATTGAGGTCCCGGCCAGGAACAATGGTAATTGTGGGACTTAACAAAGAGTGAGTACAGCCGAAGGAGCCAGGGAGCAGAAAGTATATGCATCAGGTATGAGGAAGAAAATAGATTTTGGAAGTTATGAGAAATGTAGAGAGTAAGCTGAGCATAGTTTGTGATTTTGAGGGCCTCTAAACGTATTAGGGTGGCAGCAGCTGCTGCACGGAGACATGATGGCTAGGCTAAAACACTAAGGTCAAGTTGTTTGGACAGAAAGGCTACAGGGTGCAGTCCTGGCTCTTGTGTAAGAATTCTGACCCCACTAACCATGCCTAGGAAGGAAAGGAGTTGTTGTTTTGTAAGGGATTGAGGTTTGGGAGATTAATCCGACACGATCAACAGGGAGAGAACATGTGTTTTTATGAGAATTATGCCAAGATAGGTAACAGATGAGGAAGAAATTTGGGCTTGACTGAAGTAATTGGGGCTGTCTGTGAAGACTTGCAGCAGTACAGCCCAGGTAATTTGCTGAGCCTAATGAGTGTCAGGGTCAGTCTAAGTGAAAGCAAAGAGAGGCCGGGATGAAGGGTGCAAAGGAATAGTAAAAAAAGCATGTTTGAGATCCAGAACAGAATAATGGGTAGTAGAGGGAGGTATTGAAGATAGGAGAATATATGGGTTTGGCACCATGGGGTGGATAGGCAAAACAATTTGGTTGATAAGGTGCAGATCTTGAACTAACCCGTAAGCCTTGTCTGGTTTTAGGACAGGTGAAATGGGGAAATTGTAAGGGGAGTTTATAGGTTTTAGAAGCCCATGCTGTAGCAGGCGAGTGATAACAGGCTTTAATCCTTTCAAAGGATGCTGTGGAATGGGATATTGACATTGAGCGGGGTAAGAGTGATTAGGTTTTAATGAGATGGTAAGGAGTGCATGATCGGTTGCCAGGGAAGGAGTAGAGATGTCCCATACTTGTGGGTTAAGGTGGGGGGATATGAGAGGAAGATGGGAAGGAGGCTTTGAGTTGGGGAAAAGGGCAGCAATGAGATGTGGCTGTAGTCCAGGAATAGGGAAGCAGATAATTTAGTTAAAGTGTCTCGGCCTAATAAGGGAACTGGGCAGGTGGGGATAGCTAAAATGGAGTGCTTAAAAGAGTATTGTCTAAGTTGGCACCAGAGTTGGGGAGTTTTAAAAGGTTTAGAAGCCTGGCCATAAATAACCACAACAGTTACAGAGGCAAGGGAAACAGGCCCTTGAAAAGAAGGTAATGTGGAGTGGGTAGCCTCCATATTGATGAAGAAGGGGACGGGCTTACCTTCCACTGTGAGAGTTACCCAAAGCTCGGCATCTGTGATGGTTTAGGGGGCTTCCGAGGCAATCAGGCAGTGTCAGTCTTCAGCTGCTAAACTGAGAAGATCTGGGAAGGAGTCAGTCAGAGAGCCTTGGGCCAGAGTTCCAGGGACTCTGGGAGTGGCTGCCAGGTGAGTTGAATAGTCTGATTTTCAGTGGGGCCCCATACAGATGGGATGCAGCTTAGGAGGAATCCTGGGCTGTGGGCATTCCTTGGCCCAGTGGCCAGATTTCTTGCACGTGTAGCAAGCTCCTGGGGGATGAGGTTCTGGAGGAACACCTGGCTGCTGTGGTTCAGGCGTTTGGAAGTTCTTGTGTGCTGGAGATGTGGCCGGGGTTTGTCTCACAGTGGAGGCAAGGAATTGAAACTTTTTTCTAGTATTGTACACCTTGAAGGTGAGGTTAATTAAGTCCTGTTGTGGTGTTTGAGGGCCAGATTCTAATTTTGGGGGTTTTATTTAATGTCGGGAGCAGATTGGGTGATAAAATGTATATTGAGAATAAGACGGCCTTTTGACCTTTTAGGGTCTACGGCTATAAAGCGTCTCAGGGTTGCTGCCAAACAAGCCATGAACTGGGCTGGATTTTATAGGTTTTGGGATAGGAGGTGAAGTTAAGAGCAATGTTTTGCGGGCAGGGGTGGATCTCACAAAGTACATTCTCAAGGGTGGGGAGAATTACAAAGAAGCTTCTTAAGGGTGGGGGAGATTACAAAGTACATTGATCAGTTAGGGTGGGGCAGAAACAAATCACAATGGTGGAATGTCATCAGTTAAGGCTATTTTTACTTCTTTTGTGGATCTTCAGTTACTTCAGGCCATCTGGATGTATATGTGCAAGTCACAGGGGATGCAATGGCTTGGCTTGGGCTCAGAGGCCTGACAGTGCTAAACTTATCTTTTGTAAATATAAAGGTAGTGTAGCCTTGTGGAACTTGAAAGTAAACTGTCAATGTCCTTAAATGCTGTGAAACAATTTACATCATGTGGAAGCTTTCTTGACTGTCAAATTTATCAGAATAAGCTTATAAATCCTCTAATCCTCTTGTAATTTGTAAAATCTTAATAGCTATATGCAGTTGTATTCCTTTTCTCATTTCTACTTGGTTTGGATGTGTCTTCTTTCTTCTTCTTCTCTTGAAGAAGAGTCCAGCAATATGTCTATTCCAAAGCCAGAGAAAGACACTACAAGAAAAGAAAGTTAGAAGGAAAGTTCAATATCCCTGAAGAACATAGATGCAAAAGTCCTTAACAAAATACTAACAAACTGAATCCCACAGCACATATCAAGGACCTTACACCATGATTACCTGGGATTTATCTCTGAAATCCAAGGATGACTCAACATACACAAATAAATAAGTGTGATACATTACATTAACAGAATGAAGGATTAAAATAATATGATCATCGCAATAGATGCAGAAAAAATATTTGACACCATTTACCATTGTTTCATGACAAAATATCCCAACAAATACACCATGGAAGGAATGTATCTCAACATAATAAAGGCTATGTGTGACAAGCTTGTAACTAAACTCATACTCAAATGTGACAAGCTGAAAGCTTTTTCCCTAAGATCAGGAACACTATAAGTATACCCACCCACTCTCATCACACTTCTGTTTAATATAGTACTAGAAATAAACCTACACATATGTAGTCAACAAATCTTTGACAAAGGCATCAAGAATACACAATAGGAAAAGAATAGTCTCTTCGGTAAATAGTTTTGGGAAAATTGAATATCCACTTGCAAAATGATAAATTGGACCTTTATCTGATACCATACACAAAAATCATCTTAAAAAGGATTAAGGATTTAAATGTAAGACCTGAAACTATAAAAGTCCTAGAAGAAAACACAGGGAGAAAACTCTTTGATGGTCACCTTAGCAATCATTTTTGGATATAACACCAAAGCACAGGCAAAAAATGTAAGTAAAAATAAACAAATGAAACTATATCAATCTAAAAGGTTTCAGCACAGCAAAGGAACAATCAACAAAATGAAAAGGCCACCTATAGAATGGGAGAAAATATTTGCAAACCATTTTTGTGATAAGGATTCAAATAACTCAATAGCAAGAAAAGAAAAACACACACACACACACACACACACACACACAGACACACAATTTTAAAATGGGCAAAGGGCTAGTTTCGAAGATGGCCGAATAGGAACAGCTCCAGTCTACAGCTCCCAGCGTGAGCAACGCAGAAGATGGGTGATTTCTGCATTTTCATCTGAGGTACTGGGTTCATCTCACTAGGGAGTGCCAGACAGTGGGTGCAGGACAGCGGGTGAAGCGCACTGTGCACGAGCCAAAGCAGGGCAAGGCATTGCCTCACTCAGGAAGCGCAAGGGGTCAGGGAGTTCCCTTTCCTAGTCAAAGAAAGGGGTGACAGACGGCACCTGGAAAATTGGGTCACTCCCACTCTAATACTGTGCTTTTCCGATGGGCTTAAAAAATGGCACACCAGGAGATTATATCCCGCAACTGGCTTGGAGGGTCCTACACCCACGGAGTCTTGCTGATTTCTAGCACAGCAGTCTGAGATCAAACTGCAAGGCGGCAGCGAGGCTGGGGGAGGGGCGCCCGCCATTGCCCAGGCTTGCTTAGGTAAACAAAGCAGCCAGGAAGGTGGAACTGGGTGGAGCCCACCACAGCTCAAAGAGGCCTGCCTGCCTCTGTAGGCTCCACCTCTGGAGGCAGGGCACAGACAAACAAAAAGACAGCAGTAACTTCTGCAGACTTAAATGTCCCTGTCTGACAGCTTTGAAGAGAGTAGTGGTTCTACCAGCATGCAGCTGGAGATCGGAGAACGGGCAGAATGCCTCCTCAAGTGGGTCCCTGACCCCTGACCCCCGAGCAGCCTAACTGGGAGGCACCCCCAAGTGGGGGCAGACTGACATCTCACACAGCCGGGTACTCCTCTGAGACAAAACTTCCAGAAGAACGATCAGGCAGCAGCATTCGCAGTTCATGAAAATCTGCTGTTCTGCAGCTTCCGCTGCTGAGACCCAGGCAAACAGGGTCTGGAGTGGACATCTAGCAAACTCCAACAGACCTGCAGCTGAGGGTCCTGTCTGTTAGAAGGAAAACTAACAAACAGAAAGGACATCCACACCAAAAGCCCATCTGTACATCACCATCATCAAAGACCAAAAGTAGATAAAACCACAAAGATGGGGAAAAAACAGAGCAGAAGAACTGGAAACTCTAAAAAGCAGAGCGCCTCTCCTCCTCCAAAGGAACGCAGTTCCTCACCAGCAACAGAACAAAGCTGGATGGAGAATGACTTTGATGAGTTGAGAGAAGAAGGCTTCAGACGATCAAAATACTCTGAGCTACAGGACGAAATTCAAACCAAAGGCAAAGAAGTTAAAAACTTTGAAAAAAATTTAGACGAATGTATAACTAGAATAACCAATACAGAGAAGTGCTTAAAGGAGCTGATGGAGCTGAAAGCCAAGGCTCAAGAACTACGTGAAGAATGCAAAAGCTTCAGGAGCCAATGTGATCAACTGGAAGAAGGGTATCAGTGATGGAAGATTAAATGAATGAAATGAAGCGAGAAGGGAAGTTTAGAGAAAAAAGAATAAAAAGAAATGAACAAAGCCTCCAAGAAATATGGGACTATGTGAAAAGACTAAATCTACGTCTGATTGGCATACCTGAAAGTGACGGGGAGAATGGAACCAAGTTGGAAAACACTCTGCAGGATATTATCCAGGAGAACTTCCCCAATCTAGCAAGGCAGGCCAACATTCAGATTCAGGAAATACAGAGAACACCACAAAGATATTCCTCGAGAAGAGCAACTCCAAGACACATAATTGTCAGATTCACCAAAGTTGAAATGAAGGAAAAAATGTTACGAGCAGCCAGAGAGAAAGGTCGGGTTACCCACAAAGGGAAGCCCATCAGACTAACAGCAGATCTCTCGGCAGAAACTCTACAAGCCAGAAGAGAGTGGCGACCAATATTCAACATTCTTAAAGAAAAGAATTTTCAACCCAGAATTTCATATCCAGCCAAACTAAGCTTCATAAGTGAAGGAGAAATAAAATCCTTTACAGACAAGCAAATGCTGAGAGATTTTGTCACCACCAGGCCTCCCCTAAAAGAGCTCCTGAAGGAAGCACTAAACATGGAAAGGAACAACCGGTACCAGCCACTGCAAAATCATGCCAAATTGTAAGGACCATCAAGGCTAGGAAGAAACTGCATCAACTAACGAGCAAAATAACCAGCTAACATCATAATGACAGGATCAAATTCTCACATAACAATATTAACTTTAAATGTAAATGGACTAAATGCTACAATTAAAAGACACAGACTGGCAAATTGGATAAAGAGTCAAGACCCATCAGTGTGCTGTATTCAGGAAACCCATCTCATGTGCAGAGACACACATAGACTCAAAATGAAAGGATGGAGGAAGATCTATAAAGCAAATGGAAAACAAAAAAAGGCAGGGGTTGCAATCCTAGTCTCTGATAAAATAGACTTTAAACCAACAAAGATCAAAAGAGACAAAGAAGGCCATTACATAATGGTAAAGGGATCAATTCAACAAGAAGAGCTAACTATCCTAAATATATATGCACCCAATACAGGAGCACACAGATTCATAAAGCAAGTCCTCAGTGAGCTACAAAGAGACTTAGACTCCCACACAATAATAATGAGAGACTTTAACACCCCACTGTCAACATTAGACAGATCAACAAGACAGAAAGTTAACAAGGATACCCAGGAATTGAACTCAGCTCTGCACCAAGCGGACCTAATAGACATCTACAGAACTCTCCACCCCAAATCAACAGAATATACATTTTTTTCAGCACCACACCACACCTATTCCAAAATTGACCACATAGTTGGAAGTAAAGCTCTCCTCAGCAAATGTAAAAGAACAGAAATTATAACAAACTGTCTCTCAGACCACAGTGCAATCAAACTAGAACTCAGGATTAAGAAACTCACTCAAAACCGCTCAACTACATGGAAACTGAACAACC
>NW_026652282.1:127901928-127920399 GCF_009828535.3 Hylobates moloch
TACCATTCAGGACATAGGCATGGGCAAGGACTTCATGTCTAAAACACAAAAAGCAATGGCAACAAAAGCCAAAAGTGACAAATGGGATCTAATTAAACTAAAGAGCTTCTGCACAGCAAAAGAAACTACCATCAGAGTGAACAGGCAACCTACAAAATGGGAGAACATTTTTGCAACCTACTCATCTGACAAAGGGCTAATATCCAGAATCTACGATGAACTCAAACAAATTTACAAGAAAAAAAGCAACCCCATCAAAAAGTGGGTGAAGGACATGAACAGATACTTCTGAAAAGAAGACATTTATGCAGCCAAAAAACACATGAAAAAATGCTCATCATCACTGGCCATCAGAGAAATGCAAATCAAAACCACAATGAGATACCATCTCACACCAGTTAGAATGGCCATCATTAAAAAGTCAGGAAACAGGTGCTGGAGAGAGTGTGGAAAAATAGGAACACTTTTACACTGTTGGTGGGACTGTAAACTAGTTTAACCATTGTGGAAGTCAGTGCGGCAATTCCTCAGGTATCTAGAACTAGAAATACCATTTGACCCAGCCATCCCATTACTGGGTATATACCTAAAGGACTATAAATCATGCTGCTATAAGGACACATGCACACGTATGTTTATTGCGGCAGTATTCACAATAGCAAAGACTTGGAACCAACCCAAATGTCCAACAACGATAGACTGGATTAAGAAAATGTGGCACATACACACCATGGAATACTATGCAGCCATAAAAAATGATGAGTTCATGTCCTTTGTAGGGACATGGATGAAACTGGAAATCATCGTTCTCAGTAAACTATCGCAAGGACAAAAAACCAAACACCACATGTTCTCACTCATAGGTGGGAATCGAAGAACGAGGACACATGGACACAGGAAGGGGAACATCACACTCCGGGGACTGTTGTGGGGTGGGGGGAGGGGGGAGGGACAGCATTAGGAGATATACCTATTGCTAAATGATGAGTTAATGGGTGCAGCACATCAACATGGCACATGTATACATATGTAAGAAATCTGCACATTGTGCACATGTACCCTAAAACTTAAAGTATAATAATAATAAAAATAAATAAATAAATAAATTAAATGGGCAAAGGAACTGAATAGGCATTGTTTCCAAATAAAATACACAAATGCCCAACAGGTATATGAAAATGTGCTCAACATTATTAATCATCATAGAAATGCAAATTAAAACCACAATGAGATGTCACCTCATACACATTAGGATGGCTATTATTAAAAAGTCAGAATGTAAGTTTTGGTAAAGATGTAGAGAAAAGAGAACCCTTATACACTGTTGATGGGATAGTTCATTGGTACCGCCATTATGGAAAATAGTATGAAAATTTCTCAAAAAACGAAAAGTAGAACTATTATATGATCCAGCAATTCCACTCCTGGGCACATATCCAAAGGCAATGAAATCAGTATGTCAAAGAGGTATCTGCACTCCCATGTTCATTGTAGCACTATTCACAATAGCCAAGATATGAAAACAACCTAAGCATTCACTGATAAACATATGTCTCACATTTTCTGTATATATACGGAATATATATATACACATATATAAGGAATATATATACATATATATACATATTCCATTGTGTGTGTTTATGTATACATATATTCAACCATTAAAAGAAGGAAATCCTGCCATTTGTGACAACCAGGATGAACCTGGAGGATATTATGTTAAGTGAAATAAGCCAGACACAGAAAGACAAATATTGCATGATCTCAATTATAGATGAAATCTAAAAAACACTGAACTCATAGAAACAAAAAATTAAATGGTGGTTGCCAGGGTCTGGGGTGTGGTTGTTGGTCAAAGTGTACAAACTTAAGATGAGTAAGTTCTGGAAAGCTGACATATAGCATGGTGACTATAATTAATAATGCATTGTATACTTGAACTTTTCTAAGAGTAGATATTAATTATTCTTACCATTTTTCCCTCCATCATCTCTCTCTTTTGTTTTTCTAGAATTCTTCTTGGAAGCAGTTCCCAAATTAATTACCTTAACTGTTAACCCTGGAGCCTCTCCGGCTACTTGATTCTATTGATTGTGAGCTTGAAGAGATCTTCTATGTGTACGTTGGTCTCAGTTTCACTCCAATCTGTTTTCTATCTTCCAGGGATTCCTTAACATTTCTGGTCTCCCAATGACAGTCTTTCTTGTTTATCAGCACTTCTTTACATTTATTACTTCCCTATAAAACATATTTTTCTGTATTTTCTAATAATATGAGGAAGGACGGGCTTAATCTGCTATGTTGAGGGGAGCCTCCACACTTATTTTTGTCTTATTGTGGAGTATATCATTTAATTGTGTCACAACCTTTGTGGAACTAGGCAGATTAAAAATACCAAACACAGAAACATAAATAAAAATCATAGAAGTTATCAAACCTGTTCATTTTCACACAAATATTTACTGCAAATCTTGAAATTCTGAAAGCAGTCAGTCGTGTTATTTTGGAGACAGTTTGATAACTTGTGTCTCAAGCCATGGGGGCTGCAGAGGAAGAAAAACAGGAGTCTCCACATGGTGACAAAAAGCCATTCCAGATCCCTCAGGGCCACAAGTGTGAGCATAGGGTAGATTGTAAGCTCCACTCATTCAAGGACCACAGCGATCTATATCATTGTTCTATTCTTTGCGCCTGAGCCATACTTGTTGCTCAATATACAAATAAAATAAGAAGAACTTGCCGAGAAAGAAGATGCCAATTACAAAGTTCTATCCTCACTCTTGTCTTTTCCTACTCTTTTTTTTTTTTTTTTTTTTTTTGAGGCGGCTTCCTCCCTCCCCCCCGGGGGGGGGGCGGGTTCACGCCATTCTCCTGCCTCAGCCTCTCCGAGTAGCTGGGACTACAGGCGCCCGCCACCACGCCCGGCTAAATTTTTTGTATTTTTAGTAGAGACGTGAACCCGGGAGGCAGAGCTAGCAGGAGCCACCGCGCCCGGCCCTTTTCCTACTCTTATGTGGAGGCTAGGTTATATTTTGATCAGTGGTAACTTGTGGGTACAATCTCAAAGGCAACCATGTGTGTGAAATCTTCCACCAAGGTTCTAGACTTCTTTATGCATCAGCAGAAACAAGAGTTAACATTCAGTTAGTGCTTACACTGCATCATTCTTCTAAGTGCTTAACGTGTGTAATCTCCTTTTATTTTTACAACACAACCCACTGAAGTAGGCACTATGGTGATCTCCAGTTTACAGATGTGGAAAGTGAAGTTCAGAGACATTAACATAACCATATTCACATAGCTAGTGGTAGTAGAGTCAGCATTTGAACCCAGGCAGTTGGATACACTGCCTCCATGTCTTGCCTTTTTTGGTGGCCCGACTCTACCTTATCTTTAAAAAATGCCTTGAAGCCTTTGTCTGGAGCACTGCAGCTTGATTCCGGAGTCTTTTGGGACACGGCGTATGAATGCTCATTCTGGTCTTTTAACAACCAATCCCATGAAGGCAAGATGCTGAGTCAGATCTGAGCCGATCCAATGTTCCCTCCAACAAAATTGCTTTGCATAATATATTATATGGATCTGGTTGTAAATCCTCTTCATAAAAATCAGTACTAGATAGAAACAATTTTTGAAGTTGATATCATTAGTAAGGAAATAGTCATTTAACCAATGCTATACTGTCCTTTAGAAATGATATGACTATATCTGTTCATTTGTGGACCATATATTTGTGCATAAACTATTTCCTAACTCTGTCACACACCTCATAAAATCAACAGGATCAATTCACAAATGATGTAACAGTTCTCTCTCCTCTCAGAGAGGCCTTCTCCTTCCTACTTGACAGACACAGTGCTTTAAACCTTTCAGCCAATCTCTTATGCATTCATTTTCGGCTGTGGTCATTTTTGTCTATGTAATTTTTTTCCAGGTTGTATTCACAGCTTTTTGCCACGTTTATAAGGAGGAAAGTATTATATTAACCTCTGGATTGATGCAGTGTTTAGAATAAAAACATTCCATTTTTGACTCAATTTTGCCACGTTTCGGCGAAGTATACACGTCTGTGGAACACAATTTAGATTTTCTTTTGCTGCATGATGATTGTCCACTAATTTGTTTTTCCTTTGACTTTTGTATGGTTCACTTCTGTCTGAACATTTTTAACTCTTGAGAATTGGAATAACGTATGCTCTAAGGAGCAGTGAATCATTCCACAGATGAGTCAGGTTGTCTTATTCAAGGACAAAAATCCATTAAGAGTTAGTAGTGTATGTAGTGGGAGTGGTGGAGGAGTACTGAATCTTGTAAATAAGGATACCATCTTGGTCAGTATTTAATAGAAGAATAACTAACTTTATACTTCAATGATCTGGAAAGGGCTGTTCCTGTGCACCTCTCGTATTTATACATTGGAAACTGGAGAGGGAAATGTGACTTGCCTGGAAAAGGTTACAATAGATTTGTAACCAAAGGGTTATGTCTAAGGGGGCTTTTTTCCCCATTTGAGACTTAAATAAACTAAAAGACCTGCCCTTCGCTTAGATGGATTGAGTCCAGGTTTTCTCTTAAAAAAAAAAAAAAAAAAAAAGAAATTGGAGACCTTCACCTAAAAAACCAAAGGTCTCTTACAGTGAGCCCTGTGTAGGTAGGATCAGGTTTCCCTACTTGCAAACAGGATTGAATTGGAAACCAGCCTGAACAGATCTCCTATCCCTATCTCAGCCCCAACCCCAACCTGGAATTCAACACAGGGAATAATTTCAAAGTCTCAAATCCTAAGTGCAACCAAGGTACAATAACCTTCCTCCTACCAAAAATAAAGTGGGATACTTCTAATACTCTTTAAAATTTGAGATAGCTAAAACTGGCTTGGATCTATATTTGCTAAATCTAAAAATATGGAGAATAACGTCAGCTACAACTCAAAGGAAACTTTTCCATGTGGGCTTCTTTGGGTGTTTGGCTTTTATCTATATTGAGCTGATTAAAAACAGTTGCTATTTTAAAACAGTAGCAAATTTTACTCAGCAGGATAGGGGAAGGGCAGGCCTATTCTAAACAGAATCTATACATCTGTGTGTGTGTGTGTGTGTGTGTGTTTTAAGGGTAATGCTATATACAGGAAAAGGATAGTATGATTTATGTTAAATCTCTTGCAATCATGTTCAAGTTGACAGTAAGATAACATGTCACTTAGCCTTTAATTTCAGCAGAAGCTAATTATACAGTGGATTGTCTTAAGGGCTACTCTGTCTTACCATCTTTACTCCGCAAACTCTGCATTTTAAAACCTTTCCAACCAACACAAAGACTGCACCTATGCAGCCATCATTGCCATGGCAATGATGAGAAATTTCCTGAGGGTCACCCTGTGCCCTCACTGTAGACATCATAGTTACTGTCTCGTGTTGTCAGCATCTGGAAACCTCGCAAATTTTCCAAGATGAAACAAGCCTTGGAATTTGGGTGCAATAAGTGAATTGCTAAGTGGGTTCCTTTGTTCAACCCAAGTGACTAAGATGTAGATGCAATAAATACATTTGTCTGTCAAGTGAGACTCTGGCCTCCAATATCCACTGCTCTTGGTGACATCAGGGTGGTTATGTGTGTTCTTGAGAACATAAATCTGTTGTTGTTTCTGATTTTTATTAATCTGCCTTCAAAATGCTTGATTTTTTAAACGGGCCAGGAGTCTTAATAAGAAAAGTACAAAAGGCAGTGGAAATAGAAATGCATGCTTCCGCTGTACAGAACAAAAGGATTCAGGTTGAAAATGAACAAAAATTGAATCCTATTTGAAAGCAGAATTTGCAGTACTAGGCAGCAGTCGTCTGCAAATGTCTGTGGGGAATTTTTTTCAAGTTACAAATTAAAAGGGATTCTTTGGTAAAGAAAGGTTTGAGGGAAAACAAACTCAAACTGCCATAAATCTGAGACAAAAATATTCTGAGTGGTAATGAGAGACATTTGGAAGTAATAGCATTGTATGCCTCCTGAGTGATTGCTTGATTTTAAGGAAGCAATCTTTTTTTTTTCTCTCAAAGAAAACCTTTTGAACTTTCAGAACTCCATTCATTTGTGTTGATTCAGTTTTTCAAGGCTAAAAAGGCGGTCTGGGTGAAATTGACCCTCGTTTCTAGGCATACATTACATGTCATAACCAGATTACTGTTTTCCTGATCCCTTTCCACCATTCTTCCTCACTGATGAGTCATTACATTGTGAGTTGACACCTCAGGTCACCCGAGAAGGTCTCCATACATCATCATGGCTAGAATCTGTCACTTTTGACTGGCCCTTGTTTTGAAGCTTGTGATCTGGTGTTAGGATAGTCAGCACCCTTTGACCTTTCTGATGTAACTCCTCACACAGACTGCTTGTTTAGCTTTTAGAGCCTTTAGGTTGATTAGACAGAGTGATTAAATCTCCCGGATATGTTCACTTACATTTAATGTTCTTGGACATTAATTTTAATGCTCAATAAATGACTTAGTTTGATAAGGTGTTAAGTGACCTAAATGGATAGAAAACAGCTCATAGACCTCAACCAGGCTTTCCTTCCAACTTGGGTGGGAAGGAAAAGTCATCAGTACATTCTCCGTTTTTTCTTATTATCAAGAGACTCCTGACTGCTTGGTTTATGGGAAGGTTGTGAATGAGCAGTGGCACAATGGGAAAGGGCCAACTGATTGCCAAATGTGCAAGCATCATTCACAGGGTATCCCTCAGAAATTGTTGAAAGAGTTCATTTTGGAAAATAAATCTGGTTTAACTACTAAAGTACAAAAGCAATTCACCCAAAGCAAAGCAATTCCATACATGGTGATTTCTTTTCATAGCCAACCCCAAAGAAAGCAATAGACCATTTTTAATCTCCAAAAATTGCATGGTTTCTGTGACTTGCCTTTCAGAATCAAGTATTTCACATTCAGCTCATGACTCTGAGTCAGTTTTACCTGAAAATCACATCTCAAGATGAAAATGGCAATTGACCCTCAATAATTGGCATTAGGGAAAAATGATTTCTGATCTGTGGTAACTCTGCTGCCTGTAGTCCTCATTAGAGTTCCATCAATACATATTAAAATGCATGTTCAATTAAAGATCATCAGGAAAATATTTTAATTCCTATTTAATGACAGTTGAATCATTGTCATATATGATCAAGTAATGAGGGCTGTATGATACAACTAAGACATCTTTACTGATTTGAGAAATCTTACAAAAGGATTCCTAGTTAATTATGATGAATTTGCTTTCTTCTGATAAGTAAAACTGTTTTCAGGAAAAGTTAATAGAGAAATCCTGTTTTCAAATGATAACTTGTTTGATTTTATCTAAGCACATTTTAAGGTTCTTAAATTCTATGTTAAATAAAATTACATTTGAGGGATAGATTATGAATCTTTTGGGCACTCACTTGGGGCAGGTATGATAGATACCATCATGGAGAATGCACAGGATTATGAAGACTAGGCAGGTACCAGACAGGCTCACAAGTAATAGTATTGTAAGACATAAAAGATAATTGTGATCAGAAAAGTGCATACAAAGAATCATGGGAGTATAGAGAAGGAGGTAACTTATTTTATAGTGGAGATGACATTAGAGTTGAATGTGAACCTCAGTAAGACGGCAGTAGGCCAAAAGGGTAGGGAAGGGAGTTGTAGGAGTGACCAGTTTGAACAAAAGTGTTGTATTAAGCCATTCTTGCATTACCATAAATGAACACCTGAGATTGGCTAATTTATAAAGAAAGGAGGTTCAATTGGCTCATGGTTCTGCAGGCATCTTCTTGGCTTCTAGCGAGGCCTCAGAAAGCTTAAAATCATGGCAGAAGGCAAAGGGGGAGCAGGTGTCTCACATGGTGAAAGCAGGAGCAAGATGGAGGGGTGGTGCCACATACTTTTAAATGAGCAGATTTTGTGTAAACTCAGAGTGAGCGCTCGCTTATCACCAGGGGGATAGCCCAAGCCATTCATGAAGGATCTGCCCCCAGTGTTCCAAACACCTCCTACAAGGCCCCACTTCCAACAATAGAGATTACATTTCAACAAGACCAACCTTCAGGTGTGAAGCCATGAAAGGTGATTGTATATGTAACAAAAACAGGAGTTGTCCAGTGTGACCCAAACTCCAAAGGGATGCTGTGATATAAGACTTAAAGGACAACTTTAAATACTTGGCTGTAGTGGGAGTTGAATGTTACTCTTTAAGCCCCCCAAATTTATAGTCAAATATTGAAACCTAAGGTTGAGGGATGTGATGGGCCTAGAAGACCTGAATATCCACTGGGGAATCTGAAAAGAAAGGCGAAGGTAAACGTGTCAAGAGACAAGGCAGCCTGGGCAAAGTAACTTTGTTTGTTATTGTTTAATACAAGGAGATACGTCACTAAAACAAATTTCTACCTTAGGTTGAATGTAAGAAAGATTGAAATTATTACTGAAATTATTATTACTTTATTATCACTCTATAGGAAAAATGTAGATAAAAAGAGCTGGCAATTGATTTTTTCATAGTGTATGATCAGCACAAATATTTATTCATCAATCTGGGAGATTACTGCTTACCTTTATGTACCAGGAACTGAGCTAAAAGCTGAAGATATAGGGAAGAATAAGGAAATTGCTCTTAGCACTCAGGGAGATCAGAATGTGAGACAAAGAGATGAACAATACATTTCAATGCAGAGGAATCTGTGCTGAGCTCCAGATTCCTATAAGAGTGGCAACAAGGAGGGGAGGGACCAAGTCTACTTGGGTGCATCCAGGAAAGCTTCCCAAGGTGGGAGAAGCATAAGCTGGACCTAGTCTCTTCAAAGAGCAGTGGTTTTCTCAGGATACCAGAGTTTCTAAAGAGAAGCCTTCGAGCAATCATGGCTGAAAAGCCCAAGCTGAGTGTCCATCCCTGTAGATAAGAATCCTAGACAGTAGGAAGAGGACAGGGGCTGATGCCTGCAGGCATCAGGTGGGCCCAAAGATAAGATGAAATTCAATGGGAGGATGATCAGGCATTGTAAAAAGGAAGCCCCAAAAGCAAAGACCATAGCTTTACTTTCTCCTGAGGGCAAGAAACATCTTACCAGATATTACCAAGTGTTTTTTTTCCTTTGAGTGTTTTGAAGCAAAGGATCATGGAAGCCATGATTATTGACATAATTTTTTAAAGTAAGTTTAACCAATCACCATCCCCACCTGCTGCTAATTGTTCTTTAGAAGAACAGAAAAGGTGACCCATTTCTCAACTCATCAGAATACACACAACTAAAAAGAGATGACTGTAACAAGATCATAGAAATTCACAAAAAATGGTTTGAGGGCATTCTGAAGACATCGCCCTATTCTTTCTCAGGTTACCCATTATAGCCCTCAGACTCTCTATGTTCTATTCCCCAACCCTGATCCTGCAGCCCTTCCCTTGAGGAACTGCTGCTGGGCTCTGTTCAGCATTTGCCCGCAGTTCAAACTAATTATAGGTGGCAGGGCTGAGATTGGGCCTGATTGCCCAGAAACACATCAGTTATTTAATGAAGCAGGTAGAATGAACTCTTGGGCATCCACAGCCTGGACCTCAGTGAGGTTTGTAGGAACAGGTCTTGTATCTGTTGATGAGAGCAGCCACAGGCTACATCTCTTGCAGCAGCTGCTATTGAGATACATTAAAGTGTAGATGGCACCGTGCACATGCCTTGAGTTTGGGTTTACACTGCATCGTCCATCATCCAAACTCACCAATAATACTGATGGTAAAATAACAGCACCTATTCATTGAGCACCTATTAAGTTTATACAGATGCTCTTTGACTTACAGTGGGGTTATGTCCTGATAAACCCATCATAAATTCAAAATACCGTAAGTGGAAAATGCACTTAATACACCTAACCTACCTAACCTCATACCTTGGCCCAACTTACCTTAAACATGCTCAGAACGCTTACGTTAGCCCACATTTGGGCAAAATCATCTGGCAATACAGTACACTGTAGAGTATGGGTTCTTTATCTTTGTGACGTCATGGCTAACTGGGAGCTGCAGCTCTTTGCTGCTGCCCAGTATCACAAGAGAGTATCACAACACATATCGGTAGAGTAGGAAAAGATCAAAATTCAAAGTACCATTTCCACTAAATGCATATCCCTTTTGCACCATCGTTGTAAAGTTGAAAAATTGTAAGTCAAAACATCTTATGTCAGGAACCTTTTGTACAGCTATGCGTGACTTCATTTAATTATCACAACAGCCTTCCAAGGTAGGCATTATCTTTTTGATACTACAGTGGGGAAAAATGATAAAGTCAAAGGGAAGTAACTTGTCTTCCATACTGGTTGCCTTCCAGAAGTTTCACCTCCTCTGGATCTGGCTTTCTGAGAAAATTCATACCCCTTGAAGAAGACAATAGTGCTTGGAATTGATCATGAGGAAGACTTCTGGGATCCAGGTAATGTTCTATTTCTTGACCTGGGTGGAGTTGTATGAGTGGATTCACTTTGAAAAATGATTGGTTTTATATATATTTCTTTATGTTTACCTTACTTAGCTTTCTTTTAGTTCCTACCATTTACCTCTGTTTTCATTTCTGTCTCTATTATTTATTCCCACTTTGAATCAATCACTCAGTTTCCCAATAATTGTCAAAGAGGAAAGGCCTATGACAAATTGCCTGGAGGAATGAATGGGACAGCATGCTACCGGGTCAAGTGGTCCACATGTGGATCAATCTGGAACCCTTGGCCTGTGAGCACTGTGCTCTAGCCAATTGAGTTAAATTAGTCCAGTCACTACAAAGTGGTCTTATCACAAATTAGTCTTTTGCATCTAATAGTGATTATTTTTACCTCCAAATGATGGATTCCCAATCCTGGGTGTGCTCTGGGTAGAGCTATGAGCAGAGCAGGATCCAGGGGATAAATGCCTTACCATTTGCCTGAAGTTATTTTTGAAAAAGAAAACTGGCTCTTCAGGATACTGCTGAGCACATCTCACTTAGAAAAGGTCAGAAAACAATCTGCTGCATTGATTTATCCTAGGACAGGAGTCAGGTAAAAGTTGCTGGCAGGGGTAGGAGTATTTATCTCAGTGCTCCCTATTTCCCAAAGTGGGTGGGGAACTGTGTTAAGTACCCCAGGGAGGACCTAGAGCACATAAGTAAAGGGGTGGTGATGACCAATCCTCTGGCAACTACATTATCCTCTTAATTCTGACTAGGTAATGCTGAGGTTAATGGGAGGCCATTGCTTTGGACTAGTCTCCTGTACTGGGCCCCAACAAACCAGGCCAAACAAAAATGGAGTCACTTATGCCGAGTGCCAAACAATCAAACTGAAACTTTATGAAAGCAGGTAGATCCCCAAATAGGCCAGTTTTTTTTTTTTTTTTTCCTGAAAACAGGAGATTCACAGCAACCAATCCGAAAGAGCCCAATCTCCCTGAATCAGTGTAATAAGGAAATCCCCTTCTCTTTAACCCTTACAAGAAGAGTGACTGGTAATCACCTGATGTTAAGCAATTTGCTTTTTTTGTTGTTCTGTTTGCTTTTTCCCACCCTACAGAAACCAATTGTTCTGTCATGCCCAGAGACAGTCATTCTATTTCATGAAATGAGGTGTTGCCAAATTCCCAGATTGCAAATAAAAACCAATTAGATCTTTAAACTAAAAGTGTTGTAATTTTGTCTTTTGACAGTAAGCACAATTATGTCCATGTCACACATCAGGAAAGTGAAGACCAAATTAGGAAAGTGATTTGCCAAGAACATATAAGCCAAAGGTGGCAAAACACAGTTTCAAACTGATCCTTCCCACTGTCCTATGACATCCACACACCCAAATCATTTAGAGGAGGAAGATAAGTGGATCAGTTGAATCAAATAACTATCATTCTAATTAAAATCTGATTTCTCAAAAAAAAACAAACTTCAACCACATTTCCTCATATTGACAAGCAGGAGTTATAAACTTGGAATTGGAGGAATAAACTTGGGTTCAACTCCTGAATCTGCCACAAACTGTAGGTCCTTGGACAACTCATTTCATCATTCTCAGTCTCAGTTTCTTCATCTGTGAAATTAGGATAATAATGCCTACCTATGTGATAGAGTTGTGACGCAGATTATAAAGAGTCTTGGTTCAGGCTGCCATAACAAAATACCATAGAATGGATGGCTTGTAAGCAAGAGAGATTTATTTCTCACAGTTCTGGAGGCTGGGAAGACCAAACCAAGGTGCTGGCAGAACTGGTATCTGATAAGAGCCCATTTCCTGGTTCATAGATAACATTTTCTCTCTGTGTCCTTATAGAGAGACACAGAAGTAGAAGAGGTGACCTAGGTCCATTGGGCCTCTTTTATGAGGGCATTAATTCCATTTCTGAGGGCTCCACCCTTATGACCTGATCTCCTCCCAAAGGCCTTGCCTCCTAACATCATCATCCTGAGAGTTAGGATTTTAACATATGAATTTTGGGCTGACACAAACATTCAGACCATAGTACTAAGATACATAGCAATTTTATAAAATAAAAACTGCTATTACATGTATCAGGAGGAATTATTCAAATATAGGCTAGAGAGTGACAAAGCACAACAGAGGCAGAAAGCAAGTACTCTGAGTGGGGGTCAGAAGAGGAAGCAATCACTTCTGGCTGTGGGAAACAGAAGACTTTATGGGGGAATTGACCTTTGAACTATATCTTGAAGGATGGAGAAGAGTTGAATATGTAGGCATGGGGTGGGAACAAAGGGTAAAATATGGAAGAAATGTTTGTTAGGTGTACGCAGAACAAGTATTTTAGTTGTCTGGAGGAGAGGATTACACGAAGGGTTGTAGTAGCAAAATATTGGTGTGGAAATGTGGTACGAATAGGGCTTCTGGATTCTCATGGAACATGTCTTTATTTATTTTCTTTTTATTTTCAATGTTTTTTTATGATTATACTTTGAGTTCTAGGGTACATGTGTGCAACGTGCAGGTTTGTTACATATGTATACATGTGCCATGTTGGTGTGCTGCACCTGTTAACTCGTCATTTACATTAGGTATGTCTCCTAATGCTATCCCTCCCCCCTCCCCCCACCCCACGACAGGCCCCAGTGTGTGATGTTCCCAACCCTGTGTCCAAGTGTTCTCATTGGACCATGTCTTTAAATGTCAGGACAAGGCAATAGGACTTTCTTATGCAAGAAAATTGAAGTCTTTTAAGGTTTTGTGATGGGAGTGATGAGCAGGGAGGCAAGTGATCAGAGCCGAATTTCAGGATAGAAACTGCCATGGTGCCTTAGGTGGAACAACACAGGCATGCAGACCCCTGGAGATATTATTACAGTATCCCAACAAGAGGTGATGAGGTGCTAAGCAAGGGCAGCCCCAGAAAGGCTGAAGCAGGTAGAAGACTCTATAAGACAGAGAAACAACGGGACATAATAGCATCTGATGAGAGGCAGAGAAAGGGTCCAAATATGGTTCAAAGCCTGGAACCAGAGGAAATGGCAGAATGATGATGGGGTGGAATGGGTTGGCCTTTCATACACCAGAGACTAGACCCACTGCTAGTTTCTGGCACATTGAACCTTTCAAGTTTGGGCACCTGGGTAAATCTGCTTCCACTACTACACAGAGGCAAGCTGGCAAAAGCCATTCAAGCTTGGTTTCAGTAAAACCACTGGTAAGAGATAGCTTTTCCATTTTGTTGTTACTGATAATATAGTCTCAACTACAGCTCTATACAGACTTCTAATAATATATTTGCCACTTTACAAAGCCCAAGTTGCTTCAGCACCAGTAATGTTGTACATAACATGAACAACAGCCCACTGCTCTCTGGGGTTTAATATGCTGTGAACACATTTCTGCACCTTTAAATGAACATAAAGCATTTACCCAGACCTTTGGCATTGTCTTGGTCCCATTGTTAATATGATAGACCCAGCCAAATGCTATCAGAGAAGAATGATTTATACATGAAAGATATTGTCAGAAATCGTTGAGGGAAAACGTATGAAGGAGAGGGGCATTTCATTCGTCTTCATGTAACTCTTTAAAACCAGTGAGAGTAGTAAGATGACTGAATTCTTCAATAAACCTTTGATAAGGCATTAAGGAAGCTGACATGGTATCTCTTGATGGGCCATTACTACCTGCTTTGGATGCCAAGTACTTTCATCCACTCCAGAAGTATATTAATGAGGCAGGAAAGGCGTATCTGGGAAATAAAATCATCATCTAAGCATGGCTTTTCTTCTTTGTTAATCATCTCCTCTTTCTTTTTTTCTCCTTTACATTTCAAAAGTTGGTCTGGGTAGAGTGAAGCCTGCTGGGGTTTTAAGAATAAGAAACACATGCTATTGGCTCCCACTGGGTTTCACTGATTTTTTTTTTCTAACACATGCAGGGTGTAGGCATTTTGATGTTTGCTCTTGGGCGGCTTTTCCCAGGTGCTTTCCTCCCTCCAATTTCCCCCTTTTTGCTGGGCTTCAAAGGGGTAAATGAGGAGTCAGTGGCCACATTTAGCAGTTGAAATAGAAACAATGCCTTTTCAAAGTGGTGCCACAGAGGCTGAGGTTTGGAAGGTGGCTCAAGTGGCATTTCTGGGAGCAAAGCGAGTTCAGCAGTGCGTGGCAACTTGCTTCGTTCAACAGAGCTTTGCTAGCATTCAGGAGACTTTCAACTCCAAGCCTCTGTATTTATTTTATTTTAAAGGGAGCAAGAAAAGAAATCAGGAGCATTCTTCAGATGCGAGTCACTAGGAGCCCTGCCTGTCTTCTGCATGGAAGCCTGTGTTAATCCGTAAAAAATTGATTTATGTCACTGCCAGTTATGTGCTCATGTGGAGACGAGAGCAGCCCCATGGAGATGAAGGGCTGCTCTTCACGCCATCTTCATAGGAAGAACTTAGCAACGGAATTGCCCTGGTCTTCTCTCTGCTTTCTTCTTCTGGGAAAGACAGGTTGCAGGTGTGTTAAAGAATAGTATTTGCTTAATGATGCACTTAATGAAAGTCTTTGATCAATGATAATTTGTGAGCTTCAAGTAGGGGAGGCTTGAAAAGCACAATCATTCAGCAAGTAACTATTTTCTCAGGCAAAAAAGGGGGAAATTGATGCATCAGGTCTAGTAATCTGCAAGAATATGACAGAAAGATATGTGTGGCTAAATGCTAGATAGACAAAAGCTACAGATGAGGCTGGGAGAGAGGGTGTACACCAAAGTGCTAATTGGCAAAGTGGAAATAAAAAACAGTGAGAAGGAGTGCCCAGGGAGAGAGACAAGTTAGGTGAAATGAGAGATGAAATCAAGGCAGGAATGGGCAGCAAGGGCATGCTTGCTGAAATCAACAAGTTAGGAGACCAAATGGTTAAAAGCACAACATGGAGATCAAAACCAAGATTAAATTGTCTACAAAGGAAGACAGTGAAACAAGGTAAATGACTGTTAAATAATACACTTGGCTTGCAGCAGGCAGTAATTCAATCAGTAGCTCCATCGGAAAGGGGAGCTGCTGTGGCCATGAGAGAGCACTGCAGCAAAAGCCTCCTCCCCACAAGACAGACAGGGACCTGGAGGAAGGAGGAGGGAGTGACACCCAGCAGGCAACCCACCAGAAACTCTTAACGGTGGCCACAGGGTCTGCGACGCCTGCCCCAACCCTGCCTGCCACCCCTGCAAGCTAAGCAGAGCATTCTCTACTTCTTAAGACTTATGGACACTTTAGGTCAAAGGATAGTATGCTATTCCTCCCACCCTAAATTAACTGTAAAAATTCCATTTATGTTCTGTGTTCTCACGAGTCTAGAGGGCTACCATAAGTTTGCATTTGACAGTTTCAATAAAAAACCGATAGCGTTTCTTCTCGCTTTTTGAAATACAAAATTATAATATTAAAAGCATTTTTTTTTTAAATTCCACACACTCTGAGATTCTGACACCCCACCTTGGGGAATGTAGTCCTCATTCACCACTAAGAGTCACTGGCCTTTGAATAGATAGTAAAGGCCAATTAATATGAATCTTTAAAGGCAGATTCTTAGAGCTGTACGTACCGCTAGTCTAATGCCTCTCTTTAAAGATGGAAAAGCTGAGGCTCAGAGAGAAAAACAGAGTTGTCTAAGGTCATACTCGGAGTGAAAGACTGAGTAAGGTTCGGTACCTAATGTCTCTTGAGTTCCAATTTAGTGTTGTTTCTGTCTCCTTTCATTAATTTCTAATTCAACTTGGGTTGAGCTGAAATACACCTGGGTTTGATCTAGAAATAAAAAAGGCAGTTAAGCAAAAGAATTTTATCATCCAAATTCTAAGGGAAGGTGTCTTATCTGTATACTTCAGAAGTCTGAAAGTAATATAGGATCAAGGCCTAGCACCTAACACAGAAATTCACACGGCCTAAGAGTGCAGAAGATATTTTGTGAGTAAATAAATGAATGAGTAAATTTTTTTTAAAACGTGGAAAATCTGCCTAGTTTAGCACATGGCCCATGGTGTCCCTTTTTTGGGTGAGCCTCAGTTTCCTAATCTGTTCAAGAAGGGTAATGCTGTTCCCTGTCTTAAGCAGTTCTCGCAAGGATCAAATGTATATCAAAGTGATTTGTAAACAGGGAAATGCAAATATTGTACAGAAGAGCCCTGTGAATTGGTTTGATAAGAAGCCCAGAGAACAGAGATAAAGTCCTCAAAGAAAAAATGGAATTATATAAATCCTTTCCCCACTGTGAGTTCCCCTCAAGCAAAATTCTAGTGTACATAGCTTTATTTCTGTATACTTTACCAGAAACAAATCTTTGTTTAAGTATATGTGAGTCAAACTTGATAGAAGTAATTAGAGAAAGGGGGATTCGAGATAGGAAATGGAAAGAAGAGTGGAGTAGATGGTCAAGCAGAAGTGGAGACTTTTGGGTAGTGAATAAAAGCTGGAGAAACAAAGGAAACTGCAACATGACAAACTACATCAAATATTTCTAAAATGCAATGGAAAATGTTAAAGACAGATTCTAAACTCGCAATGCCTCACATTTTGGTACACCATGCATAACATATTTACATGATACTTTTAAAGACATTAATGTCAGTCTTGTTTAAAATAAAAAGCAAAAAGGGGAGAAGAGCCTTTGAGATATTAGGCAAAATTTTTAAAAAAGCAGACAAGTCATATAGCCTGTAAATAAATTGGATTAAGGGCAAATGAGTTATTTTTCTTCCATTAGCTCAGACATATTTATTTAACTACACACACACCTATATTAACACACTAGTGTGTGGCATTTACAGTTCAAGCATCCAATAATTATGGTTTGGTTCTCTACAGAACAGGTGATAGTTTTGTACGTATGAAAACAAGGAACATTGGTTCAAAGAAAAAAAGTACAGAAGTTAAGTGTTTTCAGGTGGGTGTCTGGGAGCTTGAGAGAGACTCAGAAGATGGGAGCTAACTACATGACTCTAATATAGAAAAGTTCTTGAACATAGAAGTGGACGTAGAAAAATAAAATTGTCTTCCGGGTATCGTGTAACAAGGCAAAACAAGTGGAAAACTTCTTATTGACAATACTGGGATGGCGAGATCCAGGGAACTTTCTAGTCCATAAAGGTTGGCAGGTGTAAATAAATTGGGTAATTTTCATGCCTCTCATTTGTGATATATAAACTCTTGTTAAGATCTTTAGTGATTTGTCTAAACTATTTTTGTGAAAGTAGAGGAACTGGTAAGTGTTTTCAATTGCTAAATTGGTCCCACAAGAATATTTTTGGATAGGTCTGTCAATTGCTGACTTCTACAAACACACACACAAACACACACACATATCTGTGATGGTTAATTGTATGTGTCAAATTGGGTAGGCTAAGGGATGCCCAGATAGCTGGCAAAACATCATTTCTGGGTGTGTCTGTGAGGGTGTTTCAGGAAGAGATTAGCATTTGAATTGGTAGACTGAATTGGTCTATCAATTGGTAAAGAAGATCCACCCTCACCAATGTGGGTGGGCATCATCCAATCCATCGAATAGAGGAAAAAGGTAGATGAAGGGAGAATTTCCTATCTGCTTGAGTGGAGACATCTGTCTTCTCCTACCCTCAGACATCAGAGCCAGTTCTTAGGCCTTTGGACTCAGGCCAGGACTTACACCGTTAGTCTTCCAGTTCTTAAGCCTTCAAGTTTGGACTGACATTACACCATCAACTTCCCTTGGTCTCCAAATTTTAGACAGCAGATTATGGCACTTAGCCTCCATAATCAGGCAAGTCAATTCCTTGTTTTATACACACACACACACACACACACACACAACTGGTACACACACAAATATATATATATATATACACATACACATACATATATACACACACACACACACACACACACACACACACACACACATACACATATGTATATATAATGGTATGTGTCCCAGTTAGGGTTCTCCAGAAAAAGAGAAAATATATATATATAATATATGTGTGTATATATGTATGT
>NW_026652282.1:127925307-127982838 GCF_009828535.3 Hylobates moloch
TCCCTTGTAAGTTGGATTCCTAGGTATTTTATTCTCTTTGAAGCAATTGTGAATGGGAGTTCACTCATGATTTGGCTCTCTGTTTGTCTGTGATTGGTGTACAAGAATGCTTGTGATTTTTGTACATTGATTTTGTATCCTGAGACTTTGCTGAAGTTGCTAATCAGCTTAAGGAGATTTTGGGCTGAGACAATGAGATTTTCTAGATATACAATCATGTCATCTGCAAACAGGGACAGTTTGACTTCCTCTTTTCCTAATTGAATACCCTTTATTTCCTTCTCCTGCCTGATTGCTCTGGCCAGAACTTCCAGCACTATGTTGAATAGGAGCGGTGAGAGAGGGCATCCCTCTCTTGTGCCAGTTTTCAGAGGGAATGCTTCCAGTTTTTGCCCATTCAGTATGATATTGGCTGTGAGTTTGTCGTATATAGCTCTTATTATTTTGAGATACGTCCCATCAATACCTAATTTATTGAGAGTTTTTAGCATGAAGGGTTGTCGAATTTTGTCAAAGGCCTTTTCTGCATCTATTGAGATAATCATGTGGTTTTTGTCTTTGGTTCTGTTTATATGCTGGATTACATTTATTGATTTGCATATGTTGAACCAGCCTTGCATCCCAGGGATGAAGCCCACTTGATCATGGTGTATAAGCTTTTTGATGTGCTGCTGGATTCGGTTTGCCAGTATTTTATTGAGGATTTTTGCATCAATGTTCATCAAGGATATTGGTCTAAAATTCTCTTTTTTGGTTGTGTCTCTGCCTGGCTTTGGTATCAGGATGATGCTGGCTTCATAAAATGTGTTAGGGAGGATTCCCTCTTTTTCTATCGATTGGAATGGTTTCAGAAGGAATGGTACCAGTTCCTCCTTGTACCTCTGGTAGAATTCAGCTGTGAATCCATCAGGTCCTGGACTCTTTTTGGTTGGTAAGCTATTGATTATTGCCACAATTTCAGAACCTGTTATTGGTCTATTCAGAGATTCGACTTCTTCCTGATTTAATCTTGGGAGGGTGTATTTGTCAAGGAATTTATCCATTTCTTCTAGATTTTCTAGTTTATTTGCATAGAGGTGTTTGTAGTATTCTCTGATGGTAGATTGTATTTCTGTGGGATCGGTGGTGATATCCCCTTTTTCATTTTTTATTGCATCTATTTGATTCTTCTCTCTTTTCTTCTTTATTAGTCTTGCTAGTGGTCTATCAATTTTGTTGATCTTCTCAAAAAACCAGCTCCTGGATTCATTAATTTTTTGAAGGGTTTTTTGTGTCTCTATTTCCTTCAGTTCTGCTCTGATTTTAGTTATTTCTAGCCTTCTGCTAGCTTTTGAATGTGTTTGCTCTTGCTTTTCTAGTTCTTTTAATTGTGATGTTAGGGTGTCAATTTTGGATCTTTCCTGCTTTCTCTTGTGGGCATTTAGTGCTATAAATTTCCCTCTACACACTGCTTTGAATGTGTCCCAGAGATTCTGGTATGTTGTGTCTTTGTTCTCATTGGTTTCAAAGAACATCTTTATTTCTGCCTTCATTTCATTATGTACCCAATAGTCATTCAGGAGCAGGTTGTTCAGTTTCCATGTAGTTGAGCGGTTTTGAGTGAGTTTCTTAATCCTGAGTTCTAGTTTGATTGCACTGTGGTCTGAGAGACAGTTTGTTATAATTTCTGTTCTTTTACATTTGCTGAGGAGAGCTTTACTTCCAACTATGTGGTCAATTTTGGAATAGGTGTGGTGTGGTGCTGAAAAAAATGTATATTCTGTTGATTTGGGGTGGAGAGTTCTGTAGATGTCTATTAGGTCCACTTTGTTTAGAGCTGAGTTCAATTCCTGGATATCCTTGTTAACTTTCTGTCTCGTTGATCTGTCTAATGTTGACAGTGGGGTGTTAAAATCTCCCATTATTATTGTGTGGGAGTTTAAGTCCCTTTGTAGGTCACTCAGGACTTGCTTTATGAATCTGGGTGCTCCTGTTTTGGGTGCATATATATTTAGGATAGTTAGCTCTTCTTGTTGAATTGATGCCTTTACCATTATGTAATGGCCTTCTTTGTCTCTTTTGATCTTTGTTGGTTTAAAGTCAGAGACTAGGATTCCAACCCCTGCCTTTTTTTATTTTCCAGTTGCTTGATAGATCTTCCTCCATCCCTTTATTTTGAGTCTATGTGTGTCTCTGCACGTGAGATGGGTTTCCTGAATACAGCACACTGATGGGTCCTGACTCCTTATCCAGTTTGCCAGTCTGTGTCTTTTAATTGGAGCATTTAGCCCATTTACATTTAATGTTAATATTGTTATGTGTGAATCTGATCCTGTCATTATGATGTTAGTTGGTTATTTTGCTCATTAGTTGATGCAGTTTCTTCCTAGCCTCGATGGTCTTTACAATTTGGCATGTTTTTGCAGTGGCTGGTACCGGTTTTTCCTTTCCATGTTTAGTGCTTCCTTCAGGAGCTCTTTTAGGGCAGGCCTGGTGGTGACAAAATCACTCAGCGTTTGCTTGTCTGTAAAGTATTTTATTTCTCCTTCACTTATGAAGCTTAGTTTGGCGGGATAGCAAATTCTGGGTTGAAAATTCTTTTCTTTAAGAATGTTGAATATCGGCCCCCACTCTCTTCTGGCTTGTAGAGTTTCTGCTGAGAGATCAGCTGTTAGTCTGATGGGCTTCCCTTTGTGGGTAACCCGACCTTTCTCTCTGGCTGCCCTTAACATTTTTTCCTTCATTTCAACTTTGGTGAATCTGACAATTACGTGTCTTGGAGTTGCTCTTCTCGAGGAGTATCTTTGTGTCGTTCTCTGTATTTCCTGAATCTGAATGTTGGCCTGCCTTGCTAGATTGGGGAAGTTCTCCTGGATAATATCTTGCAGAGTATTTTCCAAGTTGGTTCCATTCTCCCCGTCATTTTCAGGTACACCAATCAGACGTAGGTTTGGTCGTTTCACGTAGTCCCAAATTTCTTGGAGGCTTTGTTCATTTCTTTTTATTCTTTTTTCTCTAGACTTCCCTTCTCACTTCATTTCATTCATTTCATCTTCCATCTGCGATACCCTTTCTTCCAGTTGATCGCATCTGCTACTGAGGCTTCTGCAATCTTCACATAGTTCTCGAAATTTGGCTTTCAGCTCCTCCATCTCCTTTAAGCCCTTCTCTCCATTGGTTATTCCAGTTATCCATTCTTCTAATTTTTTTTCAAAGTTTTTAACTTCTTTGCTATTGTTTTGAATTTCCTCCCGTAGCTCAGAGTAGTTTGATCGTCTGAAGCCTTCTTCTCTCAACTCGTCAAAGTCATCCTCCATCCAGCTTTGTTCCATTGCTGGTGAGGAACTGCGTTCCTTTGGAGGAGGAGAGGTGCTCTGCTTTTTAGAGTTTCCAGTTTTTCTGCTCTGTTTTTTCCCCATCTTTGTGGTTTTATCTACTTTTGGTCTTTGATGATGGTGATGTACAGATGGGTTTTTGGTGTGGATGTCCTTTCTGTTTGTTAGTTTTCCTTCTACCAGACAGGACCCTCAGCTGCAGGTCTGTTGGAGTTTACTAGAGGTCCACTCCAGACCCTGTTTGGCTGGGTGTCAGCAGCGGTAGCTGCAGAACAGCGGATTTCATGAGACCACCAATTCAGCTGTCTGATAGTTCCTCTGGAAGTTTTGTCTCAGAGGAGTACCTGGCCCAGTGAGGTGTCAGTCTTTCCCTTCTGGGGGGGTGCCTCCCAGTTAGGCTGCTCAGGGGTGAGGGACCCACTTTAGGAGGCAGTCTGTCCGTTCTCAGATCTCCAGCTGCGTGCTGGGAGAACCACTACTCTCTTCAAAGCTGTCAGTCAGACAGGGACGTTTAAGTCTCTGGAGATTCCTGCTGACTTTTTGTTTGTCTGTGCCCTGCCCCCAGAGGTGGAGCCTACAGAGGCAGACAGGCCTCCTTGAGCTGTGGTGGGCTCCACCCAGTTCGAGCTTCCTGGCTGCTTTGTTTACCTAAGCAAGCCTGGGCAATGGCGGGCGCCCCTCCCCCAGCCTCGCTGCCGCCTTGCAGCTTGATCTCAGACTGCTGTGCTAGCAATCAGCACGACTCCGTGGGCATAGGACCCTCCGAGCCAGGTGCGGGACACAATCTCCTAGTGTGCCGTTTTCCAGGCCCGTTTGGAAAGCGCAGTATGAGGGTGGGACTGACCCGATTTTCCAGGTGCCGTCTGTTACCCCTTTCTTTGACTAGGAAAGGGAACTCCCTGACCCCTTGCGCTTCCCGAGTGAGGCAGTGCCTCGCCCTGCTTCGGCTTGCGCACAGTGCGCTTCACCGACTGTCCTGCACCCACTGTTTGGCACTCCCTAGTGAGATGAAACCGGTGCCTCAAGCAGAAATGCAGAAATCACCAGTCTTCTGTGTCGCTCGGGCTGGGAGCTGGAGACCGGAGCTGTTCCTATTCGGCCATCTTGGCTCCACCTATTTATTTATTTCATATCTGAGTTCTTTCAGCAGTGTTTTGTAGTCCTTATAGAGATCTTCCACTTCCTTGGTTAGCTATATTCCTAAGTATTTTTTTTTTTTTTGTGGCTATTGTAAATGGGATCGTGTTCCTGACTGGACTCTCAACCTGGATGTTATTGGTGTATAGAAATGCTACTGATTTTTGTACATTGATTTTGTATCCTAAAACATTGCTAAAATTATTTATCAATTCTAGTAGCTTTCAGTCAGAGTCTTAACAGCTTTCTAGGCATGAAATCATGTTATCAGCAAAGACAGATAGTTTGACTTCATTTCTTATTTGGATGTGTTTTATTTCATTCTGTTCCCTGATTGTTCTGGCTAGGACTTTTGGTACTATGTTGAATAGGAGTTGTGAGAGTGGGCATCCTTTTCTAGTTCCAGTCTCAAGTGGAATTGTTCTAACTTTTGCCCATTCAGTATGATGTTGGCTATGGGTTTGTCATAGATGGCTATTTTGAAGTATGTTACTTTTGAGAGGTGACAACATGCTAGCAGCCCTCGCTCACTATCAGTGCCTCCTCGGCCCCGGCGTCCACTCTGGCCACGCTCGAGGAGCCCTTCAGCCCACCGCTGCGCTGTGGGGGCCCCTCTCTGGGACCGGCCCAGGCCAGAGCCGCTCACTTTGCTTGCAGGGAGGTGTGGAGGGAGAGGTGTGGGCGGGAGCCCGGGCTGCGCGTGGCCCTGGTGGTCCTGCAGGGGTTCCCGGTGGGTGCGGGCTTAGCGGACCCTGCACTCAGCGCGCAGGCTGGCACCTGCTGGGCTTGATCAGAGGCTAGGTCCAGCACCTGCTGGGCTTGATGAGAGGCTGGGTCCTGTGCGTGGACTGCTGTTCCCTCTTCGCGGGGTCATTGGCCACGATGGCGGGTCTCCATCTCTTTCTCGCTTCCCCTCTTTTCCTCTTGGTTGTCCTGGACGAGCTCCCTCTGGGCTGCCAGAGTGCCCGGGCTAGGTGCTGCAAAGTCCCCTGGCCAGTGCCAGTGAGAGGTAAGGCTGGCTGGGCTTCTGGGAAGGGTGGGGTCTTGGAGAACTTTTCTGTCTAGCTAAAGGATTATAAATGCACCAATCAGCACTCTGTGTCTAGCTAATCAGGTGGGGACTTGGAGAATTTTTGTGTCTAGCTAAAGGATTGTAAATGTACCAATCAGCACTCTGTGTCTAGCTAAAAGTTTGCAAACGCACCAATCAGCACTCTATCAAAACGGACCAATCAGCTCTCTGTAAAATGGACCAGTCAGCTCTCTGTAAAATGGACCAATCATTTCTCTGTAAAATGGACCAATCAGCAGGATGTGGGTGGGGCCAGATAAGGCAATAAAAGCAGGCCACCTGAACCAGCAGCAGCAACCTGTTCAGGTCTTCTTCCACCGTGTGGAAGCTTTGTTGTTTTGCTCTTCACAATAAATCTTGCTGCTGCTCACTTTTTGGGTCTGCACTGCTTTTATGAGCTGTAACACTCACTGTGAAGGTCTGCAGCTTCACTCCTGAAGCCAGCAAGATCAGGAACCCACCAGGAGGGACGAACAACTCCGGCTGGGATGCACGAACAACTCCAGATGTGCTGCCTTTAAGAGCTGTAACACTCAGCGAGAAGGTCTGCAGCTTCACTCCTGAAGTCAGTGAGACCACGAACCCACCAGTAGGAAGAAACTCTGGTCTCGTCCAAACATCAGAAGGAACAAGACTCCTGACACACCGTCTTTAAGAACTGTAACACTCACTGCGAGGGTCCGTGGCTTCGTTCTTGAAGTCAGTGAGAGCAAGAACCCACCAATTCCGGACACACTTTGATGCCTAGTTTTTTGAGGGTTTTTATTGTGAAGTGATGCTGGATTTTATCTAAAGCTTTTTCAGCATCTATTGAGATGATAATTTGTTTTTTGTTTTAATTCTGTTTGTGTGGTGAATCACATCTCTTGATGAGCATATGTCAAACCGGCTTTGCATCTCAGGAATAAAGCCTACTTGATCATGGTGTATTAACTTTTGGTTGTGCTGCTGGATTCGATTTGCTAATATTTTGTTGAGAATTTTTACATCTATGTTCATCAGAGATATTGGCCTGAAGTTTCCTTTTTTGTTGTGTCACTGCCAGATTTTTGCAGTATTAAGCTGATGCTGGCCTCATAGAATGAGTTAGGTAGTTCTTTCTCCTCAATTTTTTGGAATAGTTGCAGTAGGACAGGTATAGTTCTTCTTTATGCATCTGGTAGAACTTGGCTGTGAATCCATCTGATCCAGGCATTTTGTGGTTGGTAGGTTTGTTTTTTCTGATTCAATTTCATAGATCAATATTGGTCTACTCAGGGTTTTAATGTCTTCCTGATTCCATCTTGGGAGATTATGTGTTTCCAGGAATTTATCCATTTCCTCTGGAGGTACTAATTTGTGTGCACAGAATTGTTCATGGTATTTTCTGAGGATCTTTTGTATTTCTGTGGGATCAGTTGGAATTTCATTTTTGTCATTTCTGATTGTACTTATTTAGGTCTTCTTTTTTGTTTACTTTGTTAGTCTTTTTTTCCCCTTCATTTCTTCTAAAATAATAAATGGGATACATGTGCAGAATGTGCAGGTTTGTTACATAGGTATACATGTGCCATGGTGGTTTGCTGCACCTATTGATTCTCCCTCTAAGTTCTCTCCCTGCACCCACTACCTGCTAAGAGGCCCTGGTGTGTGTTGTTCCCCTCTCTGCATCCATGTGTTCTCAATGTTCAACTCTGAATTATGAGAGAGAACATGCGGCATTTGGTTTTCTGTTCCTGTATTAGTTTGCTGAGGATCATGGCTTCCAGCTTCATCCATGTCCCTGCAAAGGACATGATCTCATTCCTTTTTATTGCTGAATAGTATTCCATAGTGTATATGTAACACCTTTTCTTTATATAGTTTATCATTGATGGGCATTTGGGTTGGTTCCATGTCTTTGCTATTGTAAATAGTGCTGCAATAAACCTACATGTGCATGTGTCTTTATAGTAGAATGATTTATATTCCTTTAGGTATATACCCAGTAATGGGATTGCTGGGTCATATGGTATTTTTGGTTCTAGATCCTTGAGGAATTGCCATACTGTCTTCCACAATGGTTGAACTAATTTACATTCCCAGTGTAAAGGGGTTCCTGCTTCTCTGTAGCCTTGCCAGCATCTATTGTTTCCTAACTTCTTAATAATCACCATTCTGACTGTTGTGAGACGGTATCTCATTGTGGTTTTGATTTGCATTTCTATGATCATCAGTGATGTTGAGCTTTTTTTCATATGTTTGTTGGCCATGTAAATGTCTTCTTTTGAGGAGTGACTCTTCATATCTTTTGCCCACTTTTTGATGGGGTTGTTTTTTCCTTGCAAACATGTTTAAGTTCCTTGTAAATTCTGGATATCTGACCTTTATCGGCTGGGTAGATTGCAAAAATTTTCTCCCATTCTGTAAGGTTGCCTGTTCACTCTGATGATAGTTTCTTTTGCTCTGCCCAGAAGCTCTTTAGTTTAGTTAGATCCCATTTGTCAATTTTGGCTTTTGTTGCAATTGCTTTTGGTGATTTCATCATAAAATTTTTGCCCATGCCTATCTCTTGAATAGTATTGCCTGAAATTTTCTTTCTTTGTTGTGTCTCTGCCAGGTTTTGGTATCAGCATGACGCTGGCCTCATAAAATGAGTTAGGAGGAGTCCCTCTTTTTCTATTGTTTGGAATAGTTTCAGAAGTAATGGTACCAGCTCCTCTTTGTATTTCTGGTAGAATTCAGCTCTGCATCTGTCTGGTCCTGGGCCTTTTTTGATTGGTAGGCTATTAATTACTTCCTCAATTTCAGAGCATGTTATTGGTCTATTCAAGGATTTGACTTCTTCCTGGTTTAGTCTTGGGAGGGTGTATGTGTCCAAGAATTTATCCATTTCTTTTAGATTTTCTAGTTTATTTGTGTAGAGGTGTTTATAGTATTCTCCGATGGTAGTTTGTATTTCTGTGGGATCAGTGGTTATATCCCCTTTATTATTTTTTATTGTGTCTATTTGATTCTTCTCTCTCCTCTTCTTTAGTAGTCTAGCTAGTGGTCTATGTATTTTGTTATTGTTTTTCAAAAAGCCAACTCCTGGATTTGTTGATTTTTTGGAGGGTTTTTCATGTCTGTATGTCCATCAATACTTCTCTGGCCTTGGTATTTCTTTTCTTCTTCCAGCTTTTGGATTAGTTTGGTCTTGCCTCTCTAGCTCTTTTAAATGTGATGTTGAGATCTTTCTAGCTTTCTGATGTGGGCATTTTAGTGCTATCAATTTCCCTCTTAACACTGCTTTAGCTGCATCCCAGAAATTCTGGTATGTTGTCTCTTTGTTCTCATTGGCTTTAAATAACTTCTTGATTTCTGCCTTAACTTCATTATTTACCCAGGAGTCATTCAGGAGCAGATTGTTCAATTTCCATGAAATTGTGTGGTTTTGAGTGAGTTTCTAATCCTGAATTCTAATTTTATTGCACTGTGGTCTGAGAGAATGTTTGTTATGATTTCAGTTCTTTTGCATTTGTGAAGGTGTGTTTTACTTCCAATTATGTGGTTAATTTTAGAGTAAGTGTCATGTGGCACAGAGAAGAATGTATATTCTGTTGATTTAGGGTAGAGAGTTCTGTAGTCGTCTACTAGGTCCACTTGATTTAGGGCTGAGTTCAAGTCCTGAATATCCTTGTTAATTTTCTGTCTCATTGATTTGTCTAATACTGACAGTGGGGTGTTAAAGTCTCCCACTATTATTGTGTGGGAGTCTAAGTCTCTTTGTAGGTCTCTAAGAACATGTTTTATGAATCTGGGTGTTCCTGTATTGGGTGCATATATTTTCAGAATAGTTAGCTCTTCTTGTTGAATTGTTCCCTTTACCATTACATAATGCCCTTATTTGTATTTTTTGATTTTTGTTGGTTTAAAGTCTGTTTTGTCAGAGAGTAGAATTGCAATGCCTGTTTTTTTCTTTCAAACTCTAATATCCTTTCTCTCTATTTGCACTGTGTTCTGAGAGTGTGTTTGGTACAATGTCAATGCTTTTGAATTTATTGAGACTTGCTTCATGACTGGTCATGTGGTTGATCTTAGCATATGTTCCATGTGCAGATCAGAAGTATATGCTGTGGTTTTTGGGTGGAGTGTTCTGTAGCTGTCTATTAGGTCCAATTGGTCAAGTGTCGAGTTTAAGTCTAGAGCTTCTTTATCAGTTTTCTGCCTTGATGATCTGTCTAAAGCTTTCAGTGGAGATGTTGAAGGCTCTCACTATTAATAGTTTGTGTGGTTGTCTATGTGTTTTCATAGGCCAAGAAGAACTTGTTTTATGAATCAGGGTGCTCTGTTAGGTGCATATATAATTAAAATAGTTATGTCTTCTTGTTTATCTTTATCCTTGTTTACCCTTATGTGATGCCCTTCCTTGTCTTTAATTTTTATTGTTTTAAAGCCTTTTATCTGATATAGGAGTAGAAACTCCTGCTCAAGAAAGAGTTTAATTAACACAAGGCCATCAAGAGGCAATCCTAGAGTTGTCACTCAAATAAGTCTCTATGAAGGTTCAGAGGTTAGGGTTTTTCAAGGATAGTTTGGTAGGCAAGGGGCTAGGGAATGGGTGCTGCTGATTGGTTGGAGACACAGTCATGGGGTGTGGAAAATGGTCTTCATGCAATGAGTCTACCTCTGGGTGAGGCCATAGGACTACTTGAGTCTTGTGTCTGGGTGGGGTGAGTCAGTTGCCAGAATGCAAAAGTCTGAAAAAAATCTCAAAAGACCAATCTGAGGTTCTATAATAATGATGTTATATATAGAAGCAATTGAGGAAGGAAGTCAAAAATCTTATAATGTCTGGCCATATTGACTCTTGAGCAGTAAGAGATTATATAAAATGTGCCTATGTTTTAGCAGAATTAGGTCCTTCCCATAATCTAATCTTGTGGTCTTTCATTAGTTTTATGAAGATTGTTTCAGCCCCCAAACATAGAGGGGATTAGTTTTAGGAAGGGACTATTATAATTCTTTCTTCCAAGTGAAACCATAAACTAAATTCCTTGCTTAGTTAGCTTGGCCAATGCCCAGGAATGAGTGAAGACAGCCAGCCTGTGAGGCTAGAACCAAGAAGGAGCTAGCCATGTTGGATTTCTCTCACTGTCATAGACTTTTCAAAGGTGGTTTCAAAAGGGAAATCTATTTTTCTGATAAGAGGGGTTGAAGTTATAGGATTCCCACAAATAGAGAATAACGAATGTGATGCGGGTAAAATTTGAAGAAATAATGACTGAAAAATGCCCATGTTTGATAAAAGACATAAACCCACAGATCTAGGAAGCTTAGTGAAATCTAAACAAGTTAAGTCTAAAAAAAATCCAGGCCCAAGCATATCATATTAAAACTGCTGAAAACTAAAGATAAAGGAAAAATTCTCAACTGTAGCCAGACAAATATAATACGTGAGTTATAAGGAAACAATGACTTGCCTGTCTGTGGATTTCTTATCACAGTGGAACAGCTCCACTATGGCACTCTGATCATCTTGTACATTTCCACATAGGTTCCACAGGCAAGGCTAAACCATACCTTGACCTAATCCTGTGATCTTTCTGAAACATGGTATGATAGGCAACATATTAGGAGTGATTGCAAGTTTCTCACTTGCCTCCCTATTTTTTGAGAGGCTGCCATGAGCAAGGTCCTCATCCTAACTCCCTGATTCTGGTGAAGTGTAGGGCTATTCACCTTGCCTTCTCCCCTTTAACCAAAGTCTAGAGTTGGCTGTTACATGACAGAGCAATCCTCAGCTTATATTTTTGATCATCTGGTCCACCCAGTTCAGTGTCATCCTGTGGGAATAGGGGTGCAGATAGTTGACACCATGCTGATCTTGCTTATGCTATCAGTGTGAGTAGAACTGTCTAACTCCATTTGGACTTGCTGTCTATCTCCTTACTAGCTTAATCTGTGGAACTGTAACAAGCCAACATAATAGTTGCTACAATGTTACTGCTCAGGGAATGTTTGACACTCATCAGGAACCATTTAGGCTAGAATGAAAGTTCAAAACATTTTTTTAAATTCTAAAAGAAAAGAGTGCCATTCCAGAATTCTAGGTGGAAATATACTTCAGGAAAAACAAAGGTAAAATACAGATATTCTCAAATGAAGGAAAAGTAAGAGAATTAATTTCTAGTATAACTGCTCTAAAGATTTGCTAAGAGTTATTTACTCCGAGAGGGATACGATACCAGAAGGAAATATGAAACACCTGGAATGAAAGAAGTGCAACATAAATGATAATTAGACTATTCTTATCTTGATTCTTAAAATATATTCAAGAGTTGAAATCAAGAGTTGCTGAGAACAGTGGCTCACACCCATAATCCCAGCACTTTGGGAGGCTGGTTCGGGAGGATCACTTGAGCCCAAGAGTTCAAGTCCAGCCTGGGCAACATAGTGAGACTCTGTCTCTACAAAATTAAAACATTTTCCTGGGCATGGTGGTGTGTTCCTGCAGTCCCAGCTATTCGGAAGGCTGAGGTGGGAGGATCACTTGAGCCCAGGAGTTCGAGGTGGCAGTCAGTTGTGATCATGCCACTGCACTCCAGCCTGGGCAACAGGGTGAGACTACATCTAAAAAAAAAATCAAAACTTATAACACCGATTGGGTTTTAATGTACAAAGGTGTAATACAGAACTCAACTATTAATATAATATAAAATGGGGGAGGGTAAAAGGACCAATATGATGATGAGAGCTCTATATTCCTTTGAAGTGGCAATTGATTAGTTCTAAGTAGACTATAAAAAGTTAAACATGTATATTGTAATTACTAGAGCAACAAATTAAAAAAGAATCACAGATGTGTAATCAAAAACACAGTAGATAAATTGACATGCATATCTTATGTTCAAATAAACCTAAAGAAGACAGAAGAGTGAAATCAAATGGATGAAAAATAGAGAAAACCAAAAGAAAACAAATAATAAATGATGAATTCAAATCCAAACCTATCAGCCATTACATTAAATACAAATGGTTTAAACACACATATTAAAAGATAGAGATTGTCAGAATAAACTTGAAAAGCTATAGGACCCAACTATATACAGGAATTTAAATTTATAATATAATGATTTTTTCATAAATTTACCGAGTTGTGCAGTTTTAGAACATTTCCATTACCTCAGTAAAATTCTTCATGCCAGTGTACATTTAATCACCATTCCTTCCTCCAGCCGTAGGCAATCACTAATTTATGTTATTTCTTTTTAGATTTGTCTTTTCTGGACATTTCATATAAGCAGAATAATATAATATGTGCTCTTTGAGGCTTAGCTTTTTCTATGTTATACTTAAAGTAGTATGTTCAACTAATATTATTGAACATCCACTTTATTACAGGCATTATAAACTAGGCTCCTTGTGACCAAAAAGAGACACGAATCTTATAGTCTAGTGAGGAAAACAGACTCTAACTACGTACTCATACAAATAAGGGTAAAATATTTCCTAGACTTCCTGATGCTATGGGAATGTGACTAGGGGTTGAGAAAAGCCCTCACTGGGGAAGAAACATTTGATTCAAACTCAAGAATAGGAGAAGCAAAGGGTAAAGCATTCCAGCTAGATGAAAGAGGATGTGCCTACTAGCAGGAGGGAACGTATTTATTATAAGTGACTGAGAAAATATTGTTTGGCTAGAGATCAGAGAGGAAAAAATAGTGGAAGATAAGGCTGGAGAGAAGGGTAAAGGCCAGATCATGCTGTCATATTAAGCTATGTGTATGATTTTGCTCTATTTTAAGACCAATGGGAAGCCATTGAAATGTCTTAAATTGGGTTGATGAGGGAAAGTGGGTAACTCGGCAGGTTTGTTTAGAAAGACCCACACTAGCTGCAGTGTGAATAAGACATTGAAAGAGAATCAATGTGGGTGCAGGGAGGCAAGTTAGGAGACTATAGTGGTAGGTGGGTCTCTCTGGTGCCCCAAATGGCATGCAAGATGGATCTCATCAGGGTGATCCGTTGTCATGCATAACTCTTCAGTGTGAACTTCACAGTCACATAGTGTAGGTTAAGGGATAGGCTTTATTGAGAAAAATAAAAAATTTGCAGGTACAGAACAGCCAGAAAAAAAAAAAATCACAGACTCTCCATTCTCCTGTCATCCCATGAAGAGGCAAGCCAAGAGCCAGAGCACTACTGGGTCTTAGTAAGGAGAACATACCCCATTGCTAGGCCCCCTTTTTACTGGGTAAATGTGAAGAAGCAGTCATATCAATGGGGGAATATACAAGCTGCTGAGCAACAGGCAGTTTGGATTTGAGGTGGCAGTGATTTACAAGAGTTGTCTGGGAATGCCAATTACCCATGGAATGTTACAGTCTTCATTGCTACAGTGAAAAAGGCACCAGTCCCGTGGGAACTTGAGTTTTGGTGCAGCCCCTTCCCCTAGGAGAAGTCAGAACCCCAGCTCCTACTAGTTCATTCTCCAGGCAATCCAAAATGTACAGCCAAAGTCATTGTCTGATAGTCCTGCTCATTGTACTATAGGGGCTACTTTAGTAGTCTAGACAATGGGCAAGCTTTATCTGTAAAGGATGAGATAGAAAATAGTTTCAACTTTGCAAGCCATATGGTCTCTGTGACAACTACTTAACTCTTCTCTTGCAGCATGAAAGCAGCCATAAACAATACATAAACAAGTGGATATGTCTGTGTTCCAATAAAACTGTTTTTACAAAAACTAGTGGTGACCGAGATTTGGCCTGTGGGTCACAGTTTGTTGATCTCTGTTCCAGGTAAGAGATGTTACCTATTGATTTTTGACAAAGATACAAAACCAAGTCAATGGAGGAAGGATAGCCTGTTCAACAAATGATGGTGATTAATTGGACATCCATAGGTAAAACAATAAACCTTGTCCTAAACTTCATACTTTATACAGAAATTTGCAGAAAATGTATCATATATCTAAATGTAAAGCCTAAAACAACAAAACTTTTGGGAAAAACAAAAGTTTTGTAATCTGGACTTAGGCAAAGAATTCTGAGACAGAACACACACAAAAAAATCTATAAAAGAAGAAAAAAATGATAGATCAGACTCCATCAAAATTAACCATTTTTCTTTGTCAAAGCCACTGTCAGGATAATTAAAAGGTAATTACTGACTGGGAGAAAATATTTGCAAACCACATAGCTGACAAAAGATTTGTATGCAAATACATATGAAATTCTCAAAACTCAACACTAAGGAAATAACCTAATTGAAAAGAAGTGGGCAAAACACTTCAACAAACACATCACGGATGAAAATATACAGATGAAGCACATGAAGCACAGAAAAATAAGCACACGAAGGTGTTCAATACAATTGCGCATGAGGGAAATTTAAATGAAAACTACAATTAAATACCATTACAAACCTATTGGAATGGCTGAAATAAAAAATATTCACACTATGAAGTGCTGACAAGAACGCAAAGTGACTGAAGCTCTCCCACGTTGCTGGTGGGAAAGCAAAATGGTGCAGTTGCTCTGGAAAATAGTGTCAATTTCTTATAAAGTTAAATTTATACTTACTATATGACTCAGTTAATCACTGTTTCCTAGAGAAATAAAAGCTTGTGTTCACACAAAAGCCTATGCATAATCACAGATCATAGCAGATATATTTATAATCACCAAAACCTGGAAACAACCCAAATGTTCTTCAATGGGTAAATGATTGGTTAAACAAATCGTGGTACATTTATGCAATGGAATACCACACAACCATTAAAGGGGAGAACTTCGGCTAAGCACAATAACTTGGATGAATCTCAAAGGCATGCTGAGTGAAAGAAGACAGTTTCAAAAGGTGGCATACTGTACGATTCCACTTATGTGACATTTTGGAAAAGACAAAATTATAGTGATAGAGAACAGATCGGTGGTTGCCAGGGAAGGGTGGGAGAGATTGCCACTATAAAGGGGTGGGAGAATTGTTACTATAAAGGAATAGCAGGGGAAAGTTTTATGGGGTGATGGATTTATTCCGTTTCTTTATTGTGTTGGTAGTTACACAAATTTACACGTGTTAAAATTCATAGTACTATACACCCCCGAAAGTCAATTTTACTTTACGTTAACTTTAAAAATAAAATTAAAAATCAAGTTTGTGAATAAGCTTTGATAGCTAGAGTTCTCACAATTCAACCAATAAAACAACTTAATGTTTATATGATAATTATTACCAGAATAAATGATTATGTTGATTGCTTTATTTTGTTAACAAGCAGTTTCCAAATTCATAGTTTTAAAAATAACAATCAAGACCTTTGGGATATTTTTAATAAAGCCTGGAAGGATTTTGCAAAAAAAAAAAAAAAAGTAATTGAATCTGACTGGCTCAGGGTTACATGATAAAAAAAAATTGCCCGTTTAGAACTTGAATAGCGATTTGTGACTCTAACTTCCACTTTCCTTTCCAGCATCTTTAAACAGGCATTTGTTGCTGCCCCCTGTGGCATCAATGTCTGCCCAGTAGCTATGAGGGTCACACACCAGTTTCTAAGGCAGAAACTCAGCTGGTTGGGACATATGGACCAAGCTTTCCTGCACAGGCAGCACCCTACCCCATCATTCCCCCTGAGAATCTCACTACCTTCCTCCTATTTACAGCCCTGACTGAATGCATCTCTCTCAACCACCCAGTAAACACAGTTTTATGATAGGGATTGCTTGCTGCTCAAAGGAGAAAAAAGAATCACTTACAGCTAATTTTAGAGCAAATTAATAATATCAACAATAATAATTATTAATATGCATTGCTATTCTTTTAAGTCAAATTATATGTTGTTATAAACCAGACCAAAAAATGACTTTCTCTACTAGTGAAAGTCTTAATTAAAATGATACGTTTTAATATACTTTTGCTACATAATATAAATTATCTCTCCCTACCTCTATTTTTGTATTCTTCCCTTTAATAATCTTTAATGTGCAGTGTTAAAGAGGAAGAAAATCGGTGATTAATAAAGGAATGAACAGGTGGCTACATTGCTTCTAAAAGATCAGTAGTGTCATAATTTCTTAATTATTATTATACTCTGTAAGGATTTTTACATACATGATGATATATTTCCTTCTTCTACTTCTGGCATACTATAGCTAGTGGCATTACATTTCATTTCGAATAATAATTAATGAGAAATGAGGTATCTCTATACATTTCAGTCCTCCTGTTTTAGTCTCTTAAGTAACCATTCTGTCACATTTGTTATGCAAATGCTGCAGCACTGCATGTAATTTCAGCAATATGGGAGACCACATCTCAGAATGCCTTGAAGTACTTTTGTGGAATTAATAATTTTTTCTTGAAAGCAGAATTTTCCATACGCCTTTCAAAGAAGCAGATGAAAGCTGCGTAATTGCTCTGTTTTCGTCAAGGTGAACGAACCAATGAAACATTGAAAGTATCGGACAATAGAGGGAAAAAATAAGCTTGTCTTTCCTCTGGCGCGCTGGTGTATGTGAAAGGGTGCTAAATGTACAATTAGATACAGAGTACCTGCCATCTCCTTAATAGCCACCCACTTAGTTGGATAAGTGTCCTGCCTGTCCAGATAAGGCATGTGTTTGATTAAAGGAAATCATTCAGTGTAAATGCTCGTCTATGTAGCCAATCAAAGACAGAGTCAGCTTGTCTATTATGGATCTGTCAATCTCGTCTGTTTGCTTATTAAAGTTTCTTTAGCAAACCCAGTGGCCTCCCTTTGGTATGCTAAGCAGGCCCAAACTTTGCTAACATCTTGGAGTGAAGTCACCAGCCTTTGAATGACTCTGGGAGAGTCTACAGGCCTTCTCCAATTTAGCAAAGCGTTTTGTTCCAAAAGTTTGTTTGTAAGTCAGTTGTTTGGAACTTGAGAAGCATTTTTCCCATGGAAACAATGTTACAAATGGTGAGAAGGTTCCCAGGCTAGTCCACAAAGGCCTATTTAACCAAGAATATGGCTGGACTATAGGGCCCATAGCACTAGAAAGCCAGCCGCCATTAAGATTATTGTTTCTATGGGAAAATGTGCTCCCGGGGCTAATTGTGGATGCCAGCAGCAATTCCATAGCCCTGTCTAGCCTCTGGCAGCTGGAGCCTGGACTACCCCAGTCTCCTCTTTCCTTCAGGCTTGCAAGGTGGAAAGGTGAAAAGTCCCAGGGCAATCAAAGAGAGAGAGCGTGGGAGGTCCACGGGCTTCAGCAGGAGAGATCTAGAGGGACAGGGTGGCCAGATTAGAAAATAAAAATATAGGATGCTTAAAGTTGACATTCAGAGAAACAATGAATACTTTTAAATATATAACTCGTGCAATATTTGGGACATACCCTTTAAAAAGTATTTATCTGAAATTCCAATTTAACCAGAGTCCATATTTTATCTGGTAACACTAGGTAGGAATCATAGGCTTGGTGGATTGCCATGGTTGCAAGCACTCTGAAGCAAAAATGCAGGGGTTTAATAAGGAAGGATGGAATCTTCATAGGTCAGGGAAGGCTTCTTCAGGAAAGCAGCAGAATGCTGCTCTTCTGTATAAAGAAATATTTCAGAAAACTGAAGTTTATAGTTTATAGCCTTCAGCTCAATAACACTTTTGATTTGAGCTCTTTCAGTTGGAAATCTTTCTAAGCCATTGTACTTGCTTCGTTGACTTCTTAAGAGTAATTATAAGTTCATCTTGATGATATGAGAGTGACATTTTGGCTACAGAAGACTGTAACTTCTATCTTGCTAGCATTATTTTGTCCTCTTGCTGCCTCACTCTGAAGGGAGCCAGCTGCCATGTTGTAAACTGTCCTGTAGACCTGTAGAGAAGCCCATATGACAAAGAACCAAGAAAGGCCCTGGCCAACATTGCGCAAGACATTGAACCCTGTCAACAACCTCTTGAACTTAGAAACGGATCTACTACTGTCAAGCTTTAAAATGACTGCAGCAGCAGTGACACCTTGATTGCAGCCCTTGTGAGAGACAGAGCCAGAAGACAAGCTAAACTATACTCAGATTTCTGACCCACAGAAATTTTGAGGTGATGAAGGTTTTCTGTTTGAAAGCACTAACTTTTGGAATTATTTGTTACACAGCTATAGATATAATATACCTCCATATGCCCATATTCTACAATTAACCTTTTACTACACTTATTTTATCACCATGCTTGCTGTATCTACCTATCTATTCGTTCTTCTATTTATCCACCAATCTATTTTATTTGTTGTTTTTGTTGTTGCTTATGGCTACATATTTTTTTTACTTCTATACTGATTACTATGTTAGAGATGCCTGAGGATGTTAGAACACTAACCTTTAAATAATTAAACTAATAGAGTGTTTGATCCTTCCTAAATTATGGATCAAATATGAACAATCCTATAATCCAGGGACATTGTCCAATAATTTATCCTTGAAAGATGAGACTATTGCCTCCAAACTATCATTCCCACCCTGCTTTGTAATCTTTTTACAATGCATCTATTTATTTATTTATCTTTTAAAATTCCATATTTAAGATGTTGCCACTTTTCAGTGCTTCAGCCAAAATTTTCATTTCATCATCTTTTTTCAATTATTATTGCTACACAACAAACTACTCTGAATTTAGTGTCAAAACCAACAACCATTGATTTATTATACTCAAGGATTCTTGAGTCAAGAATTTGGACAGAACACTATGGGGATTGTTCCATGTGTTGTGGGGCCTCAGCTGGGAACACATATGACCGGGATAATTTGAATAGCTGAAGACTGGAATTACTTGGAGGGTTCTTCCCTCATTTATCTAATGCCTAGGCTATGATGTCTTGAAGGCTGGACTCAGCCGAAATTGTTGACCAGAGTACCTACATGTAGCCTGCCATATGACTGGGGCCTCTTACAATATGACAGCTGACTTCTGCAAGACAGCATCCTGAGATGACGCTTTCAAAGAGAGTAAATGTTCCAAGAGAACTAGGAAGGATTGGTCTAGCCTTTCATAAACTGGTCTTGGAAGTCACACAATGTCACTTCTGACGTATTCTAATTATCAAAGAAGTCACAGCCCACTCAGATTCAAACGGAGGGGGCATGGACTCCATCACTCAATGAGAAGAGTGTCAAATAATTTGCAGCCATGTTTTGCAACCACCAGACATTTTAATTTCTCCTAATTGTTTCCTATGCTTACTAAAGAGGTAGTATATTTGGAAGATGCTGCCAAAATTGTTCACACTTTCAGACAACCACAAGATATAATAGTTAACTCAGTAAACAATGTAATTTCCAAAATACAGCTGTTATATGATACTTGAGAAAACTTGACAGAAATAACTGATGACTCATTTGCAAATTTTGGAATAAAAAGTAGTTGACATTACAGAGCATGTTACTATCTCACTATTACAACGGCAAAGAAAGTCACAACTGAAATACAGAAAACTTCTCCCTCAAATCATACTTCTGTGGGTCCTTAAAGTGTATTTTTATATAAGAATCTCACCATACCCTTGTGTTTCTCTTTTCATTCATAAATGTGGTCATTCAATGGCTTAACCACCATCCACTTACCCAAATAGCCTCTTCTAAAACACTTGTTGAATGTATGATTGAATCAATGAGTGGAGAGAAAAATGACTAATCCTTTGCCTACCAGAAAAGATATTTGGTAAAATAAAATTATTGGATTTGGAGTCTGGAAATGGAGACTTTTCACCAAATGTAAAAAGCAAATTCTGAATTGCTCAGTCATCCATCCATCAATCCATTCATGTTCAACACATTTTTGGAATCTAGGTCTAATAGGGCAGAAATTCAGTGGACAAGTAAAAAATCTGATTTATATAATGAAAATACATTATAAGTACTATGAAAAAAAAAGCAAGGGTGTTCTAAGATTCAATAATGTAGAAATAGACTTCATAATAGTTGGTCAAAGACAGTTTTTTTAAGGAGGAGACATTTAGGCTGATACCTGAAGAATTTGAAGGAAAGAAGGATTTGAGGAGTAGAAGGAAGACAGTATGTGTGAAGTTCCAGAGACAGGAGGGAAGGAATTTGGAGTGTAGCTGAATTATAATGGACAAGGGAGAGTGATACTAGACAAAGTGTCGGCTAGGGTAAGAAGTTTGGAAGGCTGTAAGTGAGGAGTGATGGGATCTGATTTATATTTTTAATAAACACTCTATCTACTATATGCATAGTGAAGTACAAAAAGCAAAGAAGAAAGCATTGCTTGCCTTTTCTCTCTTTTAATGAAGTCTTTGGATAAAAATTATTTATTTAATGTACTCCAACTTAATAATATTTTCCTTTATTGCTTATTGATTTTAGTGTCCTATTTACAATTTTGTTTCTATCTTCAGGTTATAAATATACTCTCCTATATTAATTTTTAAAAGGTTTAGTGTTTTGTCATTCATATTTAGCTCTGCAAGATACAATTAATTTATTTTCATGTATAGAATGAGGAACAGGCCCAATTTCATCTTTTTGCAAATATACATCCTATTGATTCAATGTCATTTATTGGAAAGGCTATTCTTTCTCCAGTGCTGTATAATGTCACCTTTACATAAAAAAGAGTCCATATGTGTGTGGGTCTATTTCTAGGCTTTCTATTCTGATCACCTTGTCTATTTATTTCTCTGTGTATTCATGCTATGCTGTCTCAATTACTGTAGTTTTATAACAAGTGTTGATATCCAATATACCAAATCCTCTCATAATCTATAGATTGGCTTTGAGAAAATTAATATATTACAATGAGAGTCTTCTATTCCGTGAACATAGTACATCTCCTCATTTATTTCAATATTCTTCCTTCCTTTCTTCTTTCCTTCCTCCTTCCTGCCTTTCTTTTTCTTCCAACCCTCCCCCACTTATTCCACTAGCCTCTGTGTTTTTTACAGTCTTTTTTTTGTATTTTCCATATTTTGTCTATTTTTAGAAGGCCTATTTATCTTTTAAAACATCTGCTTTTCTATAGTTTCCTATTTCCTGTATGTATTTTCAAACTTGCACTTTTAGGCATATAAAATATAGCTGTTTTATAGTCTTGTTCTATAATTCTAATATCTAATGTCTTTCAGGTCTGTTTCTAATGTTTGATTTTACTATTTAATCATTCTCATTATTCCTTATTTCTTTAGTTTTTTAAGTTGTGTTCTAATTCTTGTCCTTTAAAAATTATTTATAGAAATTGTTTAATGTCTATGGCAGTGAAGCTTTTCTCAAGAGTAGGATTGCATTTGTTTCTGCCAGGCACCAGGGTCACTAGCAGCCTGGAACCATTTTAATTTAAATTCATGACTTTTGGTGTTTGGGATCATGCAGACCTTGGCCAGTTGGGCTTTGAATCTTTATGAATATTAGCTTATGATTACTACTTCTGAGGGTGAATTCCCCCTTAGTACTAAGGCAACTTTCTTTACAGTAATCTGGGGGTAAAGTGGTAGGTTTACACATGGTTCATCTTTACACTGAGGAGGCGGCCCTTTGAATCCCAAGTTTAAAGTAAAAAGATTATTCTGTCTGATGTCTCCCACTTTGGGTGGGCCCTATGTTTTGACCTTTGGCCTCCTCAGAAAACCCAAGTTAAAAATAGAGAAGATTGGCATATGCCTTTAGCAAAAGTGGTCTCAGTTTACCTCTTTATAAACTTGTGTATTTCTTTTTCCCTTTAGATTTTGACCTTGTAATTCTTTACTCTGTTATCACATCTTCAAAAAGCTAAAAAATATTTGTTGTTAATCTTTTGTTGTTTAGTGTTGGAAGGTTGTTTGAATAATCCAGTATGTCATAAAGGGAAATTGAAGTCTCTGGGCCATTCTTTGTCCATTGAACTTTCCTTCGTACTTTTAGTGTTGAATTTACTGAAAATCTATGTTCAGGTGTAAAAAGGTGTGAGTGTGTGTTGGTATGCATGACAATGGCACTGTGAGGTCACTGTATTTGCTGCACTCCAATGTAGGTGGAATATTCTCTTCCGATGTGCTACCTCTGCTGCTTTTGGCTCTGGTTAGCAACTACCTCACTCTTTTCCTTAGAATGGAATTGACTACTTGGGTCCTTTTTTGATTGCTTGAAAGGGTCTTGAAGTAGTTTGCTTACTCTCTCTGCATTTACATGCTTCATTTCAACAATACATGAAGAAAATACTCTTTTTTATTTATGCTTTCACAGTTGAGAACTGTGAAAATGCTGGAGCTAGCTCATCCAATTTTTATAACATTTCCCAGGTCACAGAGAATGACAAATCAAATTTAACTTTTTGAGAAAAAGTGATAAATATGTATCTGTTTTAGTCATTTAGTTTCTATTAAACATTTCATAGAAATTAATCTTTGATGAGTAGAACTTTTAGGTAGAATGTTCAAATGTATTTATTTGTAAATTGATAGATAATATAGCGCTGTAATAAACTTCGCAGTGCAGATATTTTTCTTGAACAATATGATGTTTTGAAATATATATATTGTGGAATGGTTAAATCTAGTTAACATATTGCCTCACATAGTTATCATTTTGTGATAAGAATACTTATCCACTCTTTTAGCATTTTTTTTTTTTTTTTGAGTTGGAGCTTCTCTCTTGTCGCCCAGGCTGGAGTGCAATGGCATGATCTCGGCTCACTGCAACCTCTGCCTCCTGGGTTCAAGCAATTTTCCTGCCTCAGCCTCCTGAATAGCTGGGATTACAGGCGTGCGCCACCATGCTTAGCTAATTTTGTATTTTTAGTAGAGACAGGGTTTCACCATGTTGGTCAAGCTGGTCTCAAGCTCCTGACCTCAAGTGATCCACCCACCTTGGCCTCCCAAAGTGCTGGGATTACAGGCATGAGCCATGGCGCCTGGCCTCTTTTAGCATTTTTCAAGAATAGAACTACTCAACTTCAAAATACACTATAAGGCTACAGTAACCACAACAGCATGGTACTAGTACAATAACAGACACATAGACATATGGAACAGAATAGAAAACTCAGAAATAAAGATGCACACCTACAACCATCAGATCTTCCACAAGGCCAACAAAACCAAGCAATAGGGAAAGGACTTGCTATTGAAAAAACGTTGCTGGGATAACTGGCTAGCCATATGCAGAAGAATGAAACTGGACCTTTACCTTTCATCATATGCAAAATTAACTCAAGATGGATTAAAGATTTAAAAGTAATGCCTCAAACTATAAAAACCACAGAAGACAACCTAGAAAATATTCTTCTCAACATCAGCCTTGGCAAAGAATTTTTGGCTAAGTCCCAAAAAGCAATCACAACAGAAGCAAAATTGACAAGTGGGACCTAATTAAATTAAGGAGCTTCTGCTCAGCAAAAGAAACTATCAACAGAGTTAACAGATGACCTACAGAATGGGAGAAAATGCTCACAAACTATGCATCTGACAACAGGCTAGTATCCAGAATCTATAAGAAACTTAAACAAATCAACAAGCAAAATCAAATAACATCATGAAAAAAAAATGGGCAAAGAACAGGGACAGACACTTCTTAAAAGAAGACATACAAGTGACCAAAAACATACGAAAAAAGTACTCAATATCAATAATCATCAGAGAAATGCAAATCAAAACCACAAGGAGATATCATCTCACTCCAGTCAGAATGGCTATTTAAAAAGTCAGAAAAATAGATGCTGGTGTAGCTGTGGAGAAAGCGGGACACTTATACACTGTTGGCAGGAATGTAAATTGGTTCAGCCACTGTGGAAAGCAATTTGGAGATTTCTCAAATAACTTAAAACAGAGCTACTATTCGACTCAACAATCCCATTACTGGGTATACACCCAAAGGAAAATAGATCATTATACTGAAAAGACACATGCACTTATGTGTTCATTGCTGTGCTATTCATGATAGCAAAAACATGGATTCAACCTAGGTGCCCATCAATGGTGGACTGTATAAAGAAAATGTGGTACATATACACAATGGAATACTACACAGCCATATAAAAGAATGAAATCATGTCCTTAGTAGCAATATGGACGCAGCTGGAGGACATAATCTTAAGCAAATTAATGCACAATTAGACAATCGAATACTGCATGTTCTAATGTACAAGTGGGGGCTAGACATTGAGTACCCATGGACATAAGCATAGGAATAATGGATACTGCAGACTGCTGGAGTTGGGAGGAAATTAGGGAGGGGGGGGGCGTGAGTTGAGAAAATTACCTACTGGGTAATATGCTCACTGCCATTAACAAACCTGCTTATCTAAATATCTAAAATAAAAGTAAAAAAAATAAAGAATATATCATCTTTAAATAGAGTCACCATGCTGAAAGTAGATCTGTTGAATTTATTTCTCCTACCTAACTGTAATTTTGTATCCTTTGACCAACCTCTCCCCATCCCTCCCAATCAGCACAGCCTCTGGTAACAATCATTCTACTCTCTATTTCTATGAGATCAACTTATTTAGATTCCACATATGTGTGAGATCATGCAATATGTGTCTTTCTGTGCCTAATTTCACTTAACATGATTTCCTCCAGGTTCTTCCATATTATTGTGAATGACAGAATTTTCTTCTTATGGCCAAATATTATTTCATTGTGTATATATACCACATTGTCTTTATCCATTAATCTGTTGATGGACACTCAGGCTGATTCCATATCTTAGCTATTGTGAATAATGCTGCAATGAACACAGGAGTACAGACATATCTGATATACTGATTTCTTTTCCTTTGGATATATACCCAGTAGTGGGATTGCTGGATCATATGGTAGTTCCATTTTTATTTTTAGGAACCTCTGTAAAATTTTCCAAAGTGATTGTACTAATTTACATTCCCACCAACAGTTTACAAGGATTGCCTTTTCTCCACATCCTCACCAGCATCTATTATTGCCTGCCTTTTTATAAAAGCCATTCTAACAGGAGAGAGATAAAGAAATAATATTTCATTGTGATTTGGATTTGCATTTCTCTGATGATTAGTGATGTTGAGCATTTTTTCATATACCCTGCATTAATCTGTTTAGTGTTGCTATAACAGAACACCTGAGATTGGGTAGTTTATACAAAAAAAAGTGTCTATTTAGCTCATGGTTCTATCAACTGAGAAGTTCAAGAAGTGAGGTGCTGGCATCTGCTTGGCTTCTAGTTAGGGCTTTTTGTGCTACATTATAACATGTCAGAGAAAGTCAAAGAGGAAGTGGACACGCGAGAGGAGGCAAAACTTGAAGGGCATTTTAGTTTTAAAACAATGCACTTTCAAGGAAACGAATCCACTGCCACAAGAACGAATTCTGTCCTGTCAGAGTGAAAACTTAATCGCTACTGTGAGAATGGCACTAAGCCATTCATGAGGGATCTGCCCCCATGATGCAGACACCTCCCACTTGGCCCCACCTCCCAACACCGCCATACTGAAGATCAAATTTCAACATAACTTTTGGTAGGGCTAAACAAACCTTACCCAAACCATAGCTCATGAAGGATGAGGGTCATATGATAAAGAACACAGCCACATCTATTAAATGAATTAGAGCAAGGTGTTCAGGGACACGTTTTGGAGTCAGACAAAACTGAATTCAAATCCCACCTCCACCATTGACTATATCTATGTGTCCTTGGGTGAATCATTTAAACTAAGACTTATATGCAAAATATGAGAATCAGAATTTACTACATAGGCTGCTTATATGGATTAAATGAAATAATATGTAAACTACACCTAGCATGAATGACATTGAACACATGATAAGTCATCAGTAAATTTTAATCATAATTTCCACTCGCTGAGTGGAAAGATGTGTGTGTGCATGAAATGGGCACCTGTATACATATATAGGTGAATACACCTGTATATATATATATATATATGATATCTACATATCTATATACATATACATATATACATATCTCTATACATATGTATATGATATATACATAGATATGTATGTATCAGATCTTCTGGAATCCTTTTAATGATATGAATTTATGTTGGAGGAGGTATATTATACATCCAGTTATCTGGGAATAAGTTATCATCTGTGATAAGCTTAGAATGTGTAGTTAAGCCTTTTCAATATAAAAGTGAGACCAAGAGTCCCAGTGAGGAAGAATATGGCCAAGAATCTGGCTATTGCTTCAAAACAATCCATCCAAAAGAATTTTAAAATGGGTTCACGTTTGGATATCTTGTTCATTTCTTGAGAGGTATGTGCATAACTTGCTCTGCACAGTGCCAGGCATATAACATGTACTCAATAAATTTATTTACTGAATATTTCATATAACAACTGGCTATACAGTAGGTGGTAGCTGATACCCTCTAAGAAGGAGTCTAAGGGTGCATTTGGCATTTTCACTTTTAGCCTATCTAAGATTTATATTCATTAGCCTATAATAACCGCAAGAGGTATACAAGTCCCATATGAAGCTCATATACATTAGAAAATGTTCCCAAAGTTGTATAACTAATTTATTGGGAAGGGGCATTAGGGCTAAGCATTGTTTCTTTTCCACCACAAAAACTGAAATTTGTACCCAGTGAGAGAGTTATAATGTAAGGATCACTTGGAGTTTCACCTTCGAAATTTACTGATTTAACTTCCTTGGGTAATTTCTTGTAACTGGAATAGCAGTGACGTCAGTAAAATAATTTAGATTGTTTTTCATCAGATAATCAAAGAAAGGCAAACAAGGATGAGGCCACGAAAGATACTGGAGGCTAGAATAAAGAAGGAGAGTATTACAGTCTCCCTCTGATGGGTTAGGTTACTCCAACTTTCCCACCCATGAACAAGAAAGGGGCTTGAAAGCCTAGAGTTCTAGGACTCTCCAGCCACTATTCCCAGCCTAGCCTTTGGCTGTCCAGAAAAAAAAGCTAAGTAGTGACATTCTTTTTGAAGTTTAGAAAAGAAACATTGTGAGGGATTTTAGCCATTATTCTCTAGACATCTATTCCTCTCCAACTTTACTTTCGTTGTCTTAGAACTTCCCATAAACCTATCTCTCCATAAAATCTCACATCACAGAAATCCTCATCCTCATGTGTATTTGCTAGAATTCTAGGGCAAAGAGAGAGCATATGCAAAAGGGTTTAACTGAAAAGAATTTAATGAAGGAACTATGTATAAAAGTATGGGGAAGGTTAAGGGAACTGACACTCTTCAATGCCTGAGTAGTGGGGCACTCAGAGGCTAGCAACAATGAGAAGCTGTTACATCTCTAAGGCCTAAAGGGGCAGGAGTAATAACATCATTACTACCGCTCAGTGAGAGTTAAACCCGTAGAACAGCTGCTACCCTGTTGGGCCATGGGTAAAGGAAAGCAGCCGCTGAAAATCCATGGCACTGTGGGGACTAGGTGAGGAGAGAGTCAGTATCCCAACCTCTTTCCTCTCACCCTCTTATCTCTTACTGTTGCTCGAATTGGCCAAACTCAACCAGAAGCTAGGGAGTCCAGGTGAGGCAGTCTCATGGGGGTACAGAGAAGAACAGAGAAGGGTGGATGATGGATTTTGGTGTGGGAAAATTGGAAATAAACCCTACAGGCCCACTTTGCCTTGAAGCACCTAGTCTCATCTTTTGCCTAGATGAAGAAACTCCTGTCCTCAAAAGTCCCATTAGCCAATGTATCACAAGTTCATATATCTTTATTCATATTCCTGCCTAGAACAGACTTCACGAAGTTAGAAATATTAAGGGGACCTGATACTCTTCCTGTAATGAACCAGGATGAAGGGAGGGAAATAATTCATACAAAACACATGGCTACCATAGTTCCCTTTTCTGTAGCTGATCATCAGGCCTCCATTGATAAATCGTATCTGCCTTGTTTATGTACCCATTCCACCTTCTTTCTACTCTCTGATAGCTGCAAGGATTTGTACATGGCATGATGACCCAAAACTTCATTCCCACAGGATCTAAGTCCTTAATGGTTCACTCTTATTGAATTGCCTCAGTCTTATATTAACTTTTGTTATTGACAATGGGAATGCTAGAAGGACCTCAGTGAATCACCTAGGTCCATTTTCAGTCCTCCTGGCTGCTAGTGTGTAACAGTAACTCAATTTTATCTTGGCAATCAGGATCAATCACCCCACCCAGTATGGTCACTTGTTTCTCTACCTCTTGGTTCCGCATATTGGGGAACCTGAAATGATCAGTAGGCAGTGTCAACTTCTAATTCATCAGCTCCTGCTTAAAAACCTACGTGTGATATTTCAGGCCTGACCATAGGCGATTACAAAGAGTTTACTTGGCAGATAAAAATCTTCCCTCTTCACACTAGACTTGGTGCACAGAAAGAGAGTTGGAGTCAAGGCCTTAGATCCTTCTAGCCAGTCATGATCTTTACATATTTATTTTCCTAGCCTGGACAGCTTAACTCCTGGACTCTCTATCTGACGCCTTGGGCAGAGGCCTTTCTCAGGCATCTCTGCTGAGACCTTCTTATGGGAGGAGGAGGGAAAACCTTGAAGACACTTCACACCCTGACTCAGGACCTAGTACTTTTTCACTCTGAGCTCTCTTCTTTCTCCCATTCCCCATTCCAGGGCCCATAAAACTACTGGAGCCTTTTATTTAGGGCTCCTTCAATAGTGAGATGACTCCCATGTCCGCACTGATCCACTGGGCCCTCAATTTGTGTGCCATTCCATAGGAGGAAATAAAACAAGGAGTTGGCACTCTGGTTTAGACTCTTGCTAATACCATCTTAGTAAGTGATTAGAGGCATAACTCATTTGTAACTTGTTACTTTAATGGGCTACAATGACACCTGGCAGCTCAGCTGGCTCTCCCAGCTCAGCTAATCTCCTGACAATGAGAACCATTACCATTATTCTCTGGTGGAAATATTCTTCCCTTGGGTACTGGCACTTCCAAACCCATTAACCTGAAGGCCTGAGAGACAGGAAGCACACCTACGTAATGTATAATAGTGATTGAGGTCATTTTTATTTATTCCTTTTGGTTCCCAGACCTGTGTATTCTGGCTATGGAAAATCACCGTATCTTGACTAATGTTTTATTTATTTATCTATTTATTTATTTTTTATTATACTTTAAGTTCTTTAAGTTTTATTATACTTTAAGTTCATGTGCACAACGTGCAGGTTTGTTACATATGTATACATGCGCCATGTTGGTGTGCCGCACCCATTAACATTACATTGTCATTTACGTTAGGTATATCTCCTAATGCTATCCCTCCCCCTTCCCCAAACCCCACGACAGGCCCCGGTGTGTGATGTTCCCTTTCCTGTGTCAGTGTTCTCATTGTTCAGTTCCCACCTATGAGGGAGAACATGCAGTGTTTGGCTTTTTGTCCTTGCAATAGTTTGCTGAGAATGATGGTTTCCAGCTTCATCCATGTCCCTACAAAGGACATGAACTCATCATTTTTTATGGCTGCATAGTATTCCATGATGTATAAGTGCCACCTTTTCTTAATCCAGTCTATCCTTGTTGGACATTTGGGTTGGTTCCAAGTCTTTGCTATTGTAAATAGTGCCACAATAAACATACGTGCACATGTGTCTTTATAGCAGCATGATTTATAATCCTTTGGGTATATATCCAGTAATGGGATGGCTGAGTCAAATGGTATTTTGAGTTCCAGATCCCCGAGGAATTGCCACACTGTCTTCCACAATGCTTGAACTAGTTAACAGTCCCACCAACAGTGTAAAAGTGTTCCTATTTCTCCACATCCTCCTCAGCACCTGTTGTTTCCTGACTTTTTAATGATGGCCATTCTAACTTGTGGTTTTGATTGCATTTTCTGATGGCCAGTGATGATGACATTTTCAGTGTCTTTGGCACATAAATTCTTTTGAGAATGTCTTTGTTCATATCCTTTGCCCATTTTTGATGGGGTTGTTTGTTTTTTTTTTGTAAATTGTTTGATTCTTTGTAGATTCTGGTTATACCCTTTGTCAGATGATAGTCCAAATTGTCTCCCTTTTCTCGTTGCCTGTTCACTTGATGGTATTTCTTTTGCTGTCAGATCCCATTTGTCAATTTTGGCTTTTGTAGCCATTGCTTTTGGTGTTTTAGACATGAAGTCCTTGCCCATGCCTATGTCCTGAATGGTATTGCCTAGGTTTTCTTCTAGGGTTTTTATGGTTTAGGGATAACATTTAAGTCTTCAATCCATCTTGAATTAATTTTTGTTTAAGGTGTAAGGAAGGGATCCAGTTTCAGCTTTCTACATATGGCTAGCCAGTTTTCCCAGCACCATTGATTAAACAGGGAATCCTTTCCCCATTTCTTGTTTTTGTCAGGTTTGTCAAAGATCAGATGGTTGTAAATGTGTGGTATTATTTCTGAGGGCTCTGTTCTGTTCCATTGGTCTATATCTCTGTTTTGGTACCAGTACCATGCTGTTTTGGTTACTGTAGCCTTGTAGTGTAGTTTGAAGTCAGGTAGCATGATGCCTCCAGCTTTGTTCTTTTGGCTTAGGATTGTCTTGGAAATGTGGGCTCTTTTTTGGTTCCACATGAACTTTAAAGTAGTATTTTCCAATTCTCTGAAGAAAGTCATTGGTAGCTTGATGGGGATGACATTGAATCTATAAATTACCTTGGGCAGTATGGTCATTTTCACGATATTGATTCTTCCTATCCACGAGCATAGAATGTTCTTCCATCTGTTTGTGTCCTCTTTTATTTGGTTGAGCAGTGGTTTGTAGTTCTCCTTGAAGAGGTCCTTCACATCCCTTGTAAGTTGGATTCCTAGGTATTTTATTCTCTTTGAAGCAATTGTGAATGGGAGTTCACTCATGATTTGGCTCTGTTTGTCTGTTATTGCTATATAAGAATGCTTGTGATTTTTGCACATTGATTTTGTATCCTGAGACTTTGCTGAAGTTGCTTATCAGATTAAGGAAATTTTGGGCTGAGATGATGGGGTTTTCTAAATGTACAATCATGTCATCTGCAAACAGGGACAATTTGACTTCCTCTTTTCCTAATTGAATACCCTTTATTTCTTTCTCCTGCCTGATTGCCCTGGCCAGAACTTCCAACACTATGTTGAATAGGAGTGGTGAGAGAGGGCATCCCTGTCTTGTGCCAGTTTTCAAAGGGAATGCTTCCAGTTTTTGCCCATTCAGTATGATATTGGCTGTGGGTTTGTCATAGATAGCTCTTATTATTTTGAGGTACGTCCCATCAATACCTAATTTATTGAGAGTTTTTAGCATGAAGGGTTGTTGAATTTTGTCAAAGGCCTTTTCTGCATCTATTGAGATAATCATGTGGTTTTTGTCTTTGGTTCTGTTTATATGCTGTTTTAAAACATATACTGCGTCCTATAGATCAGTACCTCAATTTTGCAGAGTGTTATCTCCCTGCTGGCATTATCACTGAGTCTCCAGTATGCCATCTCATCTTCTATTAGGCCTCTGAGTGAGGGGACACATGTTAACACTAGTGAATTCCACAGGAAAAATACAATTACTCCACTTTTGCTGCAAGATTAATTCTCTGGTCAAAAGAGGCAATGCTGTGGGTGATAACAAGGTGGAGCATAAAATATTCCCTAAATCCATAAATGGTGGGGGTGGAAGAAGTGCTGTGGATTTGAAAGGCAAATCAGTGCTCAGAAAAATATTTGTTCCCACAAAGACAAATTTCTGCTTCCTTCATGATGGTACAGCACAAACCCGACATTAGGTGGTTAACTCAGTGAGAGGTGAAGCCAGCTGGACATCTGGGTCGAGTGGGGACCCAGAGAACTTTTCTGTCTTACAAGAGGATTCTAAAATGCACCAATCAGCACTCTGTGGCTAGCTAGAGGTTTGTAAAATGCGCCAATCAGTGCTCTGTAAAAACACACCAATCAGTGCTCTGTGGCTAGCTAGAGGTTTGTAAAGTGGACCAATCAGAGCTCTGTAAAATGGACCAATCAGCAGGATGTGGACGGGGACAAATAAGGGAATAAACGTTGGCGACCTGCTTGGGTCCCCTTCCAGGCTGTGGAAGCTTTGTTCTTTTGCTCTTCACAATAAATCTTGCTACTGCTCACTGTTTGGGTCTGTGCCACCTTTAAGAGTTATAACTTGCACCCCAAAGACCTGTGGCTTCATTCTTGAAGTCAGCAAGACCAAAAACCCACCGGAAGGAACCAACTGGACACATCAGCATTCCAAGTGAGAGGTACCATGTTGGAGATCAGCATTGGCCTCTTCTGTTGACAGGCTTGTCACCCTGTAGTGACAGTATCCAAGTCAAGCCTGGTGAGCAGAAGGCCATGTTATGGAGCCCATTCATAGCCTTCATCCATGCCACTGTGGCCACTTTGTACACAAGCCTATTGAGCAAATATTGATGTAGCTGGGGAAGTCTCATCTTGCCTACCAGGTTATCAGGGGCCTCCTCTGGAGTGGCAAGCCTCTTTGGCAAGAACACGTGTAAGACATATATATATATGTGTGTGTGTGTGTGTGTGTATAATTTCAATAGGTTTTGGGGAACAAGTGATGTTTGGTTACATGTATAAGTACCATAATTTCATTCCTTTTTATGGCTGAGTAGTATTCCATGGTATGTATATACCAACATTTCTTCATCCACTCATTGATTGGTGGGCATTTGGGCTGTTTCCATATTTTTGCAATTGTGAATTGTGCTGCTATAAACATCTGTGTGTGTGTATCTTTTTCGTATAATGACTTATTTTTCTTTGGGTAGATACCCAGGAGTGGGATTGTTGGATCAAATCATAGATCTACTTTTAGTTCTTTAAGGAATCTCCACACTGTTTTCCATATTGATTGTACCAGCTTACATTCCCACCAGCAGTGTAAAAGTGTTCCCTTTTCACCACATCTCCACCAACATCTCTTTAAAAAAAAATTTTTTTTTTATGGCCATTCTTGTAGGAAAAAGGTGGCACCGTATTGTGGTTTTGATTTCATTTCCCCTATCATTAGTGATGCGGAGCATTTTTTCATATGTTTTTCCATATGTTTCTTGGCCATTTGTATATATTCTTTTGGAAAGTGTCTATTCATTTCCTTCTCCCAATTTTGATAGGATTGTTTGGTTTTTTCTCTTACTGATTTGTTTGAGTTCCTCGTAGATTCTGGATATTAGCCCTTTGTCAGATGCATAGTTTGCAAAGATTTTCTCCTACTCTGTGGGTTGTCTGTTAACTCTGCTGATTATTTCTTTTGCTGTGCAAAGGCTTTTGAGTTTAATTAAGTCCCATCTATTTATCTTTGTTTCTGTTGCATTTGGTTTTGGGTTCTTGGTCATGAAGTCTTTGCCTAAGCCAATGGCTAGAAGAGCTTTTTCCGATGTTATCTTCTAGAATCTTTAGGGTTTCAGGTCTTAGATTTAAGTCTTTGATCCATCTTGAGTTGATTTTTGTATAAGGTGAGAGATGAGGACCCAGTTTCATTCTTCTCCATGTGGCTTGCCAATTATCCCAGCACCATTTGTTGAATAGGTTGTCCTTTCCAAACATTACGTTTTTGTTTGCTTTGTCAAAGTTGGCTGTAAGTATTTGACTTTATTTCAGGGTTCTCTACTCTGTTCCATTGGTCTATGTGCCTATTTTTATGCCAGTATATATTTTTATGCTGTTTTTGTGACTATGGCTTGTAGAATGGTTTGAAGTCAGGTAATGTGATGCCTCCAGATTTGTTCTTTTTGCTTAGTCTTGCTTTGGCTATGAAGGCATTTTTTATATGAATTTCAGGATTGTTTTTTTCTAGTTCTGAGAATGGTAATGGTATTTTGATGGGAACTGCATTGAATTTGTAGATTGCTTTTGGCAGTATGGTCATTTTCACAATATCGATTCTACCCATCCATGATAATGGGAAGTGTTTCCATTTGTTTGTGTCATCTATTGTCTCTTTCAGCAGTGTTTTGTAGTTTTCCTTGTAGAGGTCTTTCACCTCTTTGGTCAGGTATATTCCCAAGTATTTTATTATTTTTGCAGCTCTTATAAAAGAGATTGAGTTCTTAATTTGATTCTCAGCTGGGTCGCTGTAGGTGTATAGCAGAGCTTCTGATTTGTGTATATTGATTTTGTATTTTGAAACTTTACTGAATTCATTGATCAGTTCTAGGAGCTTTTTTGGATGAGTCTTTAGTGTTTTCTAGGTATTTGATCATATCATTGTTGAACAGCAACTCTTTGGTTTCTTCTTACTAATTTGGATGCCCTTTATTTCTTTTTCTTGTCTGATTGTACTGGCTAGCACTTCCAGGAGTATGTTGAATAGAAGAGGTGAAAGTGGGCATCCTTGTCTTGTTCCAGTTCTCAGGGGCAATGCTTTCAACTTTTCCCCGTTCAGTATAATTTTGGCTGTGGGTTTTCCATAGATGGCTTTTATTACCATAAGATATGTCCCTTCTATGCCGATTTTGCTGAGGGTTTTAATCATAAAGAGATGCTGGATTATGTCAAGTGCTTTTTCTGCATCTGTTGAGATGATCATGGGATTTTTGTTTTTAATTCTGTTTATGTGGTGTATCACATTTATTGACTTGTGTATGTTAAACCATTACTGCATTCTTGGTATAAAACCCACTTGATCATGGTATATTATCTTTTTGATATGCTGTTGGATTCAGTTAGCTAGTATTTTGTTGAGGATTTTTGCATCAGTGTTCATCAGGGACATTGGTCTGTAGTTTTCTTTTTTGTTGTTATGTCCTTTCCTGGTTTTGGTATTAGGATAATACTGGCTTCATAGAATAATTAAATGAGAGCTCCCTCTTTCTCTATCTTTTGGAATGGTGTCAACAGGATTGGTAACAATTCTTCTTTGAATATCTGATAGAATTCAGGTGTGAATCCATCTGGTTATGAACTTTTTTGTTGGCAATTTTTAAATTTCCCTTTTAATCTTGCTGCTTGTTATTTGTCTGTTCAGAGTTTCTATGGCTTCCTGTTTTAATCTAGAAGAGCTGTATATTTCCAGGAATTTATCCATTTCGTTAACTTTTCTAGTTTGTGTGTGTAAAGGTGTTCATAGTAGCCTTGAATTATCTTTTTTATTTCCATGGTAGCAGTTGTAATGTCTCCCATTTTGTTTCTAATTGAGTTTATTTGGATTTTCTCTCTTATTGATTAATCTTGTTAATGGTCTATCAATTTTGTTTATTCAAAGAACTTTTTGTTTCATTTATCTTTTGGTATTTTTTTGTTTCAATTTCATTCACTTCTGCTGTGGTCTGTGGTCTGACAGAGTACTTGATACAATTTTATTTTTCTTGAATGTATTGAGACTTGTTTTGTGCCCTATCGTATGGTCTGTCTTGAAGAATGTTCTATGTGCTGATGAAAAGAATGTATATTCTGCAGTTGTTGGGTAAAATGATCTGTACATATATGTTAAGTCCATTTGTTTTAGGGTATAGTTTATATTCTTTCTTTGTTGACTTTCTGTCTTGATGACCTGTCTAGGCTGTCAGTGGAGTATTAAAGTTCCCCACTATTATTGTGTTGCTGTTTATCTCATTTCTTAGGTTTTAGTAGTAATTGTTTATAAATTTGGGAGCTCCAGTGTTAGGTGCATAGATACGTAGGACTGTGATATTTTCCTGGTGGACTAATCCTTTTATCATTATATAATGTCCCTCTTTGTCTTTTTAATTGTTGTTGCCTTAAAGTCTGTTTTGTCAAATATATGTATAGCTACTCCTGCTAGGTTGTGGTGTCTATTTGCATGGAATATCTTTTTCCACCTCTTTACTTTATGTGAGTGCTTATGTATTAAGTGAGTCTCTTGAAGACAGTAGACACTTGGTTGGTGAATTATTATCCATTCTGCCATTCTGTATCTTTTAAGTGGAGCATTTAGGTCATTTGCATTCAGCATTAGCATTGAGATGTGAGGCACTATTCTATTCATCATGCTAATTGTTGCCTGAATACTTTCATTTTTTAATTGTGTTATTGTTTTATAGGTTCCGTAAGATTTATGCTCTAATTTCAAGGCGAATTTCAAAGTTTTATTTCAAGATTTAGAGCTCCTTTTAGCAGTTCTTATAGTTCTGGCTTGGTAGTGGCAAATTCTCCTAGCATTTGCTTGCCTGGAAAAGACTGTATTTTTCTTTTATTTATGAAGCTTAGTTTTGCTGGATACAAAATTCTTGGCTGATGGTTGTTTTGTTTAAGGAGGCTAAAGATAGGACCTCAATCCCTTCTAGCTTGTAGGGCTTCTGCTGATAAACCTGCTGTTAATCTGATAGATTTTCCTTTATAGCTTACCTGATGCTTTTGTGTCACAGCTCTTAAGATTCTTTCCTTCATCTTGACTTTAGATAACCTGGGTACTCTTTGAGCTTCTTATATGTGGATGTCTAAATCTCTAGCAAGGCCAGGGAAGTTTTCCTAAATTATTCCCTAAAATAAGTTTTCCAAACTTTTAGATTTCTCTTCTTCCTTGAGAACACCAATTAATCTTAGGTTTGGTCATTTAACATAATCCCAAACTTCTTGGAGACTTTGTTCATTTTTTTTAAAATTCTTTTTTCTTTTCATTGTCAGATTGGGTTAATTTGAAAGCCTTGTCTTTGAGCTCTGAAATTCTTTTTCCTACTTGTTCAATTCTATTGTCAAGACTTTTCAGTGTATATTGCATTTATCTAAGTGTGTCTTTTATTTCCAGAAGTTGTGATTTTTTTTTTATTTATGCTATCGATTTCTCTGGAGATTTCTCCAACCATATCCTGTAATATTTTAAAAATGTATTTAAGTTGGTATTCACCTTTCTCCAGTGCCTCTGTGAGTAGCTTAATAATCAACCTTCTGAATTCTTTTTCTGGCAATTCAGAGATTTCTTCCTGGTTTGTATCCATTGCTGGTAAGCTAGTGTGATCTTTGGGGAGTGTTAAATAACCCTGTTTTGTCATATTACTGAATTATTTTTCTAGTTTCTTCTCATTTGGGTACACTATGTCAGAGGAAAGATCTGAGGTTCAAGTGCTGCTGTTCAGATTCTTTTATCCCGAGGATGCTCACTTGACATAGTGCTCTCCCCCTTCCCCTAGGGATGGGGCTTCCAGAGAGCCAGAATGCAGTGATTGTTATTTCTCTTCTGGGTCTAGCCACCCAGTGGAGATACTGGGCCCCAGGCTGGTACTGGGGAATGTCTGCAAAGACTCCTGTGATATGATCCATCTTCAGATCTCTCAGCTGTGGATACCAGCACCTGCTCCAGTGGAGGTGGCAGGGGAGTGAAGTGGACTTTGTGTGGGACCTTGGTTGTCGTTTTGTTTCGTGTGCTGGTTTTCTCAAATGCTAGTTGTCCTGGCAGTAAAGTTGTCATGTGGACAGACTCAGGACCTCTGGCTAGCCAGGATGTTACAGGCGGTGAGGTTAGCTGTCGTTTTCTTCTTTCTTGGGGCGGGATTGTTGTTTTAGGAGCTGCTGTAATGGTTAGTGTTGGCTGGCCTCCAGGCAGGAGGTGGCGATTTCAAGAGAGCATCAGCTATGATAGTGTAGGGAGGATACAAGCTTGCCCTAGGGTCTCCTGGATAAATACTGGGTTTCTCAGGCAGTGGGTGGGGCTATAGGGCTTATGTCTTTTGAGATTATGTCTTTTGTCTTTGGCTACCAGGGTTGGTAGAGAAAGACCATCAGGTGGGGGCAGGGTCAGACCTGCCTGAGCTCAGAGTCTCCTTGGGCTTTCTGCAGGTGCTGTGGGGGATGGGGTGTATTTCTCAGGCCAATAAAGTTACATTCCTGGGGGGATTGCCTCTGCTGCCTCATACAGGCCACCAGGGAAGTGAGGGAAAGCTAGCAGTGACAGGCCTCACCCAGCTCCCATACAGCCAGAAAGGCCAGTCTCAGTTCTGTGGTGCTACCCCAACAGCACTGAGTTTATATCCAGGTAGCTGGTGAGCAGGGCTGGGAATTTGCCCCAGGCTATAAGCCTCCCCACAGGACTTTCAGGCTTCACCCCCTCCATGCCATGGCTTCTGTGCTCATACCTGCACTTCCAATTCGCCCTGCACCCCCGGATTCTGCCCTGGAAAATTCACGCCCAGTCAAAATGATTGTAAAGTTCAACTTGAAGTTTCCTTCTCCCTGTGGTCTTTCCCCAATTCCACTGGAAGCCTCCCAAAGGATCCCTGGGTGATAAAGTCAGAAATGGGTTTCACTGGCTTCGTTCGGGTCTGGGAATGCCTACAGGGCTCTTCCTGCTGCTTCTTCTACTTTTATATTTCTCTCAGCTCTCTAAATTTGTTTCAGCTCCAGGTAAGGTTAAATCCTTCTCCCATGATCTGGATTTTCAGGTTCCCCAGGGAGGATGTGTGTTCAGGGGTGGGCTTTCCCTGTCTCACACTTTGGGCACTCAGTTTTTTGGCTGTCTCTTGGATTTTGCCTAAGACACATTTATTTTAACATCCTGTGCCCATTCTGAGATGGGCACCTACCTCTTCAAACCTTGTCATAAAAATGCCAATATTGTTCTCTCCAGTTGCCTAACTAGCCACCCATCCATTAGCCGTAATCAAGGAACCTGGGTCTGAAGTTCATAGAGATCAATTTTCTGGAGTGGAGTATAGATGGAGATGTGGCTAATGGATAATAACCAGCACACAGGCTGTTCCAGATTTCCTGCTCTTCGCGGGACTTGGATACCTTCCTCCATTCCTGAGGCCTAATTTTAAGTCATAAACTCTGACTTTGTTCTGCTCACGGTGCTGGTAGAAGTGGGTGGAGGAAGCTATCAGTCTCTCATTAAGCCTGGCTGGTACTCCCCTTTTTCTATCATGCAGCTGTCATTTCCTCAGCCAAATCAATGCTGAGGAGCCCCTAGAACAAGCAAGAGACATACCTCAGACCTCTAAAATAGTGTTATTTGTCTTTCATCATTCATATATTCATTTATTCTTTTAAAAAGTATTGAGGAACTAGCCGGGCACTGTGGCTCACGCCTGTAATCCCAGCACTTTGGGAGGCCGAGGCGGGTGGATCATGAGGTCAGGAGATCGAGACCATCCTGGCCAACACAGTGAAACCCCGTCTCTACTAAAAATACAAAAAATTAGCTGGGCATGGTGGCTGGTGCCTGTAGTCCCAGCTACTCGGGAGGCTGAGGCAGGAGAATGACGTGAACCTGGGAGGTGGAGCTTGCAGTGAGCCGAGATCGTGCCACTCTACTCCAGCCTGGGTGACAGAGCCAGACTCTGTCTCAAAAAAAAGAAAGAAAAAAGTATTGAGGAACTATATTATCAGGTTCAAGCCCCAGCTGAGGTCCAAAGGGACTGGGTGGACAGGGAACAGGGAGTTGGAAGAACACTCAAGAGACAGCAGGTAGATGGGACATGGCTTTATTCAGCAGCTCTTTCACAGTGTCAGTCCTGCATTTATACACCTCACAGACAATATTTATACACCTCACAGACAATAGTGGCTCAGAGCCAGGTGATGAGCCTTCCCATGTTATGGCTACATAGCTGTGGTTATATAATGCATGGAATTGTGCACCTGCACTCCAATCCCACTGGGTCATGCAGGATGTTTACCTCGGCCTATGCCTGCCTGGCTGCAGTACAGCCATCTTCCTTACAATCCATCCCCTAGGCTGAGGGAGTCCTCTTAGTGGGGACCTGTGCACATATGATGGCACCCTGAACCCATAGGCCACAGCAACAATACAGGGAGCAACAACCTATCACTAATATTCCTGCTATAACTACCCATTATTATTAGGGCTCAATGTAGGTTAGAGCCCAGAGACACCCACCATCTCCATAGGGGGTCATCAGTAAGGCACTCAATCACCTTAATCTCCTGTAACACCCCTTGTAAAGCTGCTATTATGTTCTGGTGGTTGTCAGGGATATATGTACAACATTGTGACCCTATAGGGGCACAGGTGCCACCTTGGTCAGCTGTTACTATGTCTAAGGCCATCCAGTTTTGCAGCACTACTTTCCTGGTTTGATCAACCTCATCAATTAATAGAAGGAGGGCAATTCTGGTGTAATTCAGGACCTGAACTGTGTGTTCTGCAAGGGCTGTAATCTGCATTTCTACAGTGATGAAAACTGCTCCAATGATAGTTATTGCTAAGGGGTAGAGCCACCAGGGGGCCCACCACACTCGCGAAACCCAGGAATGTAGCACCTTCCAGTTGTGCAGGCACCTAGGCAATGAGGGAAGTATGGTGGCAGGCACATAAGGGCACTGCCAAGTAAAACATCCAGTCCAATTGGCTGGCAGATATGGCCATCCCGTGTCCCCTCAGACCCTTAAACTCCCAGGGACACAAAGTCCAGCAGGGCTCAGCCTCGGTAAGGCTGCTTGTTCCACCACAGCCTTGGTGTGGTGACATGTGTTATGTTTTTACAGGCCACAGTGGGCAACCATCCCACAGTGACTTTACCCCAGTGTTGATCTATATATTATGGTACCTGCAATGGGGGCACCACGTGTTCTCTCATTAGCCAGCCCCATTCATCATGAATGCTATGGGTCAGCCAGGGGGCAGGCATTTTTTGCAATGCAGGTTTTGCAATGCCTCCTATCCAAAGTTTGCCTTGTTGCATCCCAACCATCGTCCATGGGACCCCAAGTCTCTAGCCACATCCAGTTTTTCACAGAAGCTGAATGCACACGCCAGGGCAGGCTGTCTACAGCTGCTGCTGGAAGGACAGTGCAGATCCAACAGTTGGAGACATTGGTCACTTTGCCATAGGTGTGGGCCCTGTCCACAATGATGTTAGAGCATGCCAACCTATGGCCGAAACGACAAAGCAGGCACAGGTAATAAGAGGGGTAAATCATGTCCCTCAGGCAAAATACAGGTCAAATTTTTATCTCTGGATAACAGTGCTGCCACCAAGGGCTTCTGCACTGGGTGATGGTACCACACCTTCTCAGCTCCCCGTGGTTCTTTTGGGTTCTATACCCATGCCAGTGTCACAGGGGAGCTCATGATAGGCCACACAGACAGCATATATGTCCCCTGGAGGAGGGTCCCTTCCCTGGCCGTTCTCCTAAGAACGGTCAGTCGTGGAGGCCACACATTAAATACCCAAAGAGTAACATGTAAGTCATACTGCAAGCCCTCCCCACAGCGGGCTATGATAGCCAACCATCTGCAATTGGGGGCTTGGAGGGTACATGGCCAACATCAGGTTTTCTCTCCCCCTGCCTTCAGGGGCGTTGGGGCAGGCAACAACAGATTACTGTTTGTCCCCATATCTGGTTGTAACAGGTCATCCTTGGTGTGTATCTGTAGCTGGATAGGGGTGCCGGCCTGGTGTAACAGTGCCTCCACTGGGGCTGGGCCACCTTTCTGTGGCCGCCCATTCAAGATTTGGAGCATCAGGTCCAGCCTGGAACTCCAGGCCCGCAAAGACAGGGGAGTAACATGCAAATGTAACCTGTTCTTCAGGAGTCTATTATATCACTCAATCATGCCAGCGGCTTGTGAGTTATAAGGAACATGAAACCCCAATTGTATGACCATCTGCTGTGCCCACTGTTGTGCCTGCTGTCCAGTGAAATGAGTTCCCCTATCACTTTCAATGGTCAGGGGATGGCTGTATAAGGCACATTAAGTGTTGCGGGGCTTGAATGATGTGTTGCTGGTTGGCCACGATGCAAGGGTAGGTGAACAACAGGCTGGTGGCCATGTCTACAGCAGTCGGTGCATGTGTGTAGCCCTGCGATTTTGGCAGTGGTCCAATGTAATCTATTTGCCATCTGGTCAAGGGCATCCATCCTACTGTCCACTTGTTGTGTTACACTAGGCTGTTGTCTCTGTCTAAGGTATGCCTGATCACACACTGGTCACTTCTGGCAGGCCTTGTGAATGTCCTGCTGGGGCAAAGACAGATCCCAGCACCAACTGACCTGTTGCATCAGCTTATCCCCTGCATGTCCAAGTTTCCTGTGTAGCCACAAGTCCACATCTCATGCCGACTCTAACCACTGGACCTTGGCCGAGGCATCTGCCTCATCATTACTGGGGGCGGCCAAAGGCATACAGCCTGACACATGATAGATAGTTACATCTTTCTGATGACCTGTTTCCCAAAGGTCTTGCCACATAGTTTGGCCCCAAGTGGGCTGATGGCCTACAAGCCAATTCTGTAACTTCCAGGTAGTCAACCATAAGTTAAGCCTCAATAGACTGCCCAACTATTGGTGCAGATTATCATAGATGACTCCTCTTTGGTGATCACCATCCACACTGCTCTGAGTTCAGCCCATTGGCTGCTTTGTCCACACCCAGTATGAAACCATATAGTGTCAGGACTAGGCTGGACTGTAATAGCAGTCCAGGCAGCAGCATCACCCTGGCTGGATTCATCCATATACCTTGCACCATCAGGAATGGGGGCGGGGGGATGCACCCTTCCTTAAACAGTGATGGCTCAAGGTCTAGGGTGCCTCAGGCCCTACGGGCTTATCTTGCATTAGGACTATAGGCCCCAAGACCTCTTGTAATTCTGCTACTAAGGGACTTGTACTCAGTGTACTTCACTGTTCCGAGTAGGCACCCCACTTTGCTAAAGTGGATGTTTGTGTCATCCCAGTGTGGAGGGTCATTACTCAGGAGCATACCCACCCTGCTATTGAGTAAGCCATCCATATGACAACTGTAGCCTGTCCCATCATGCTCTCACACGCCTGAAGGGCAGCATATGTAGCAGCTAACTGCCTCTCTATCAATGAATACTGGAGCTCTGCTCCCTTCCAAAGTTGGGACCAAAAGCCTACTGGCATTCTAAAATGCTTCGTGTGCTACCATAAGCCCCAGCCAAAACCATCTGTAGTCACATATATTTCAAGTTCGAATGGGCACCCCGATCTATCACTTGTAAGCCCTGTGCTTGCTGAACAGTCCACTTGGCGGCCAGAAAGACTGTCTCAGCCTCATCATCCCAATCCCAGGTAGCCCCCCTTTTTGTTAACCAGTACAATGGTTTTATCATTTGAGCCAAATGGGGCACAAATGCCTGCCAATACCCCCAAGAGGCCCACAAAAGTCTGCAGCTGCCTCACCGTGGTGGGTTGGGGGTATGCCTGGATTTTATCAATGACAGCCTCTGGTATGGCCTTTGTCTTACCTGACCAAATAAGTCCCAAGGATTTGGTAGACAATCCAGGCCTTTGGACCTTGGATTCATTGACAGTCCAACCGCTTGCTGCCAAATGTTGCCGCCAGAAGGGTGCCACCACTTCTAAATCTGCAAGAGAATCAGAGGTTAACATAATATCATCAATATAATGGAACAAGTGGACCTCTTTTGGAAATTTCCAGGCAACTAAATCCATGGCAACAATACCATGACAAATGGTGGGGCTATGCACCCTGTGGCAGCATGGTGAATGTTCATTGTTCTTTCCATGTGAAGGCAAACCATTCCTGGCTCTCTGGAGCAATGTCAATGGAGAAGAATGCATTAGCCAAGTCTACAACATAGTGGTACTGTCCCAGTTCCATTGTCAAGTGGTCCATCAAATCCATGATGGGAGGTACAGCTGCATGCAGAGGGGGTGTTACTTTATTCAGTTTCCAATAATCCACTGTCATCTGTCAAGTCCCATCAGGCTTTCTGACTGGCCATACCAGGAAATTGTAGGGGCTATGGGTGCCATGCACTATTTGCACCTCCTTTAACTTCTTAATAGTCTCAGTTATCTCCATATGCCCCCCTTGCAAATGGTATTGATGAGTGGAAGTAACCCGTCAGCGTTGTGGCAGAACTTGGGGCTGGTGATGTATATGTCCATGCAGTACCGGCTTTACTACACAGATTTGGAGTCTGAATTCTCCAGCCATGGGTGTAAGTTCAGACCATGCAAAATGTCCATCCCCAAAATATATTCAGGTATGGGAGAGACATACGTAGTGTATAGGTGGGGAGCCAAGTGACCAATGCCAAGATGCAGAGACACAGGTTTCCCCTTCACTGACTGGCCTCCATAACCATTAATAAATGCAGCTCTGCCTGGAAAGTTACCCAGGTTCCCATAAACAAGACTGCAGTCTGCACCAGTATCTACCTGTGCTAGGACCCACTGTACATTCATGAGGGACCAGTGGATTGCCAGCGCTACATATGGCCTCCAGTCATCTGGTGTCCCCCAGAGCCAGGCATCTTGGGTCAGTTCCATAATCAAACAGGAAAGTCTTCATATCTTCACCTGCCTGCAAATAGTCCTGGAGTTGAAGCGTCCCAGTGGGATTAGGTTGACCAACATTGTTTTGCCCCCTCTTGGGCATTTTCCGGAATTGTTGCTCTGGGGACAGTTGCCTCCACAGAGCCAACAGCATTCCATTGGGTTGCCTGCCAATTTTCTCTTGAGCAACCCCATCTGAAATTAAATCAATCCACATCTGCATGCAAGTCACCCACTGGGGCTCCTTTTTATCTCATGGGGTGATTACCTGTGGAGGGAGCATCTTCCCCTTTTTTATGGCATGGACTCCCCAGTCCTGCCAATGGCCTTCTGCCTCCCTGAGGGCTGCCTTAGTCACTTCATGTAAGTGACATCCCACATACAGGGTGAGGACAGCGGCCAGAGAGCCAAAAGCACGCGGGGGCGCTGAGCCCAGCACCAGATCCCTCATGTGGGAGGTAAAGCATTCATCATCTGGCCCTCGGGTACTCAGACCAACCATGGCCTGCCACATACCCATCGCCCGGAGTATCTGCATTAAATCTGTATATGATTGCCATACTCACAGTTTCTGGTATTTCTCCAGCATCGTTCCACACAGTTTGTATGGCTGCCATCAGCCACTCAATCAGAGTGTGGTCATTTTGCCCTTTGCTAACTGTTGGCTCAGCTGCAGCCACTGACAAAGGGAGGGGTTAGTTGTAATAGAAACCAGCTTCTCCATCTCAGAGGCAGAGCAGGAAATGCTGTCAGCGCCTTCGTCCCAAAGGCAGAGTAACCAAGCAGGGAGGGGCTCCCCCGGACGCTGCTGACATTGCTTACCTAACTCCCGCAGCTCAGTGGGGGTATAGGCACTATAGGAAGTCTGTTCCACCACGGTAGGGGGTCCCTGAGCCCGCCCCTGAGGCCCCATTGGCTGCTCATGTTCTACCTCCTGATGGATCATGAGGTGAGCCCGCAGTAAGGGAGCCTCCTCCTTCTCAGCATCAGACCAAACAGGAGTTTCTGGCCAGGAGGACGGGCTCAAGGTCGCACTGACGGCAGTCTCTAACTCCTGTTCCAGGCCGTTTATCTGGGCCTCTAAGCGCCCTGTTTGCGCCTGGATGTCCCTTACCCCCAGGTTTTTCTCCAAGCTGTGTATTTGGGCCCCCAGGCATGTGGCTTGTGCTTGAAGGTCCCTTACCTGTGCAGTATCCCACAGGGACTGAACATGTACTTCCCACAGTTCAGTCAGAAACACCCATCCGACTCTGCCAGTGAAGGTGCATTCCTCCTCGGTGCTATGTGCTTCCGGCTCCTTCAGTGCTCTCTCCACACTCATGGGAGACCCCTCCACTACCTCCCACGTTTCCTTTGGGGCCCATCCTAGTAGCACCGCTGCCACCGGACACCACAACCCATTCTGCAGCCACATAGCCAACCCGGGAGCCTCAGGGGCCTAAGGCCCACTCACCTTATCCTGCCGACTATGTCAAATGTCAGGTTCAAGCCCCAGTTGAGGTCTGAGGCGAGAGGGTAGACGGAGGGCAGGGAGCTGGAAGAACACTTGAGAGACAGCAGATAGATGGGACATGGCTTTATTCAGCAGCTCTTTCACTGTCAGTGCTGCATTTATACACCTACAGACAATAGTGGCTGAGAGCCAGGTGATGAGCCTTCCCATATTATGGCTACATAGCTGTGGTTATATAATGCACAGAATTGTGTGCCTGCACTCCAATCTCACTGAGTCATGCAGGGTGTTTGCCTCGGCCTATGCCTGCCTGTCTGTAGCATAACTATGTTCCTTACATATATGTACAAAGGAGGGACTAAGGATACAGTCAGTCATGGGGAATAAACAATGTGCAGCCCCTGCTCTTGTGGCATTCATGTTTAGGAGAAGAAACAGATAATAGGCAACCAAAAAATGCGTAGGAAAAGTTTATGTATTGTAACTCTAGTGGAGCAATTAAATGGTCGTATAATAGAGAATTACTACAAGGGTGTGTGTGTGTGTGCATGTTTTGCACGTTGGATTTTCCACAAAGCTGACTGTGAGATTAGTATACAGGAAATTTATTAGAGAGCTACCTCAGGATCAACAACTGTGGAAGGGTAGAGAAGAAAGGGAAGAAAGATCGGCAGAGGGAAAAGTTGAACTGTAACACTGTTCAACAAAGGCCTGACTCCAACGGAGGTGCCAAGCTGAGACAACCCTTCAGAGTTGTGCCACATTATGGCAAAAAGATGAAGCATTTTTACACTCACACTTATCAGTCATTGGGCGCAAATTCCCTTAGGGAGGGTGATAGGAACTTGGGAGAGGTTCAGCTGAAGGCAATTTCCAAAGAGAGCTGACAGCTGAAAACTATAAGCCCAGTAGCTCCGGTGGAAGCTAGGGAAATAAACGCTTCAGTCCTGAAGGCACATTTGGGTTGTACATTTTTAACAACCGCTAGAGTCCATCTCTTCTGCCACTTGGACCCCCTTCTTTATAGAAATTCTGGGAGCAGCAACTCCAGAACTCTGGTGAGTTTCTTTTCCTGGGGAAAAATTTGTAAGAGGGTTTATGAGACAAATTATAGCCCTTGTTGTTGCAACTAGTTTTGAGGCCACAACTGACACTCAATATCTCTCTCATCTAGTCTCCTTTCCAAATTCTTCTTTTCCTCAGTTAGTACTTTCACTGGTCTTGATGGCTTATTGTTGCCGGGAAGTCAGGGACCCCAAACGGAGGGACCGGCTGAAGCCATGGCAGAAGAACGTGGATTGTGAAGATTTTATGGACATTTATTAATTCCCCAAATTAATACTTTTGTAATTTCTTACGCCTGTCTTTACTGCAATCTCTAAACATAAATTGTGAAGATTTCATGGACACTTATCACTTCCCCAGTCAATACCCTTGTGATTTCCTATGCCTGTCTTTACTTTAATCTCTTAATCCTGTCAGTTGAGGAGGATGTATATCGTTCCAGGACCCTGTAATAATTGTGTTAACTACAGGGTACAGCATGTGTGTTTGAGCAATATGAAGTGTGGGCACCCTGAAAAAAGAACAGGATAACAGCAATTGTTCAGGGAATAAGAGAGATAACCTTAAACTCTGACTGCCGGTGAGCTGGGCAGAACAGAGCCATATTTCTCTTCTTTCAAAAGCAAATGGGAGAAATATCGCTGAATTCTTTTTCTCAGCATGGAATATCCCTGAGAAAGAGAATGCGCACCTAGGGGTAGGTCTCTGAACTGGCCCCCCCGGGGCGTACTCTCTCTTATGGTCGAAACTGCAGGGGTGAAATAAACTCCAGTCTCCCATAGCGCTCCCAGGCTTATTAGGAAGAGGAAATTCCCACCTAATAAATTTTGGTCAGACCGGTTGATCTCAAAACCCTGTCTCCTGATAAGATGTTATCAATGACAGTGGTGCCCAAAACTTCATTAGCAATTTTAATTTCGCCTCGGTCCTGTGATCTCGCCCTGCCTCCACTTGCCTTGTGATATTCTATTACCCTGTTAAGTACTTGAGGTCTGTCAACCGCACCTGTTCGTATACTCCCTCCCCTTTTGAAACTCCCTAATAAAAACTTGCTGGTTTTTGTGGCTTGTGGGGCATCACGGATCCTACCAATGTGGGATGTCTCCCCCGGATGCCCAGCTTTAAAATTTCTCTTTTGAACTCTGTCCCTTTAATTCTCAAGCCAGCTGACACTTAGGAAAATAGAAAAGAACCTACGTGATTATCGGGGCAGGTCCCCCGATAGCTTATGTGGTGGCATGATTGAAGTCTTGTCTCTGAAATGCCCGAATCCCTGTTCACCTTTTCAGTCCATGTTTGCTAATCTTGTCTATTCACCATCAAGATTAGGCAACTGACTGGGTCACCTAAGTTCCAACCAATCTATTGGTAATTCCCTGTGATTCCTTACATATTATAACCTCAGGATATCTCTTTTCAAATAAAGTGAATGAACAACTGCACCACCCAAAGCTCTGCCCATTGGGAGGATTTACCTTCACTGCTTCTTTTAAGGTCACCCCTCAGTGGGCTACAATGCAGCTATGGTCTGTCTTCAGCTTGCTTCCTATTTCTTCAGCCAGTCTGAGAAAGAAACTCTGTGTTTTCCCTCCTCCATCAGCTGCTCTTACAATGGATTGCTGCTGAGTACACCTAAACTTATGACTTGGTGGGTCTAAAATCACCCAGCTACCCAGCTCATGTAGAGCAGCTCTGGCTCCATGGTCATTTAATGACTCATGATCAGACACTTCATCTCTATCAGCGCCTGGTAGCATGCCAGAGATTGTTTTATAGAAGTTATCTAATTCTCCACCATAGATGGCATGACCTTGCTCTTCTTCAACCCTAGAAATCTTTGTTGTGATTATCCTATTTCGGATTACCATAAACCCAAGTGACACAAGGGGCTTCATTTGGCCTGCTCCACTATTATACCTCTTATCTGTCAGGCCAAGAAACTAATTCAGGTCATGTGTCAGCTACCAAGTGTGTCAATTCCAATTGTACATTTGAAAACTAGAGGAATCAGTGATTATCATTCGGGTCTGTGGATCCTGCGGACACATTGTTGAGCCAGATCTGGGCCAGGGCTACATTGGTTACCTGGTCCTCATATGCCCCTACTGTATTTGAGAGTCATCATGATGTTTCAAGTCCTTAGTTATCAGTAGAAACTTGGATGTTGTGAAATGTTTGGATAGTCTCTTTTCACAACTATACAGTTATCCAAGTAAATGACCATTTGTCCCTTTTGAGAACATGTAATCATTACCATATATACTTGCCTTCCTCCCAGGGACCCAGCCTCCATTCAGTGGATTCCAGATCTGAAAATTTGCTCAGGTGTAGAAACTAAACAAGGAATTTTTGACTTTTGTCAGTGTGACTGCCCGCAACCTCTTGCTCACCCGTCCTTGATTTCCTCTGACTGTATAGATTGAATGCTACAGTTGCTGGCTGCCCATCTAGCTTGTCCCTAAGGATACTGTGTTTTTTTTAACTATCTCCATAGCTCTCTATAGGTCAGGTCCTCATGGCAACTCTGATTTTGCTGCTCATTACAGTAATTATACTCATTGCTTCTGATGGTAAAATACTATCATCTGCCCTCTATTGCTATTCTTATTGCTATCAGTAAACTCATCTCTAGGATCTCCTGTACTACCATCTGCCCTGTCCTGCAGGGGAGATCCACCACTGACCTTAGTGATGCTGGTGTTCCTCTCTCCTGTGTTTTCCCAATGGCCTTGGGAAATGATATATCCTCCATGCCTTCCTGTACAACATATTCATCCAGTAGGAATTCCAGACTTCCATGGGATAGCTACTGTAGCATGCCCACTTCCCAGGGCCTTTAGTTCCTTTTACTACTGCCTGTCTCAACAATTCTGGCATTTCTACCTTAATTGGTGCAGACTACTGTTTTTTTCCATATTTCTAAGCATCATCTTAGGCAGCATTTTCATATCATCTCCCAGGGTCCTTGCCAGAGTGTTAAGTCTTGTGTCTATTGGTGCTCTCATATAAATACCTTTTATCCAGTTTAATGTTCTGACTTCCTTTTGATCCATTACCCTCTGAATTCAGTCCCATGCACATTCTCCTGACTCCTGCTGGTTGGTTCAGGTTGACTAGGTCCAGCAGCTTCTTTGAGGTCAAGTTCCTTTCTTCCCTTAGTAGGCCCATCATTTCCCCCAGCCAGGTTATATTGCGACATAACCTCCCTATTGGACTATCTGCCAGAAGAAGAGGCAGAGGCAGACCCTGAGAATGCATGTGTCATTTTCAAGGGAGAGGCCTCTGCATCATCATCAGGAAAGAAAACAGCATTTCTAGGAAAGAGTGGGCCACTTCTGCATACACACAAGGTTTGGGAGAAATCCTGAGGATTCCAGATTGCTGGTATATCAAACCAGGTGTCCCCACACTATGATTTGGTGCCCCATTCTTTCCCAATCAGGGCCTTGGCTTTGGTCTAACGTCTGTGGTTGGGAGTTTAAACTTCTTTGGAGCTTTGTTACTTAGATGATTCATTTTTAAGCCTGGGTCTTAGCTTTCTCTGCTCTCTGGATGCAAGATATGAGAACCTCTTTACCTTCTACAATAATCACTTGTAGCCTTTTGTTACCTTTCTCCAAAGCATTAATTATGCTTAACACAGGCCAGCCAATTCTACTCTTGCTAGTGAATTTCTTTCCACAAGCATCACATCCCGCTGCCCACAGGTAAAATTGTTAACAATTAAATTGTTGCCCTGTGCTAGAGTTATTTCTGTGCCACCTATCTCCAGTGAAGGGGTCCACGGTGCCAGCTGTCTGGCAGGTGGTCCAGCTCCAGAATGCCATCTTAGTGTTTCCTTTCTCAGATTACTCCTGGCAGCAACCTTTGCAGTTTTAGTTACCTTGGACTCTGAGATGCAAATTAATGTACAAAAATATCCTTGGGAAATGCTCTTGGGATCAACAGCTATGGAAGGGGAAGAAGCAGAATTGGACAAGGGAGAATTTGGGCTGTGATGTATTCTCAGCCAAGCCTTCTGTCACCTGTTGGGGAGTGCTGAGGCTGGGATGGACCTTCAGAGTTGTCCCACATTACAGCAAGGTGTCTGTGCCCACAAACTTTACCAATGGCAAGTCACTGGATGCAGGCTGCACCTGAAAAGTTACAGTCTTTCCAGCCAAAGTCAAGTACTGACAACTTTCTCACCAGCTGGGGCAAGTTCTTCAGTCCCTGAAGGGGAATCTTGGTGGCACATCACAGCATTTACATAAAAGTTGTCTGTGTACAAAATCATCTAGAAGAATCAGGGAAGGAGTCTTAGGGGAGGTGATATTTGGGATGAGATCTAAATAACAGAAAGACTTAGGGTTAGGAACAGTATTCCAATGTTGAGGTACAAAGGCTCTGAGGCAGGACAAGCTCAGCATCTTTGAGGAACAAAAAGAGGTCAGTTAAAGCATAGTAAGTGGAGGAGGAATGCACTCAGGTAACAACAGGGAGATGGGCTTATAGGTCACGTGAAAAAGGTGGACTTTAAGTGCAATAGGAAACCACTGGAGGGTTTTAAGCAGGGGAGAAATGTATGACTAGACTTGATTTTTTAAGATAACTCTAGAAGCAGTGTTGAAAATGAGGCAGAGATTGTTAAATTTTGCTACACAGTGGAATCACATGGGGATTGTTACAAAATGCTGATGCCTGACTCCCACCCACAAGTCTTCCGCTTTAGTTAAGTGTGTGACCTGGGTATGGGAAATTTTAACAGCTCCCCAGTGAGGCACAAGTGAGAACGTTTTTGGAGTGGGCCCTAAAATCCTGGGATCTGATGTCAGTGAAGTTGTCTTAAAGGGCCCACAAGTCACAGTCTTGATTGCCCATGAACTTCCCACCCAGAGCCTATAACCTCTTCACCACCCCTATCTGTACAGTAAGGGTGGGGTTCTGAACTCTAGCAGGAGAGATGCCCAGTCATGCTTTGCTCTGTCCTTGACTTATTATCTCAGTGGACACCAGCCCATAATGCCCATGACACCTTTATCTCAAAGAAGGGGAATTTGGGTAGTAGAGGTAGCCCCTACACCTGTAAGAGCGCCTACCCCTGGAGAGGGAGGAAGGAGCTAAATAGAGCAAGCTGGAACCATGACAGTGGTTAGCCATACTCCCATACTCCCTGCACATGTATGTAAAAATGTAATCATAGTATCTGCACATTACATGCTGGCAATAAGTATTAGTTAGCCAGTTATAATAGCTAAGCCACTTGTCCACCTATGTGGTTTCTTTAGCTGATTGACTGTCCTAAACTGTGTGATGATTGAAGGTACACTCTAGCACAGTGTTTCTCAATCTCTTTTTTCATTATTGCCCATACACCCTCCACTCAAGGAGACTTTCAAACTTAAAAAAAATCCAATTTGCTTTCCCCATGAGATGTTAATACCACAGATATACTGTACATCTATTCGTGATGGTTAGTTTTATGTGTTATAGTGGTTGGACCCTAACGTTCCCAGATATTTTGGTCAAACATTACTTTGGGTGCCTCTGTAAGGTGTTTTTGGATGGATTTAACATTTAAAATCAGTGAACTTTGAGTAAATCGGATTACCCTTCATGATATGGGTGGGCTTCATCGAATCAGTTCAAAGGATGAATAAAACAAAAGGACCAGCCTCCCCCAAGCAAGAGAGAATTCCCCAGCAAATTATCTTTAGATCTCATTTGCAACATCAGTGCTTTCTGGTTCTATAGCAGATGGCTTTCAGACTTGAACTGGAACATTGACTCTCCTGGATTTCCAGGCTGCCAGCCCACCCTGCCGATTTTGGACTTGCCAGTCTCCATAATCACATGAGCCAATTCCTTATAATATGTATATCTTTGTATAAATATATACACATATCCTATTAGTTCTGTTTCTCTGGAGAAACTTGACTAATATACTATTTAGGTACTGTATGTATATTTGGGTCTTATATGTAAGAGTAATAATTTTTCATCCTGCGAAAAATAAATTATTTTCCCCTTGGTAGTAATATGAACTCTCTTGAAAATGAATGCTCTAGAGCCAGATTACATGGGTTCAAATACCAAACTCACCACCTACTAGCTGTGTGAACTTAGGTAAACAGTGTAACATCTCTGAGCCTCAGTTTCCTCATCCTTATCATAGGTTAAAAGTAAAACTGACCTCATAGGATTGCCATGAAGATTGAATGAGTTAATATATGTAAGATAGTGACTAACAACACATAGTAGGTGCTATGTAATTGTGATCTATTTAGTATCTTTACTTTGCAGGTAGGCAGTAAACTATAATAGCTATGGTGGAAGAGGCTCAGGAATTAATTGAGTAGTTTCAAATCCTGATTCTGCCACTACTAGCCTTTGGAATGTTTTGCCACTTGTGAACAGACATTATTCAAAAACATGAATTAACAATAAATAAATAAAACTCCCCAGGTGATTCCAATGCACAGCAAAATTTGGGAACCAGTAGAACGGACTGAATGAGATCAAGAGCAGAACCTGGGATATCAGTTAAGTAGGCTATATTGGAATCCAGGCAAGATATGGTGGTGGCTTAGACCATGGTGGTAGTGACAGAGGTGGCTAGAAGTGGTCATATCTTGACTACCATTTTGACCTCTTCTCCTGCACTTTTTCTTACTCACAACCTCCATGCTGCTCTTCATGCTATTCCTGGACTCACCAAGGTCATTCATGCCTCAAATCCTTTGCACTTGCTTTGCCATCGGACTGAGACACTTTCCCCAGATCCTCATAAGGCTTCCTCCCTTACCACATACTTCCCTCTGTTCAAAGCTACCTCCCCAGAGACAGTTTCCTTCACCCCTCTATCTTAAAAGAACACCTTTACCCCCAGCCTCACTTAATATGTCAGTCATGGACCTCTTGCCCTGATTCAGTTTGCTTCATAGTGCTTAGCACCACCTGATATTGTATATTCATGTGTTTGTTATCTGTCCCTCTACTAGACTATAAGCTCCATGAGGGAAGGGTCATTATCCAACTTGTTCATTCCTTTATCTTCTATGCCACGTTGGGGGATGTGTAACCTTTTTCCAGGAAGCTCATAGCACATGTCACTCTGATCTCTGATGTGGTAGGGATTTATCATCATTACTGCAATGTTCTTCATGCATAGACTCTAATGCCATGTAAACCACAGGGATGAAATTACAAATGAGTGTTACACATTTGGGGTTAATTGAGGTTCCTGGTCTGCCTCCATCCATCCTTCTATCCTTCATCCTAGAATTCAGAGCCATGCTCCTCCTCCCTTTGGCCTTGGGGGCTGCATGTTTATCTAAAGGACATTGATATAGATTAGAAACCCTTAGGAGCCATATTCATAACTGAATGTTGACACCCAACCGATTAAGTTCTGAGCCACTGAGCATTTCTAGGCTAGAGTCTCTCCTAACCAGTGTTTGTATGCTGGATTCTTTTCCATAAAGGGCAGCAGCAGCCCATAGCCAGGATATGCTTTATGGAATCTCATTTTTATACCATCATCAACCTGTGCTTGAATAGAGCAGGGTACATTTCACCTCTGTGAGTATCATGAAACCAAATATGATTTCTCATATTTAAAGGATTAGGCAGGTTATGCAGCCATTTCTCAACTGTCATATCATGAGTTAGAAAGAAAATATACATTTATTGGGCATAGTTTCTGTGCCAGGCACTGTGCTAGATGATTTCACATGTATTACTCCTCTAATTTTCAAAACGAACTGGAAGTTAGATGTCGACTTTACAGGTTAAAAATGATATTTAGGCAGATGAAATAATTTGTTGCAGGGCTTGCAGGTAAGAGGTAGTATTTCACCCTGGGCCTTGTATAATTAGTTTCTTAATAAATGTTTTTGAATGCTTGACAGAGCAGAGCTGGAATGAGAAACTGGACCCAGCCAATCCCTAATCTTAGACTCTGTCAGGAAATGGCTGGAAAGCACCAGAATCATGGGGCAACGGCATCAAGGAGGTGTGCCATCTTTTGTTTTGTACATACAAATAAATAGCAATATCCTCTCTTGAAAATATTTATATTTTTTGGCATCAGTTGATTGAGAAAATGCAGAATAACCATAAGCTACGTTAGGTTATATTTAAAAACAAGTTTATATTTAATTTATTATAACAGCATCTAGAGACATTTGAAAAAATGTGGCACATATGTAATAATAATCAAATATTTATATGCTTTACATATGCTAACTCTTGGGTAAATATTATTATGTATTTCAATTACATAGATGAGGAAACATGGGGCATGACACAATGAAGAAACTACCCAGGCCGGGCGTGGTGGCTCACGCTTGTAATCCCAGCACTTTGGGAGGCCGAGGCGGGCGGATCACGAGGTCAGGAGATCGAGACCACGGTGAAACCCCGTCTCTACTAAAAATACAAAAAAATTAGCCGGGCGTGGTGGCGGGCGCCTGTAGTCCCAGCTACTCGGAGAGGCTGAGGCAGGAGAATGGCGTGAACCCGGGAGGTGGAGCTTGCCGTGAGCCGAGATCGCGCCACTGCACTCCAGCCTGGGCGACAGAGCGAGACTCTGTCTCAAAAAAAAAAAAAAAAAAAAGAAACTACCCACATGTCAGAACTGGGATTTGAACCCAAGTAGTCTGGCTCTGGGGCCCCAGCTCTTGACCACTATGCTATAGTACCTCTATGAATCACCTATACTATTTATTCAGTCCGGAGTTGGTGCTTGCTTTCCATGCTGAATCTTCTTAACTCCAAAGCCCCTCAAAAATCTGTGGTTTTATGGGTAGAGAAATATTGGTCTAGAGCCCAGGTCAAAAGATTTTCTCTTGTGCTCCTCTGGCCACCTTTCTCTACTATGCCCTCTGGGCCTGGCACAGTGTCAGACACACAGAAGGCATGAAAATGTGTGTGTTATGAATGACTGAGCAAGTGCACGAGGGGACAGAATCATTGATAGGGTTTAGCTCTGTGTCCCCACCCAAATCTCATGTTGAATTGTAATCCCTACGTATTGAAGGGGGAGCTTGACAGGACGTGATTGAATCATAGGAGTGTACTTTCCCCTTGCTGTTCTTGTGATAGAGTTCTCATGGTTGTTTTGAAAGTGTGTAGCACTTCCGCCTTAGCTCTCTCTCTCTCCTGTTCTGCCATGGTAAGATGTGCTTGCTTCCCATTCGCCTTCTGCCACGATTGAAACTTTCCTGAGGCCTTCCCAGCCATACTTCCTGTATAGCCTGTGTAACTGTGAGTCAATTAAACCTCTTTTCTTTATAAATTACCCAGTCTCAGGTAGTTGTTTATAGCAGTGTGAGAATGGACTAATACAATCAAGAATGGCAGATAAATAAAGTCAGTCAAGTATGCTTTCTGGCTTTGAAATGCTAGGGCTCTCCTTATCAAACATTATTAATTGCAGCTAGAAGCCATCCTGAGAATCACTGGCCCCAGACTCAGCAGAATTGATGACCTATGAGGCTCACTGGTGAAGCTCAAAGCCCTGTGCTGTGGACTGAATATTTGTGCCCCCACAAAATTTATATGGTGCTATCTCTGCCCTCAATTTGATGGTATTTAAAGATGGAGCCTGTGGGAGTCATGTGATTGTCATAAGGGTAAAGCCCTCCTGAACTGGATTAGTGCCCTTATAAAAGAGGCCACAGAGAGCTTGCTTGCTGTCTTTCTGCTATGTGAGGACACAAGAAGACAGCATTCCATGACCAAGAAGAGGGTCCTCACCAGAATTCAACCATGCTGGCACCCTGATCTCAGACTGCCAGACTCTGGAACTGTGAGAAATCAATTTCTATTGCTTATGGTATTATGTTATAACTAGTTCAATAGACTAAGACACCTGGCTACCCACTTCATCCCCAGTCTTTATCTTGCCAGTTCCACTCTTCATGGCCTGTCAGAGCCCATGTTGTACTTGAGCTTTGTTTAAAGACATAGGTGATTTAAGTGGCTTTTCAAGTTGTTGCTAGACATATAGTCTTAGTTTTCTCATTTAAGAAGAGGAGCGATATAGCCTAACAAATAATGAGAAAATGGGTGAAGTTGGAAGGGTAGTAAGATGGGTGCCTAGAGTGGCCCTGGATCCTCTATATCGCCTGAATTGTTCAGAGTTGGAGAGCATCCTTTGGGCCCATCACAAGCCTACTGCAGCCAACCACTTGCAGCTACTATTGATGCTTCTGCAAATAAAGTACTTTTTTATACTTTGGTTAAAAAAAAAAAAAACATCAAATATATTCTCCTAATAAATTTGAAATGTACAGTACAGTACAGATAACTATATGCACATTGTTATATGGCAGATTTATAGAATTTATTTTCATCTTGCATAACCAAAACTGTATACCCATTGATCAGCAACTTCCCTTTTCCCCCTAATCCCAGCCCCTGGCAACCACCATCCTACTTTTTGTTTCTATGGGTTGA
>NW_026652282.1:127992405-128023589 GCF_009828535.3 Hylobates moloch
GCTTCCTTCAGGAGCTCTTTTAGGGCAGGCCTGGTGGTGACAAAATCTCTCAGCATTTGCTTGTCTGTAAAGGATTTTATTTCTCCTTCACTTATGAAGCTTAGTTTGGCTGGATATGAAATTCTGGGTTGAAAATTCTTTTCTTTAAGAATGTTGAATATTGGCCCCCACTGTCTTCTGGCTTGTAGAGTTTCTGCCAAGAGATCAGCTGTTAGTCTGATGGGCTTCCCTTTGTGGGTAACCTGACCTTTCTCTCTGGCCGCCCTTAACATTTTTTCCTTCATTTCAACTTTGGTGAATCTGACAATTATGTGTCTTGGAGTTGCTCTTCTCGAGGAGTATCTCTGTGGCATTCTCTGTATTTCCTGAATCTGAATGTTGGCCTGCCTTGCTAGATTAGGGAAGTTCTCCTGGCTAATATCTTGCCGAGTGTTTGCCAACTTGGTTCCATTCTCCCTGTCACTTGCAGGTACACCGATGAGACGTAGGTTTGGTCTTATCACATAGTCCCATATTTCTTGGAGGCTTTGTTCATTTCTTTTTATTCTTTTTTCTCTAAACTTCCGTTCTCGCTTCATTTCATCTTCCATCACTGATACCCTTTCTTCCAGTTGATCGCATTGGCTACTGAGGCTTCTGTATTCTTCATGTAGTTCTGGAACCTTGGCTTTCAGCTCCATCAGCTCCTTTAAGCACTTCTCTGCATTGGTCATTTTAGTTAAACATTCGTCTAATTTTTTTTCAAAGTTTTTAACTTCTTTGCCATTGGTTTGAATTTCCTCCTGTAGCTCGGAGTAGTTTGATCGTCTGAAGCCTTCTTCTCTCAAATCGTCAAAGTCATTCTCCATCCAGCTTTGTTCCATTGCTGGTGAGGAACTGTGTTCCTTTGGAGGAGGAGAGGTGCTCTGCTTTTTAGAGTTTCCAGTTTTTCTGCTCTGTTTTCTCCCCATCTTTGTAGTTTTTCTACTTTTGGTCTTTGATGATGGTGATGTACAGATGGGTTTTTGGTGTGGGTGTCCTTTCTGTTTGTTAGTTTTCCTTCTAACAGACAGGACCCTCAGCTGCAGGTCTGTTGGAGTTTGCTAGAGGTCCACTTCAGACCCTGTTTGCCTGGGTGTCAGCAGCAGCGGCTGCAGAACAGCGGATATTCGTGAACCACAAATTCAGCTGTCTGATCGTTCCTCTGGAAGTTTTGTCTCAGAGGAGTACCTGGCCGAGTGAGGTGTCAGTGTGTCCCGACTAGGGGGTGCCTCCCAGTTAGGCTGCTCGGGGGTCAGGGACCCACTTTAGGAGGCAGTCTGCCCATTCTCAGATCTCCAGCTGCGTGCTGGGAGAACCACTACTCTCTTCAAAGGTGTCCGACAGGGACATATAAGTCTGCAGAGGTTACTGCTGAGTTTTTGTTTGTCTGTGCCCTGCCCCCAGAGGTGGAGCCTACAGGGGCAGGCAGGCCTCCTTGAGCTGTGGTGGGCTCCACCCAGTTCGAGCTTCCTGGCTGCTTTGTTTACCTAAGCAAGCCTGGGCAATGGCAGGAGCCCCTCCCTCAGCCCCTCCCCCTGCCACCTTGCAGTTTGATCTCAGACTGCTGTGCTAGCAATCAGCGAGACTCCGTGGGCGTAGGACCCTCCGAGCCAGGTGCAGGACACAATGTCCTGGTGTGCCGTTTTCCAAGCCCATTGGAAAAGCACACTATTAGGGTGGGAGTGACCCGATTTTCCAGGTGCCATCTGTCACCCCTTTCTTTGACTAGGAAAGGGAACTCTCTGACCCCTTGTGCTTCCCGAGTGAGACAATGCCTCACCCTGCTTCGGCTGCGCTCTCGCACAGGGTGCTAAACCAACTGTCCTGCACCCACTGTTTGGCACTCCCTAGTGAGATGAACCCGGTACCTCAGATGGAAATGCAGAAATCACCCGTCTTCTGCATCCCTCACGCTGGGAGCTGTAGACCGGAGCTGTTCCTATTTGGCCATCTTGGCTCCACCCCCCTGCATTTTTTATATATAGCAATTTTGCACATTGCAGAAGTGGTGTAAGATATTTAAAGACACTGTGTTGAACCACACAATTCGAAGGCTTTTTTTGTCTTTGAAAGGGAATTGTGTTTGCCTTTCTGCCTTCTCAGTTTGAAGCATTTTTATTTGTTAAGAGGAAATATGTTTACTTATTTCGGATTAGAATCTGTTTCACTTCAGAGAGTCATATACTTCTGGATACTGATCTCTCCAATGAGAGAAAGCTGGGACGAGGGCTGGGAACTGCTACTGGTGCAGCCTGCCTCAGAGGTCATTGCCTGATAATCGGTGTTTAGCAGTCTTTTCAAAGTAAGGGGTCTGCTTCTATTGGTGAAAAATCAGGACATTAGTGGCTCACAAATCAGGTAAGCACCAAATTATATCATAGGGGCCTAAAGAGTTAAAGCACCCCTAAAGCGATTGCTTCCATTGTTTCACATGGCAGACCAGCCAGTACACCATTCACCAAGCATGCTTAGATCTTTGTCACCTGTGAATGAGCCTCTATCACTACATGTCACAAATAAAGGCCTGGGAGATTGATTCAGCTAGCTCTCCCAAGAACTCTGTCACAGGTCAGAATTGAAGTGTCTTGGCAGTGGTAGGTACCTGTCCCACAACTGCCAAGCCCATTTGTCCTAATACTTCACCTCTAAACACACAGAATGAATACAATCAATCTCCCTCTAAATTTCAGCAGTTCCTGGTCATCCCATTTTTAAAAGTTGCCTAAATGTAAGGGGACATGGGAATGCTGGTATGGTTTGGAGCTGTCATGCCACAAGGCATGTAGGAAGTGGGACCCTCATGCTCATCTTCAGCCCTGGAAAAAGCTTAGCACAAGAGGCAATGCAGAAAGGAACACCTTTAGGCAATTCCTAAAAGGTACAAAATGCCCTTTTGCTGTACTTGGGTCACTATTAACTTGAAACATCTATGAAATACATAGATGACATGGCTTTTATGGCAGGTAAGAACTCTTTTAGCTAACAAGTTAGAAAACGAAGGTATGAAAAAAGCTGCCTGTGGTGCCCTGAATGTTTCATTCTCCAGAATATGTGGTCACTAGTGTTTGAAATCTGCTTTCTCAGATTTCCATGACTGTTGGACCAGATGGTGAAAATCCAGGTTTCCAAAACAGATAAAGCACTTTCATTTGGCTTGATCCATACCTGGGAAAGAAAAGTGAGGTTTCATCTGGGGTCATCTATACGCTGCTGCTTTTGATATCTGACCAACATATTTTGCTAATCACCTTTTCCTCATGGTAGAATTTGTAAGTGCTTGAGGCAAAATCTCATCCAAATCTTGCTGAACCCTTTACAATTATAAAAAGGTCATAAGGGCCTTTTGATGTCCTGACAACCTACAAAGCCTTTGCCAGTTCCTTTCTTCTGACTCAGAGGCAAAGGATACCACAATGCTCCAGCAGATCATGGCCTCATTTCAGAACTTAGAAGTGAAAAGTATTCAAGGATTTCAACTCCGGGAGTCAGTCCATATTGCCTACTTGCCAGGCTGCCTGTGGTTTCAAGGTATAAGTTCAACTGGAAGGTGAAAGAAAAAGTTCCATATGAGTTTTCCTGATGCAGACAGGAGACTCCAACAGCTGGTGTCTTGGTTTTGCATGCATGCCAGATTGGAAGTCGCAACAGGCCAGCATGAGGACCTGCTGGGGGGAGTATCCTGAGGAACATATTTGTTTTCTATGTCTTTATGTGTTTCCCATGTGAAATAAGAGGAAAAAGTCACAGAATTATTTGCAGCTGGGAAGTAGTAGAGCAATGGGACTGAAGCCTTTTTACTTCTAGGTCTAGCACTCACCACAGAAATACTGATTCTAGAAGCCTGAAGGTGGGGAAAAAACCAATTACATAACTTTCAAGGCAAGTGTAAAATGAAAATATGACTCCTGTTCAAAAATTATTACAAAATTCAAGACTCCTACAGTAGAGCATTAAACCAAGTACACGGAGCCCTTCTAAGCTTCAGGCCCTGTGCGAGTATGTAGGTTGCATGCTTACGAAGTTGGCTCTAGTTATAACAAGCTTCCAGCTTCCTGAAGGAGACACTATGTGATCAAGTCGTGTCCATGTAGCTCCCCAAGTATAGGATCTATCATTTGGGTTTGTGGACCTGGAGGAAAGGCATGGTGGGGTTTACTCCAGCCCTTAGCTTCCTAATTGACTAGCAAATTGAGCCAGTTTGTAGTCCTTACCTGAGCACACACCTATTTGGCATAGTGGGGCTTCCCAGGGTGTCCTGTGAAGCACTTACTTCCTGGTGTCCACTGATTGCCTTCTCACTCAAAATGCATTACATTTCTTAAAATTTTGGAAGGAAAAACAAAACACAACATGAAATAAATCAGAAGACAACTGACAAATTGGGGACAAAGTTGTAATGTAGAGGGCTACAAATATGTGTAGCTTAGAGGGCTAATATCCCTAATTTGTAAAGACTGACAATTTTTTGGACAATGGACCCAAATCTAATAGAAAAATATGAAAAAGACGTGAGCAGGCAATCATAAGTAGGTATAGAAATAGTCCTTAGCCATATTTAAGGCTGGTTAACCTCACTAAGTTAAGTGCAATACACTGAATATGCGTGTCCCCCTAAAATTCATAAAATTTCAACTTAACACCTAAGGTGATGGTATTAGGAAGTGGAGCATTTGGGAGGTGTTTAGGTCCTGAGAGTGGAGCCATTATGAATGGGATTAGGGTTTTTATAAAAGAGGTCTGAGAGAGAGAGACCCTCCTTGCTCTTTCTACCATCTGAAGTCACATCAAGAAGACATTTGACTATGAATCAGGGAGCAGGCCCTCAACAGACAGCAAATCTGCTGTTGCCTTGAAGTTGGATTTCTCAGCCTCTAGAACTGTGAGAAATAACTATCCATCTTTATAAGCCATCTAATTTATGGCATTTTCTTATAGTAGCCTTAGAAGACGATGACTAATTTAAAATGAAAAGAAACATTGAATTTAAATTTTAAAAACCTATCCTGAGAAATGGAAACTGCAAACTGACAGATTTTAGAATTAGACAAAGACATTAAAATGGTTATTAAAACTGAATTCTATATGTTCAAACAGTATAGTAGAATTATGGGAGACATAAATATCACCTAGCTTGTGCTTATAGAAATAAAAATTAGCATTTGTGATGAAAAATACATTTGATAATATTAACAGTAAGTTAGACATAGCACAAGGAAAGGCTTGCGTACCTTGAAGACATAGCAGTAGAAGCCACCTAGAATGAGACAGAGTTCCTCCATATATAAAATGGATAATACACCATGATCAAGTGAAGCTTTTCCCAGGAATGTAGGGTTGCTTAAGCATTTGAAAACAGTTAATGTAATTTACCTTATTAACAAACTAAAAAAGAAAACAATAGATGCAGAATGAACATTTAACAAAATCCAACAATCATTCCTTATAGAAACTCTTAGTAAAGTAGGAATTGAAGGGAAAGGTCTCGGCAAAAATACAAAATAAAGCCTGGACACTACAGGTGAATTAAAAAAGGTTTTGGCAAAAAAAAGTCTCCTACCAGTAGCATACATAATGTATTCCATACCAGAAAGTAGTATTTTTTTAACACTCTTTCCTTAATTGAACACATTTTCAATAATATAAGGAAAATAATAACAATGCTTCAAATATATACATATTTTAAAACTTATTTTATTGACTTTTATTTATAATTAAGGCAGTAAAAATATTTTAAGGCAACCAAAACATCTGCAAAGGGTACAATTTAAGTAACCACAACTAATGTAATGCTTTATTTTCCTGCTTTGTTCTATAGTCTTAAAATAAGTAACTGACAATTAAAGAAGAATAAATTCTGCTTTATTTTTATTTTTTTATTTTTGAAAAATGAAGACTTTTTCAAAATAAGTATAAAATACTTTATGCTCGAATACAGGAAAATTTTGGACTTCTCAAGCAAAACTTTGCACCTAAGAGTTCACACCGTTTTGCTGATTTAAACATAAACAAAAACAAGTTAATGCGGTAGTGTAAACCTTTACAATCTTTGTGCTATCATTGTTTGTTTATAATCTACTGTTTCAACATAAGATATAGGTATTCCACACATCAACACAGGAATTGAAGACTGGGATTGCACTGAAAGTGACCTAAAGCCATTTCAAACCATTAGAAACTTGCTACAAGAAGGAGCAATGGTAACTGTCAGCCAGGGTTGGGGGCCAACCTGTATAACAGGGAGCTCTCCAAATTAACTCCCTTGAAGAATACATTGGTTTTTAAGGGATAAGTGCTAAGAATGTGGTAACATGAAATAATTTCATTCATATATATACACACACAAACACACATACACATACACATATACATACAACATAAATCACACCAAACTTCTGGAACTTAGACCAACAAAAGACTTTGTGGGGAGTGGAGAGTATTTCATCACTGACATCTGACATTATTCAAAAATTTTGGAGTGTGAAGGTGATAATTAAAAACAGGAATAACTTTTTTGGGGTTTATGTTTATAGAAAAAACAAAACAAAAGAAAAGAAAACAAAATCTCTGCAGATAGTGCTTTACTTTATTGCCTGCGTGGAACGCAGACCACTACCCCCAACTGCTACTCCCTTGTTCATCCACTCATCCACTACTCCGCCCCTTTTTTTAGCAAGAAAGTTGCATAATCAGTGTTGTGTATGACATCTCCAGAAACACCACTATTTTAATTCTTTGGACTAACTTTTAGAAAGGTAAGATGTTTGGGGTTTTCTGAAGGCTTTTAGGTGCTTACATCATAGGGTAGAGTGCAACAAGCACCATTATCAGGTAGGTGGCCTGCAGTTGATTTTGTTGCCTGCCTTTTTTTGGGGAGTGTCATTGTCACCCCACACATCACATCTCATCTGGGTCTGCCCCCCAACCCCATAGGCAAAGATACCAAGGCCTTTTCCACCTTACCCATTGGTGAAAGTGTTCAGTAGGAAATTTGTCTTCAGTGTTCAGCACTTACCTAATCATTATCCGCCATGTCTGGTTAACTGTGGACCTGTCTGTCTGACCCCAACCCCACAGAATCCACTTCCCTCCCTTCCCACACGGCACTTCTTCCCTCCTTCCTCTCTCTCCACCATTCTAGAACATGCAGACACACAAATCATTTTACAACAGGTTTATTTTATTTTCATCACCATGGGGCGTACCCAGTGGGGTGTAGAATGTACTCCAGACCCTGTTGGTTATTTATCTGGGATCAGACCTCTGGAGACTTTTCAGATAGATCTGAGGTCTCTGTCCTTGCCCTGAAATTACTAGCTGCCAGGGAGACTCTGCAGATGGTGGAGGTCTCCTCACTTTTTTGGTCCTGCTGTGGCTCATTTTAACTGAGCTCCTCATTCAGCTGGTCACAGTGGCCAGATAGTGTTGGTCTGCTCTTTTTCTCATGTTTTCTTAAAGAGGTGGTCTTTTAGGGAGTGGCCTTTTTCTTGGAACTTCCTCAAAGGGTTCCTTTTTCCTTCGGGTAGTCTTGGGAACCTGGAAGGACAACAAGGAGATCACAGAAGGGCATCTGTTTTAAGGAAGTAGATGGAGGAAGGGTGGGAACAGGGGCTTCATGAGAAGCGGTACAGTCTGGGGTGCAGGTTGTGTCAGGCAAGAACAGGGTAGGAGTCTTGGGAGGGAGGAGTCAAGGGGAAGACAAGGGGGAGCTTGGGTGGGTTCCTCACCTTGATAGGACTTTTGGACTTTGGTTGAGAATGGGCCTCCCTCTTCCTTGGCTCTTTGGTGTCAGCAGGTGGTTGTTCCACAACTGGGCTGGAAGCTCATGGTGTCCTGGTCATCTTCACTATGTCAGTGTGTCTCAATGGTCTGCCTCAGCCCACCTGCTCTTCCTATATATACCCCTCCCAGGACAGTGATGAGCCTCACCCCTGAGCTTTGATTGGTCAGTAAGCCACTACCCAGCCCAGCCAATGGTAGTCCTGGGTGGTCGAGGGAGAGAGGCTTAGATATCAAATGCACTATCCTGACAACTTATTACGGGAAGGGGTAATGTGGAAGGGGTAATGTGAGGGAAGTCATAATGTTCTTGTTAGAGAAAGGGAGCACTTCTTTTGCACCCCCAAAAGAGCTTCCAGACTTACCTGTCACCGTCCTTATCTTCCCATGTTATTTCTGGTGGACCACGTGGCAAGGAGAGGATGTCTCTTTCAAGCCTTTCTCCACAGCCACCCTACTCAGTGTTACATTCTGTTTTCTACCATTCTTCACCATTACCTAATTTTTGTATGTCTTACTTACAATCCAACCATGGTGATGTGGCCATATTTAAGTGTCTGTGGAGACATAAATCATCCATTTTCCTACTAAAAATTTATCTTATGCACATGGAAGACTTCTCACTTCATGGCTACCACCAGAAAACTTTTCCATCCCATCTCCTTTTCCCAACATCCTCTGTTTTTAATAATCCGTTAAACTCTCCATGCAACTCTCCTCAGTTTTTCATAATCCATTCTGAAATCACTGCCCTTAGTCTGTGTTCAGTAAACAGACTTGCTTCACTGGGTATCCTTATCTCATCTCAAACCTTGGGGTCATGGTCATCTCAGCAGATGTAGTACTGGACTTGGGTTTTAACAGCCTAGGAGAGATGAGGCAGATATTCATATGCCAGAAGTTATGTTGGGAGATTGCATGCAGAAAACTCCCACCTAAGACTGATGAGTATTCCCATGGAGGAGCTTGCCTTAGCAGAAGTGTGTGACCTTTAGGTGCAAAGGTCTTCTCAAAATGTGTCCTCACAAGCCAGATGCTTTTCTCACCTTATTTTATTGCTGTCACTGTTAGCATCCTACCCTCCTGGGATCTTGCCTCACAGTTGATACACTGGTAGAATTCATTTTTATGAATAGCTCTAACAAGCTTCCAGTTTCTTGGATGGGGCACTGTGTGATTAATTTATATCCATGTAGCTCCCTAGTTAGAGGGTCTCCAACTCAAATTTTTGGCCCTGAAGGAAAGGGAAAAGAGATTGTGAAGTTATCCATAGGTCTTATATTTCTGATCAACTAGCGGATTCCGCCTGCCTGAAGTCCCCTGAGCACACAACCTTTGGGGTTAGCGGGGCTTCCCATGATTTCCTTTGCAGCACTTAACTTTCTGGTGTCTGCTGGTTGTATACTCACCCAAGATGCATCACACTGCTTAAAATTTTAAAAAAGCAGAACAAAACCACCATAACAAATTCAAAAGGCAACTGAAAAACTGGAGAAAATTTATAACCTAGATCATTAATATCACTAATATGTAAAAACTTTAAAAATTGTTGAAATAAAATACCAAAAACCTGATAGAAAAATGTGAAAAAAGACATGAGCAGACAATTTACAAAAAAGATATAGAACCAGTCTTAACCATATTAAAAGATGTTTAACCTCACTAAGTTAAGAAAAATCAAATGAAAATTACCCTGAGAAATCAAATCTGACCCAGAACTAGCACAGATTTCAGAATTGTCAGACAGGGCATTAAAATAGTTATAACAACTGTATTTCATATGTCCAAAAATTAGGTAGAGACATGGAAATCATAAAATAGACCCAAAATGATCTTATGGAGATGAAAACTACAGTGTCTGAGGTGACAAACACAGTGGATGGAATTAACAGCAAATTAGGCATGGCAGAAGGAGAAATTTGTGTTGTTGATGACATATAGAAAATACCTAGAATGAAGTACAGAGTCCATCAGTACATAAAAAATCAATGCACCATGATCAAGTGAGACCAGAAGGGTTGGTTAAACATTTGAAAATCGATGTAATTCATATTATTAAAAAACTAAAAATGAAAAGCTTTATGATCGTCTCAATAAATGCAGAGGAATAATTTGATAAGATCCAATACATATTCTTTACTTTAAAAATACTCTCATCAAATTAGAGATAGAAGGAAAATTTCCTCAAACTGATGAAGAGCATCTAAAAAAAACCCAGTAGGTAACATCATACTTTATGGTAGAAGACTGAATGTTTTAATTCTAATGTAAGGATCAAGAAAAAGATATTCACTTCCATTTTACTGAAGTTCTGGCCATGAAATCAGACTATAAAACAGTATCAGAAACATCAAGTTTGGAAAAGAACTAAAACTGTTTTTATTTGCAGATGACTTGATCATTTATGTAGAATATCCAATGAAATCTACAAAAAAACTACTAAAACTAGTAAGTGATTTTAGCAAAGTTTCAAGATAAAGGTCAATATATAAATTCATTTTTTAATATACTAGGACAAATAATCAAAATATTTTTAAAAAGTAAAGGCATTTCTACTAGCATTAATGTATGAAATACTTATGGATATATCTCACAAAATATGTGGAAGACAACAACATAAAAAAATAGACAACAGATTTGTACAGCCAATTCATTGAAAAAGATATAGGAATGTAAGTAAGCACTACACACCTGCATAGATGGCTATGATGAAGAAACAGAAAACATCAAGTGTGACAAGGATGTTGAGAAATTGAAACTTTCATACATTGCTGGTGGGAAAGTAAAATGGTGCAATCTCTGTGGAAAATATTTTGGAATTTCCCTAGGAAGTTAACATAGGGATATTATATGATCCAGAAATTCCACTCCTAGGTGTCTACCAAAGAAAACTGAAAACGTATGTGTACACAAAGACTTGAACACAAATGTTCATAGCAGCATTATTTCTAATAACCAAAAAGTGAAAGCAACCCAAAGATCCATCAACTGAATAAACAAAACTTGGTATATCTGTACAATAAAATATTATCTGGCCATAAAAGGACTGTAGTTTTGATGCATGCTACAACATGCTACAGTTCTGAAATAATTATGTTAATTTAAAGAAGACAGACACAAAAAGCTATATATTGTGTGATTACACTCATATGAAATATCCATACTGGGCAATTCTATAGAGACAGAAAATACATTAGTGGATGCCAGGGCCTAGGACAGGGGGAGGTGGAAGGAAGGTGACTGCTAACCGGTAGTCTTATTGTGTTTCTTTTTAAGGTAATGAAAATATTCTAGAATTAGGCAGTGATGATGTTTGCAAAAGCTATGCATATACTAAAAACCACTAAATTGTACACTTTAAATGATGAATTTTCTTCCAAACCACCAACATAGAATTCTATGTTCAGCAAAATTATCCTTTAAAAATGAAAGAGAAATAGACATTCTTATATAAAAAAAATCAGGGAATTCACTCTTGGCAGACCTGTTATGCAAGAAATATTAAAAGTTATTTGCACAGAAGCCAAATGATATTGGACAGAATCTAGATGCTACATAAAGGAAGGAAGAGTGTCATAAAATGAATACATGAAAGTAAAATAAAATCTTTCATTTTTCTTATTTTTTTGTTATGAATTGATAATTTATAATTGTATATATTTGTGGGGTACAAAGTGATATTATAATTTATTTTTTAAATGTGGCATAATTAAATCAAGCTAATTAACGTATCAATCACCTAGAGTACTTATTTTTTATAGTGAGCATATTTTAGATTGACTCTTAGCAATTTTGAAATGTAAAATACACTATTATTAACTGTATTCACCACGCTGTGCAATAGATCTCAAAAAATACTTTATTCTTCTCTGAGATTTTGTACTCTTTGGCCGTCATCTCCCAATTCTCCCTACCAGTCTCTGTAACCACCATTTTGCTCTCTGATTCTGTAAGTTTGTTTTATATTCCACATATGAGTGAGAACATGTGTATTTTGTCTTTTTGTGCCTGGCTTATTTCACTTAGCATAATTTTATCCATGTTGTCACAAATGACAGAATTTCCTTCTTTTTAAGGCTGAATAGTATTCCACTGCATATATATATACCTCATTTTCTTTATCCATTCATCTGTTGGTGGCCACTTTGGTTGATTCTGTAATTTAGTGTCGTGAGTAGTGCTGCAATAAACAAGGGAATGCAGATATCTCTTTGATATACCATTTGAATATATACCCAGCAGTGGAGTTGCTGGATCATATGGAAGTTTTATTTTCAGTTTTTTGAGGAACCTCCATACAGTTTTCCATAATGGATGTACTAATTTACATTCCCATCAACAATGTACAGAGTTCCCTTTTTTACATCCTTGCCAACACTTGTTATCTTTAGTCTTTTTGAGAATTGCCATCTGACAGGTGTAAGATAATATCTCATTGTGGTTTTAATTTGCATATTCCTAATATTAGTGATGTTGAGCATTTTAAAAAATATCTGTTGCTCATTGTATGTCTTCTTCTTTTTTCATTAACTTTTATTTTAAGTTCCAGGGTAAATGTACAGGATATGCAGGTTTTTTACATAGGTAAACATGTGCCATGGTGGTTTGCTGCACAGATCAACCCCTCACCTGGTATTAAGCCCTGCATCCATTAGCTATTCTTTCTGATGCTCTCCCTCCCCCGACACTCTGGACAGGCCCCAGTGTGTGTTGTACCCCACCATGTGTCCATGTGTTTTCATTGTTCAGCTCTCACTTATAAGTGAGAACATGGTGTTCGGTTTTCTGTTCCTACATTAGTTTGCTGATGATAATGGCTTCCAGCTCCATCCATGTCCCAGCAAAGGACATAATCTCATTCCTTTTTATGGATGCATACTATTCCATGGTGTAAATGTACCACATTTTCTTTATCCAGTCTATCATTGATGGGCATTTGGGTTGATTCCATGTCTTCACTATTGTGAATAGTGCTGCAATAAACATACATGTGCATGTATCTTTATAGTAGAACGATTTATATTCTTTTGGGTATATACCCAGTAATGGGTTTGCTGGATCAAATAGTATTTCTGCTTCTAGATCTTTGGGGAATCACCACATTCACAATGTGTTCCACATTGGTTGAACTAACGCATTTCTACCAACAGTGTAAAAGCGTTCCTTTTTCTCCATAACCTCTTCGGCATCTGTTGTTTCTTTGTATGTCTTCTTTTGAGAAATGTCTATTCAAGTCTCTTGCTCATTTTTGAATTGAATTTTTTGTATTCTTGCTATTCAGTTGTTGGAATTTCTCATACAACTTCTTAGCAGATGTATGGCTTGCAAATATATTCTCCCAATTCATAGGCTGTCTCTTCTCATTCCTAATTGTTTCCTTTGCAGAAGCCTTTTGGTTTGATATATATATTTTTGAGACAGCATCTCACTCTGTTGCCCAGGTTGGAGTGCAGTGGTGTGATTATGGCTCACTGCAGCCTTGACTTCCTGGGCTCAAGCAATCATTTTGCCTCAGCCTCCCAAGTAGCTGGGACTACAGGCATGCACAACCACGCCTGGCTAGTTTTTAAATTTTTTGTAGAGGCAAGTTCTCACTGTGTTGCCTAGACTGGTCTCAAAGTTCTGGCCTCAAGAAATCCTCCCACCTTGGCTTCCCAAAGTGCTGGGATTACATGCATGAGCCACCGTGCCCAGCAATTTGATGTGATTCTGTTTGTCTATTTTTGCTTTTATTGCTTCAACTTGGGGGATCGAATCTGAAAAATAGCTTCCCAGACCAATGTCATGTAGTTTTTTTAGTGTTTTCTTCTAGTAGATTTACTGTTTCTTGTCTTATGCTTAAGTATTTAATTGATTTTCAGTTGATTTTTGTATGGTGTGAGATGAGTGTCTAATTTCATTCTTTTGCATGTGGTTATCCAGTTTTCCCAAAACCATTTATTGAAGAGACTATCCTTTTCTCACTGCAATATCTTTCTTATTCTTAATTGGTAAAAGATAAATGCTCGTTTAAAGCAATAATAATAACAATTTATTGAATGTTTATAGCAAATGGATAAGTTAAGTGAATTACTGCGATGTCATAAGAGACAGAACAAAGAACATGAGACTACTCTGCTATAAAATGCCTGTATTCTTTTTTTTTTTTTTTTTTTGAGATAGTCTTACTCTGTCACCCAGGTGGAGTGCAGTGGTGCAATCTCAGCTCACTGCAAGCTCCGCCTCCCAGGTTCACGCCATTCTCCTGCCTCAGCCTCCCTAGTAGCTGGGACTACAGGCACCTGCCACCACGCCTGGCTAATTTTTTGTATTTTTTTTAGTAGAGACGGGGTTTCACCGTGTTAGCTAGGATGGTCTCCATCTCCTGACCTTGTGATCCACCCACCTTGGCCTCCCAAAGTGCTGGGATTACAGACATGAGCCACCGTGTCCGGCCTAAAATACCTGTATTCTATGTGAACTGGTATAGTGTTGTTTGAGGGCATAGATTATTTATTTAATAATGTATATTGTAAACCATAGGACAACACTAAAAGTTTTTACAAATCATGTATAAATTATATGCAAATAAAATGAATAAGTTGGAATCATATAAAATGCTCACCTAAAACTAGAGAAAACAGAGAGGGAGAAAAAGAAATAAAAAGAAAATAGTAGCAAAAATGGTAGATCAATAACCACTGCCAATATGAATTCTCTAAATATGCCAGTTAAGGGCAGAAGTTGTCAGAATATATTTTAAATAGAAAGGTAAAGTGCATATTGTTTATAAAATTAATTATGAAGATTCGAATAGGTTAAAAGTAAAGATGAAGAAAGTTACCTTATGCCAACACCAATCAAAAGAAAGCTGGAGTAGCTCTCTTAATTTTAGACAAGCAAACTTTAGAATAATGAAGATTAACAGGGATTAAGAGGAACATTACATAATGTTAAAAGGTAAATTTTCCAAAGACACGTAACAATTCCTAACATGTATGCACCTAGTAACAGAGTATCAAAATACATGAAGTAAAATCTGATAGACCTAAAAGGAGAAATAGATAATCAGTCCACCATTACAATTAGATACTTCAACACCTCTCTGTCATTGATTGCAAGATCTAGGAAGCAGAAAATCAGTAATGATAAATATGACCTGAATGGTACTATCAATCAATCAACTTGATCTAAATTACATTTATAGCAGAATCCATCCAATAAAAGAATACACATTCTTCGGAAGTATACATGAAACATTCACCAAGATAGATACACATTATTGGTCATAAAACACACATTAACAAATCTAAACAAATAGAAATTATATAAAATATGTCCTCTGACAAAAATGTAACTAAATTAGAAAGTAATAACAGGAAGACAGCTGGAAAAGTCTGAAATGTTTGGTAAACTACACATTTCTAAATAAATCATTGGTCAAAAAAGAAGTGTCTGGAGAAAGTTAAAGATTTATTAAAGTGAATGAAAATGAAAATATATCTTATCAAATTTGCGTGATACAGCTAAAACAGTGCTTAGAGAGATATTTATAGAATTACTTGCAAATATTAGAAAATAAAAATGATCTAAAATTAATAATCCCAAGATCCTACTATAGAAAATAGAGAATGAATTAAAAAATAAACTAAAGTAAGCAGAAGAAAGAAAATAATAAATATTAAGCCAGAAACCAATGAAATAAAAAACAGAAAAATGAGAGAAAATCAGCAAAACCAAAAGGTGGTTCTTTGAAAAGATCAATAAAATTGACAAGCCTCTAGCTAGGCCAATGAAGACAAAAGAGAGAAGACACAAATTACCAACATCAAGAATGAAAGAAGTTTCATCACTAATGATTTTATGAATATTAAATAAGACAATATGAGAACACTATGAACAACTCTATGTCCACATAAAACTGATAACTTAGATAAAATGAACCAATCTTTTGGAACACACAAACCAAGAATATTCACTCAATGAGAAGTGGATAACCTGGAAGTGCTAAATCTATGAAAATAAATTGAATTAGTAGTTTAAAACATTCCATAGCAAACAAGTAAACCATCTAGCCCAGATGTCTTTTTTCATGAATGCTACAAAAAACTTAAGGAAGACTTAATATCAATTTTACACAATCTCTTCCAGAAAATAGCAGAAGGAACACTACCCAACTCATCTTCTGAGACCAGAATTACTCTAATACGAAAATTATGCAGAGCCGTTTTAGGAAAAGAAAATTACATACTATTTCTCCTGAACACAGATGCAAAAAATTCTAAACAAAATACTAGCAAATAAAATCCAGCAATATATAAAAAGGATAATGCATTATAAACAAGTGGGGTTCATTCCAGAAATACATGCTGGCTCAACATTAATAAATCAGTCAATGCAATTCAACATATTAACAGCATTAATAGGAAAAACAATGAGGCTATAACTATAGATGCAGACAAAGCATCTGACAAAGTTCTATACATATTCATAATAAAAACTCTCAAAAGCTAGGAAAAGAAGGGAATTTCCTTATGCTAATAAAGAGCATATATGAGAAACTTACAGCTAACATCATAATAGAGAGGGACTGAATACTTTCTTCTTAAGATAAGAAACAAGGCAACGGTATCCTTTTTCACCACTCCAATTCAACACAGGAATAGGAAGTCCTAAGACAACTGGAAGTCCTAGCTTGTGCAATAAGTAAAAGGAATAAAATGTGTACAGATTGGAAAGGAAAGTGTCTTTCTTTGAAGATACATGATTTTCTATGTAGAAAGCCCAAACAAATTAAAAAATATTCCTGGAACTAATGTGAGTATATCAAGATTGCAGGGTACAAGTCTATACACAAAAGTCAAATGCTTTCCTATATATCAGCAACGGACAATTGAAATTTGAATTTTAAAATATATTACTTATAATAAAAGCAAAAATGAAATACTAAGGTATTAATTTAACAAAATACTTTTGATATCTGAGCTCAGGAAACTACAAAACACTGATAAAATAAATCAAATATACAGAAAAATTGAGAGATAATCCATGAATAGAAGACTCACTATTGTAAAGATATCAGTTCTTCCCCATTTGATTTGCAAATTCAACACAATCCCATTTAAACTCTTAGAAGGGCTTCTTCTTCTTCTTTTTTTTTTTTTTTTAAAGAAACCGTATTGGCAAACTGATTATAAAACTTATATGTAAAGCAAATGACCTATAATAACCATCACAATTCTGAAAAAGAAAAACATAGATGGATGACTCATATTACTCAATTTCAAAACTTTCTACAGAACAACTTTAATCAAGGCAGTGTGGTATTGGCGTAAAATAAGCATATGGATCCGTAAAGCCAAATAGAGAGATCAGAAATGGAACCACACAATTATAGTCAACTGATTTTTTCCAAAGCACAAAGGCAGTTTGATAGAGAAAGAATACAAACGGAGAAAGAATACAGATCGTGGGTGAATCTTAAATATATCTTTCTAAGTAAAAGAAGCCAGTTTAAAAGAATACAAATGGAGCTGGGACAACTTGGGATTCATAAGCAAAAAGAAAAAAAAGAACTTGGACACAGACCTTACACCCTAAATTAAAAAAAATAAAATTAAAATGGATCAAGGACATAAATGTGAAATGCAAAACATTTTAAAAATGAGAAGATAAGTTCATAATGCAAAACCTTTAAGCTTCTAGAAGAATACAGGAGAAAATCAGCATGGACTTGGGTTTGGTGATAATTTTTTCATATAACACCAAAAACATGGTCTATGAAATAAAACGTGCATTAGTTTGACTTTACTGAAATTTTAAAAATTTACTCCATGAAAGACAGTGTTAGGGGAATCAAAAGACAAGTCACAGACTGATAAAGGACTTGTATACAAAATACATAAAGAACACTTAAAATTCAACAATAAGAAATCAAACCACCCAACTTAAAAATGTACAAAGCATCTGAACAAATATCTCACCAAGGATGATGTACACATAACAAATAAACACGTGAAAGGAGGTTCAGCATCTTTTGTTGTTAGGGAATTGCCAATTACAACAACAATGAGATACCACTACGTGCATATTAGAAGACCCAAATCCAAAAAACAGATATTGCCAATTTCTGGTGAGGACGTGGAGCAACATGTACTCTCATTCACTGATGGTAGGAATGCAAACTGGTACAGCCACGTTGATAGGCAGCTTGGCAGTTTCTTACAGAGCTGAATATAGTCTTACCATAAAATCCAATTGTGCTTCTAGGTATTTACCCAACTGACTTGAAAAGTTATGTTTACACAGAAAACCTGCATGTGAATATTTATAGCAGTTTTAACCATAATCAGCAAAAACTGGGAGCAGCCAAGATATCTTCAATTAGCAAATGAATTAACAAACTGTGGTACATCCATATAATAGAATACTATATAATCATGAAAAGGAATGAGATATCAGGCCACATAAAATCATAGATGAATCTTAAATACATCTTGCTAAGTAAAAGAAGCCAGTTTAAAATGAATATGCACAATATGATTCCATTTATATGACATTCTGGAAAAGACAAAATAAAGTCAGAAAACAGGTCGATAGTTGCCAGAGGTTTGGGATGGGGGTATGATTGAATAGGTGAAGCCTGTGGGATTTCTTAGGGTGGTGCAACTACTTTGTATTATATTGTAGTGGTGGATACATGACACTGTATTTATCAATAACCACACAAGCACAAAGTATGAATCTTAATGCATGTACATTTAGAAAATCATTTGGGAGATTATGAACCCAAATTGGCAGACTGTGACAAAATAATCTAGTTGTGTTAGAAATGTGTGACATAACCACACTAAAAGGGGTAGGGGAAAATTTGCTGACTTAAGCAACTTTGGAAATAAGTAGAGATGTTAAGTCTAAAGACAAAAAGAACTGTACTAGCGAAGTTGTTTTTTACTGTATGGATGAAAAATTCTGAAACCATTGTACATGTAGAATGGGATTGAAAACAATAAGTAAATGGATGGCAGATGGTGATGTCATGTTCTTTTGAGATGAAGTAATGAAAATGGCACTTTACTTCTGTGGCTTTCCTCCCCAAAACCCATAATAACAATCTAGTTATGAAAAAAATCAGACAATTCCTAGTTTATGGTCATTTGACAAAATACCTCACCAATACAGATGCTCCTCAATTTATGATGGGGTTATATTCCAATAAACCCATCATAAGTTGAAAATATTAAGTTGAAATGTATTTAATACACCTAACCTATGGAACATCATAGCTTATCCTAGCCAACAGTTAGGTAAAATCATATAACACAAGGTCTGTTTTATAATAAAGTATCAAATAGCTCATGTAATTTATTGAATACTGTACTAAAATACAGTTTCTTTTGACTCTATATCATTTTTGCACCATCGTAAATTCAAAAAATCTTAAGTCAAACAAACCATTGTGTTGGGGACTATCTGTATTCCATAAAACCATCAAGGTTATCAAAAATAAGTCAAGCCTGAGACACTGCCACAGCCAAGAGGAACCTAAGGAGACATGACAATGAAATGTAACCCCTGATGGGATCCTGGAACACAAAAATAACATTAGGTAAAAACTAAGACTTGGGAGGCTGAGGCAGGAGAATTGCTTGAACCCGGGAGGCGGGGGTTGCGGTGAGCCAAGATTGCACCACTGCACTCCAGCCTGGGTGTCAGAGCGAGACTCCATCTCAAAAAAAAAAAAAAAAAAAAAAAAAAAAAACCTAAGAAAATTAATATGGACCTTAGTAATAATAACGTATTGACATTAGATCAATAGTTGTAACAAATATGTCATACTAGTGTAAGATGTTAACAATAGGGGAAAATTGATGTGGAGTACCTGATTACTCTTTTTACTATCTTTGTAATTTTTCTCTAAATCTAAAACTATTCTAAGAAAGCTTATTTTAAAAACACAAAAATAGCTATTATAACAGTTCCATATGTTTAAAAGTGACCAAGACCCCTGTAATTCTCAGTCTCACTGTAAAAGTAAGATGACCAAGACTTTGAAAGGTAAGGTGAGTAGCCCAGTATTATAAAGGCTTGTACATGAAGAACTAGAGCTTCAAACCACATCTCACTGATTCCATAGCCTATGATTTTCCTGCCTCTATTTGAACACCTAATCCACTAATCTGAAAGGAATCCACATAGTAGAGAAATGCTTCTGGATTACAAACCATGTTTTGTTTGCATGTTTAGATTAGGAAACTTATGGTTGTGCTTCTGGTTCCACTTATCCCTTGATACAGGTTCCTTCTCCCAGTAGAGAGGAAGAAGCATGAAAGGCAAATTGACCTCTCTCAGAACTGTTCACCATTGTGTGTTCTAGAGTTATATTATATCCTCCCCCTCCCCCTTCTCTCATCTAAGCCCTCAACTGAGTGAGTTGAGATGAGATACAGAAGTGAGGGGTGGAGAAAGGCAAAGCAGAGGTTCTCTGAGGCAGGCAACTTCCCAGTCTCACCCCATTTTCCTCCTTCTTCCCTCAGGAGGCACAGCAGAGTCACCATTATCACATTCCCATCATCATCTTCACTCATACTTCCTAGAGCACCTATTATAGTGTGCCTTCAAATCTTCCCTATTTACAGATGAGCAAACTGAGGCTCACAGAGGTTAAATGGCTTGTTCGAGTTCATACAACTAATAAGAGGGAGACAAGTAAGAATGGGCCTAGAGAATACTTTAGCAGATGGGAAGAGGGCATAAAATTGAGATGAATTCATGCCCCTTGGCTTCAATTTCCTTGATGAAGTAGGATCACAGGAGGGAATCGGTGTTGTCTCTGGTTTTAAGGCTGGGAGTCACTGGGTGAATAGGAGAGCTCACTGTATAAAATAGCAGACATTCAGGAGTGTCCTTGTCAGCATCTTCCATAGCCCAAATGTGTATGCAGTGAACCCCTCAGGCAAATTAACATTTTCTCTTCAATTCAAAATGGACAGGAGTAAGGAAATCATTTAAACCAGTTATTTGACAAAGCCAACAGTTGATTGCCTGATATTTTTCACTTTTCAGATGGCATTACTGGCGCTTCTGTAAACTGCCTGAGGCCAGCCCTACAGCACTGTAATTATCCAGGCAACTAAGTCAGTATTTTCCTTAATTACACAGGAAGTGAAGGGGAGAAAGGGATTGTTTATTTTTTCAGGCTGAATTATACATTCTGAACTGCCCAAATTTATAAGACATTGCTAATGCTCTAGACTTGGCAGCCTGGATTTGTCTGTGTGAGTTGTAGCGCCTGAATCAACTCCCACACCAAACCTCACTGGAAATTACTGCCTTCCCTACCTCAGCAGCCAATTTGCATTGTGAAATATTTTATTACTTAAACACCTTTTGAGGGGGGCAAATACATTACTTCCCTGTGCTGAAAAATGCAATTGATCTTCTCAGCATCAGCCGCCTACAGTTGTTTTAACTGCCATGGAATCATGATTCAGTGAAAGCCTAGCAATTTAACTTAAAAGGTGATTATGGCATCTCAGCTAAGTTTTCCATTACCTTCAGTGTACAATTGCATTGCTATTTAGTAGGCATTTAAATAAAAATATATATTGATCAAGTGAAAGCAAAAGCATGGTATGTGCTAATTTGGCAAAAGAAAATGTGGTTTTTATGTTAAAAGTATACATACTTTATATATCTGTGAATAACAGACAACTGTAAAAGTACAATTTTATGGAAGTCGAAAATTTCCACCTCTGCAGAAACAATTTCTCATTTCAGGAAAGAAGAGCTATTAAGTAGCCAGGTTGTATCATGGACCCCAAACACCAGAGGGCCTGAGTGTGCAGATTCATCTGAGCCAACTAGATGAGTTTCTCATTTTGCTGATAGGCTGTAGACAGTGAGCATCTCAATGAGCACCATAATGGCTGAAACACTGGAGGCTCTTTCTTTAGTTTCTTAGATTGAATAAACTCTTGTTTTCTTCAGATCCAATGGAAGTAGGGAGGTTCTCCTAGTATTACCACCATCACAAGGAAAAAAAAAAATGATGGAGCTCTGCAGAAGGCAGAGTAATGGCCCGCACAGATATCTATGTCCTAAATCCAGAACCTATTACCTTACATGGCTAAGTTAACTTTGCAAATGGGATCAAAGTGAATTACCTTGAAATGGGAAGATTGTACTGGATTATCCAGGTAGACCCTCATTTTAATCACATGAGTCTTTAAAAGTGAATAAACTTTCCCGACCATAATCAGGGAAAATTCAGGGAGAGCAGGAGAGGGAGAGGAAGCAGGAGTAAGAGTGTGCTGCCAGATGTTTTTGGCTAAACTTAAGAATATTTGAACTTGAATCCCCCTTTAAACATCACCTTATACTTTTAATGCCTAATCTTAAAGAATAGTCTCATACATCATTTATTCTCCTTTAGAATGTCATCTAATGCCTTAGTTTCAAATTGCTGCTCAAAGTGGTGGGTACATATACACAGACATGCACACACACACACACACACACACACACACACACTCGTGTACCTACAGGCCAAATTGGGTAAATGTGATCTTTGGCTTCCTTCTGAAAAGAACAGAATAGAAGTGTAAGAAGTCACCTGGAAGATGGGTTTAATGGCTTGTGTTATTTTCTCAAATTTTGCCCAAATGAGGTTTCCTTTAAAAAAGTTAGAAGCTCTTTCATAAGATGTTTATATGTATGGGTGGACTATTCATTCTTTATTCACAGAACCATTCTAATATAATATGTAACAAGAGTCTAAAAGCTAATCAATAATGGAACATAGATCTGCCTATGGAAGTATCTGTGCCTCCTCAGAGAGGAAGCTGTACAAGAGAGTGAGCCTCCAAGGGCAGTTCCAACTTTATATTTATTTTATGATGATTCAACTCTATGTGTAATTCTTTGTATTGTCACTTTCAATTATTTTCGGAACAAAACCGCTAGGGAAATGAGTTACTCATTTCAAAAAGCGCATTCATATTTGATAAATAGCTTACAGATTAGAGAGAAGATGTTTACTGAAACCAGGATTCAAAGCTCTTTCCTGGGAATAAGACTAAACCACTAGATTAAGGATGATAAATCTGCATTGCCCAGATCATGTGAAGCTAATAGTGCAGGGCTGGGCTGAGTTGCCTGTAAAGGTACTTCCCTAGGAAATAGCATTAAGACAAGGCTTTCAGTGGGTTTCTGGCCAGATGCAAGACCCTGGGAGGGCTGTAGTCATTTCATAACTTCATGTTCAATGGCCCAGTGGGGAAGAAAGAGTCTGCAAGGGCCTCTTCTGGTTTGACAGACAAAAGCCAATTTCCACCTTTACTGCATTGGATACACACTACCCAGGTGCCCAAAGCATCATGCTTCCCTATTCCTGAGTTCTCCGTTCTTCTCCCACTTCCATTTCAGGGCATAACAGAGGTTTGGAAAACAATATAATTATTTCTCTGTTTCCTGAGCTCTGGGTCCCACAAAATGGAAGTGAAAACCTCTTCTTACCAATGTGCTTTTTTGTTTTTTAGGTATTGGGTCATTTAACATAAATCTTTGCTGAAAAACCATTAATATGATTTATTCATTTATTAATCTACTCCACATGTATTATCTCAGTATTATAGCGTTAGTGCTGAAACTCCAAATCATTTCCATTACTTCAAAAGTAACACTTCCGGCCGGGCGCAGTGGCTCACACCTGTAATCCCAGCACTTTGGGAGGCCGAGGTGGGGAGATCACAAGGTCAGGAGATTGAGACCATCCTGGCTAACACGGTGAAACCCCGCCCCTACTAAAAATACAAAAAGTTAGCCGGGCATGGTGGCACACGCCTGTAGTCCCAGCTACTCGGGAGGCTGAGGCAGGAGAATCACTTGAACCCAGGAAGTGGAGGTTGCAGTGAGCCAAGATAGCGCCACTGCACTCCAGCCTGGGCAACAGAGTGAGACTCCATCTCAAAAACAAACGAACAAACAAGCAAACAAACAAACAAAAAAAGCAAAAACACTTCTGATTCCTTTTTTGTACCTTAACCTTGGTTGCCCTCAGTTCATAGGTAGACAGAAGTTTGTTTGGATAGGGAATATGGCTTTACACCAGAATTTCCTATATAGTGTAATTTGAGTCTTTGAGGGACTGCTATGGTTTGAATGTTTGTCCTAAGACTCATGTTGAGATTTAATTGCCGTTGTAACAGTATTAAGAAGTGAAACCTTTAAGAGGTGGATTAGGCCATGAGGACTCCACCCTCATGAATGGATTAATGCCATTATTGCAGGAGTGGGTTTGTTATAAAAGGGCAAGTTTGGCCCTTTTTTCTCTCTTTCTCATGCCCTTCTGCCTTCTGCTATGGAGTGATAACAGCAGCAAGGTTCTCACCAGATGCTGGTGCCTTGATCTTGGACATGCCAACCTCTAGAGCTGTGAGGAAATACATTTCTGTTCCTTATAAATTACCCAATCTCAGGTATTTGGTTGTTGCAGCACGAAATGAACTGAGATGGACACTAAGCAGCTGCAGGAGCCTCATTCCAGCTCAGGTCTATGGAAAGTAGCCAGAAGACTTGACCTCTTTGAGCATCTACTTCATAGGGTTCTTGTGAGCATTAAATAAGTGAATACATGTAAAGTGTTTAGAACCATGTCTAAGCACCTGATAAATGCTCTCAGAATGAGATATTCTATTTAAAATTATTAGAAATAATTAAGACCTGGTCTACACCAGGTGCAGCCTGGAGTCTATGTTAGCCAGTGGGTGTGCTGATTGGCAACGTCCTTCCTTCACAGGCCCTCAGACAACCACCTAACTGGTATGGGGAAACTCTAGTAATTCTTTGAGGAGAGGCTAATCTCTATGAGGTAAGGGAGGCATCTCTGGTGGTCAGGCCATTCAAGGCTGATCAAGAAATACCTGCAGTAGCTCTAGGAGGAAGACTTGGGCTTTCAGGTTTTTCTACTACTGGTTCTGAGCCAAGCTACTTAGCAAATGCTGTGTTGGTGACAGGGAAGTGTAGTGGTTGAGGGCTCTGCTGACACAGCAGAAATCTCTGAACTGAGCCATGGCAGTGCATGCTCTGACATCTCCTTGCAGCCACATTTATTGAAGCTACTAAATGCACAGCCATATAACTAATAGAAGACCAAGGTAAAAATTCAGCAGTGTTCCAGGACAATACTATGCTATAGCCCCTTGAGTCCTCAGGAGTTACTTGTTAGCTGACTGAACCATGTCCCAATGTAGCAGTTACTGAAGATATTCACCTTTCTCTTTTCCAGGAACTCTAAGTCACAGAAATACTTCAGGAAGGTCGTTAGACACTTCATTTTCTGAGCACAATATTAAAATAGCAATAATAGCAATAGCAATAATGTATTATGGAATTATTAATAATAAATTCCAAGTACTGTTGTTGTGCTTTACATGTATTATCCCACTAATCCTCACAACAACTCTATGAGACCAATACTGTTATTATCCTTATTTTACAGAAGAAACTGAAACTCAGAGAAAAACAAGTTTTTTAATCACACTACCGCTAAGTGGAAGAGCTACAATTTGAATCCAGGATTTTTGGACTCAAAAACTTCATGTTATGTCTTCCCCAGTGGGACTAAACAGTTCTTAAAACTGAGCTCAATCAGAGATTCTCTCAGGGGCCCACCCAAGTGAGTACATGGTGATTGACAAACTTGTCAAATGGAAGGATTAGATAAAGCCTGCCTTTGCTGAGTGAGTGCTTCAGAAGCCTCTTGGGCTCCATTTATCCCAAAGACCCCTTGACCAGACACTGGTGGAGAACAAGGCTTGCTGTAGCCAGGCACTGAGGTATCCCAGTCTTTACTGCACTGGGCCATTAATTACCTTTCATGGGCTTTCATTGTTTAACATGCAGCACAGATCGTGGATTCCTCTTTTCAGTTTAAATGGGAATACAATAGCTTCCATGTTAGGGCCCTGTTACAAGACTCTGATGGTCTTTATCCCTTGCAGAATAAATACTGTTATGATTATTGAACGCACTGATCATTACGCTGTGGCTATGTCTTCTCAATTAGGCAGTTGGCATGTTATGTTGCTAATAATGTGCTAATATGGAAAAAAGACTTGCAGAAACAGAAAAAAAGGGCAAAGTGGATTTCATTTGTGGATTCCAGGTGCATCTGGCTGCCATTTCATGTTATGCTTAGAAATCAAGGTTGCATCAGTGTGAACAAAGATTCTTACGAGTCAGCAATACTTTGGGCATCACCACAAAATTATGCCTTTATATTTGATCAGGATTACAGCACAACTGCCATGATTTATGTTTATGCTTTTTTAAAATTTGTGGTAAAATACACATACCATCAAATTTATCATCTTAACTACTTACAAGTGTATAGTTCAGTAGTGTTAACTCTGTTCACATTGCTTGCAACCAATCTCCGGAACATTTTCATCTTGTAAAACTGCAACTCTATACCCATTAAACAATAATCCCCATTTGTCCCTCCCCACAATGCCTGGAAACCATCATTCTACTATATGTCTCTATGACTTTGACTACTATACGGACTTCATATAACTGGAATCATGCAATATTGGTCTTTTGTGACTGGCTTATTTCACTAAGCATAATATCCTCAAAGTTGATTCATGCTGTGGCAAATGACATAATTTCCTTCTTTTTGAAAGCTAAATAATATTACACTGTATGTAGGAACCATGTTTTGTTTATCAGTTCTTCCGTTGATAGACATTTGGGTTGCTTCCACCTCTTAGCTATTGTGAATAATGCTGCTATGAACATGGGTATGCGAATATCTCTTTGAGATCTTGCTTTCAGTTCTTTTGGATATATTCCCAGAATTGAAACTGCTGGATCATATGGTAGTTCTATTTTTAATTTTTTGAGGAACTGCCATACTGTCATCTACAGCAGCTGTGCCATTTTACATTCTCACCAACAGTGCCAAGAGGTTCCAATTTCTCCACATCTAACACTTGCTATTTCCTGTTATATTGATAGTAGCCATCCTAATGGATGAGAAGACATTTATATATTCTAAAATTCTGCCTTCGCTCTGTAATAATTTCTTACATACCTTACATATCAAGTGTGGCCTACCAAAACAATGAGGAGCAACATACTCTCTGTATTCATAGAAGCAGTACACTCTGAGAGACTTGGCAAGCTTGCCCTGGAAGAAGGACCTAGTTGCTTCTTTCATACTTTATACCGAACTCAAGAGAAGAAAAGACAGTAACTTTCCTCTTTGCGTGCATGGCATTATGTCATTATGTGTCTGTGTGCCTGTCTCTCTCCTCTAGCCTGTCAGCAGTTTGAGGCAATTCCTTATGTACTCATTCAAAAGATGGTCATTTATCTCACACCTACTAGACCTGAGCATATTGCTTACTTAATGTTGAGAACTGTTCTCTCCAATTCATTTCAGGACTCGCTTAGTCCTGGGCTCTTTCTGGATGTATCTCACACTTAGCGCATCAGTTAAACATGGAGACTCTGGAGTCAGACTGCCTGGGCTGGATTCCCAACTCTGCTGGAATTTGCTTTGTGGCCTTGGGCAGGTTATTTCCCCTCTATGGCCCTCAGTTTCCTCATCTGTTAATGAGGATAATAGTATCAACCTCATAACCTTGTTGTGAGAAGTAAATTAGCCCATGTAAATTGCTTAGAACAGTGCCTGAATAGACAAACATGTTAGTTCTTGGTGCAGCTATAAGAATTGCTATTACTATGTTACATTTCAGTCAAGTTCAAGTTGTCTGGGTAGTCCATGGTAGTGCTCTGTTCTGATTCCCAGGGTCTATAATTAAAGAAGGTGGATTCTTAGACAACTAAAACTAGGTAGGTGGCCTTGAGGAAGCCAGGAGAGGGGAAGGGGACCTGAATACTCTTTAAGCGGATATTTTGCAGTCTACTATTTAGGGAGTACAGATCTCTGAGCTAGTATCTCTGGGTGCTTGCCAAGATTGCTTTTGCTGAGCTTGTAGGCAGACCATGAGCTAGAACGGAGCAGGAGCTAGGGGCTCCCTAGAGAGTAAAACTAAGCTTGCAAGACAGATTATATAGATTCTTAGCTCACTTTGGTTAATTTTCTAGTTGTTTTTCTCAAGCCTTTAGTAAAGTCTTACTTAAATGCTCCAGCCATGTCTCCGTTAAGCTGTGAAGTAGTAAAGTGCAAAGTCCTATGTCCACACTCTAGCCAGAATGGTGAGTAACGGGATGGGGCTACCTCCACCACCGTACCCTCTCTCTACTTCCAATAATGCCAGTGCATGAGCCACATCTGGAATCAGAGAGGTCACACAACGAACGAGGCTGGTTTTAGGTAAGGGTGCAAGATACAGCTTACAAAGTTGACCTTCTGACTTCAAGAATCTCCCTCTGGCATGAGATTGCTAGCCTTGAAGTATATAAACTTTATCTTACTTAGGAAGGTAGTAATTTTCTTCAAGTAGACAGAGCCATCAATATAAGTTGTGGATAAAATTTCATTTAGCACTATTTAATACTAGGGTGGTAGAACTGGCCTGTAAGACCATCTGGCTGGTCTACCCCTCCTTTTCTAGCCAGGGAAAACAATGTCCAGAGATTAGCCTCATTCTCAGGTCCAGAACTAGAGACTAGCAGAACTAGGATGAAGACAAAGACACTTGTGTGCTTTCTTCACTACCCAGGCCTGGCCCAGGCCCCTCAAAGAAGCTAGAGTGGGAAGTGGGAAGTTAATTGACATGGTCTTGGTAAGCTGTTTCTGTTGGAGGAGACATGGACCTCAGTGGTTGTGGATCCCTAGAATTATTGTGAGGACTCCATCAGTTCACAAGGACACTTATATTTGAGTATAGACTAAATACTAAAGACATTTAAAACATTTAGTTAAAATCATAATTTTTTACATGAAACTAATCTACCCCTTTTCTAACTAATTCTATTACTTCTATCACTCTGCAGGTAACCTATAACCCCATCTCCAGATGAGCTAATTTGAGTAGCGAGTTTAGCACTGAAGGAGGTGCACAGACCACCTAATTTGTACAAAGCACCTAACATAATGCCCAGCAGATAGTAATAATGTCACAGATAACATTTCTTGAGGCCTTCCAATGTGCCAAGCATATAGAATTTTATGTAGATTAATTAACTCATTTCATTTTCACAAGAATCCTATGTGGGAGGTGAGTCTTATTATCATCCTCATTTTGCAAATGAAGAAACAGAGGCACAAAGAGTTTAAGTAACTTGCCCTAAGTTCACTTAGCTACTAAGTGGCATTGCACATAATAGATTCTTAATAATAGGTAGTATTATTATGTAATTTCCACTAATATTATCATCACTACATTTTTAAAGTAGGGTGTTGAAACTGAAGAGTTCTTTAGAGATTGCATCCAAACCTTTATTTTCCTGGTGATGAAACCAAAAGCCAAAAGGGAGAATGGCTGAGGCAAGGTATCCCTGGGGGTGAGTGGCAAAGCCAGGTCATGAACTGAGGGCTCCTAACTCTCAGATGGTGCTGTGAGCTTTACAACCTCTGGGACTGTCTCCTGTGGAAGGACAGGCCTGGATGTGAAGCATTTCCAGGTCACTTTACCTACCTTCTTCTCTCACTGGTCGGGGGCAGTGTTGTCTTAAGACTGGACTGGGGTTAAAAAACGCTTCTCAAAGTTCCTCAGAAAGACTGTTGGAATGACTTTGTCAGGAAATTCTTGGAAATGAGAGTGGAAGAGACGTTTTTGTTCACTCTTCAGTGAGTAAGAGAAATGGGAACCATTACTAAGGTCTTACTTCCCAGGAAGATTTAGTAACACATTCATTTTCGAAGGGCCTTTCATTTTTTAAACATTCTTAATTTCAGGACTTTTTCCCCACTGGCCCCTGACTATTGGCTTTCTTTTTAAAATGGAATCCACTTTGTTAGGCCTGGGATCCTTAGGGAAGAACTGCCTCTGTGCCTTCCCAGGCAATGCTGACCTTGTGTGGGCTCTGAAGAAATCACCGTGGGACTCTTACGCAGAGCAGTGGTGCTTCTGGGACCAGCAAGCAATCGGAAGTGACAGAGATGAAGAAGCCAAGAGCAGTTTACCCTTCACAAATATGGATAATTACACAGAACGTAAAGCTGTGGAGAGATTAAGAAAGTTCAGCAGGAGTCTTGGGAGCTTTCCGAACTTTTGAGGATTTATCCAAAATGAACCTTTACCCTTTTACAGTTCATCTTCAGCTAATAAAAAGAAATCAGTTGCAGTTATAATCCTGATGAGTCCTCCAAGAAAGAAGACATCAGAGAGGACAAATCTTGAGACGTGTCTGTCCTTGGAAAACTGGATTTAAATAGAAGAAAACACTCATTTTCTTTAGACAATACCTTGCTGACAAGCTGCCCTCTTACTGTCAACCCACATATATGCGCTGCGTTCTCAGGTTGAGGAAATTTCTCTCATTTTAGAGATGGAGAAAAAGCAATGCTAGTAAGGGCTTTGACAGTGTTAAGGGTGGATTCACAGAGACCTGTCAGGGCTGCAGCTCAGGGAACACTTCCTTGGGCCAAGGTTGTACCAAGATGGGAGGAGCCTGGTGCTTTCTCCAAATACCCATGGAAGCAGGGCAATCCAGCTCAAGCAGTGAAGGCCAGTTCCCACCTCAGACTTACCTGTTTCTGGCTGTGTCACCCAACTTCTAGGAGCCCCTGTTTCATTATGTATGAAAAGAAGAATCGTGTACTACTAAAAATATCATTACTATTAACAAAAGTCAACTATAGTTACCATTAATTGATTATTTTGGGCTGGGCACTTTTCTCAATACTTTTATGTCGTTATATCTTCCCTGCACTCCTAGGAGGAATTGAATCATACACAACTGCCAATATTTAACCATTTCTGATGTACGAAATGACAATTTCATGTAGTTTAACCTATTATGGCCCATTTTACAGATGAGAAAACTGAGGCACATAAAAGATGATTAACATGCCTATGAACACAATCTCTTAAGTGATGGAAGTAATAAGAAATTGCCTTGCCTCATAAGGCTGTCATAGGGATTAGATGAAATGATGCATGCAAACCTAGCATAGTGCCTAGTCAGAACAATTGCCTGACATAAAATATCTATTATTATTAATGAGTCTTTATTGAAGACAAGTTGGCTACACAATTTTCAGGACCCAGTAGAAAATTAAAATATGGTTCCCTTGTTCAAAATTCAGGGGAAATGCTGTTAAAGTTACAAAAATATAAAACTTTCTTTTCTTTCTTCTACCTTTTCTCTCTGACCTGTCCTGGTGATTTTTTTTTTTTTTTATATACTTTAGGGTTTTAGGGTACATGTGCACAATGTGCAGGTTTGTTACATATGTATCCATGTGCCATGTTGATTTCCTGCACCCATTA